>NC_091307.1:50209642-50212142 GCF_038502225.1 Cherax quadricarinatus
CGTTGGTGACGTCAAAGTGATGTGGGCAGCAGACCACAGCATGTGGCCTGGGACATCTGGTAACTCACATGGCTGGTAGATCTATGTGATATCGCCCACACCCACGTGGCGTCGTAATCCACGTGGCATGCTGATCTACGTGGCTTGCTGATATATATGGCTTGCTGATCTGCGTGGCATGCTGATCCACGTAGCTTCGAGTGGCCTCGGGCGCTCGGATACACAGCTCTGGCAATGAATTCACACGAAAAACAGCAGAAAACACAGCAGAGGGAGTGAGTAGTGGCAAGTGTATGGTAGTGTGGTGGCGAGGAGCGTGGGTGAGTGTATGGCGAGGGAGCATCTGGCCATTCCTCCTCCCACAAACACGTGGAGAACTCACACTGGACGCAGAAATTGCCACAAAACTCACCTCTGGCTTGCTGAAACAGCTGTGCTGAGCTGAACAACAACAGTAACATACAAGTGACGCTGAACACGTGACTTGAGAAACAGTGTGGGATGCTGTAGCGTGGGGTCACTGGGACTCCACTTACAATTCTTGAAGAAATTCAGTAAATTTCGGCTGGATCCTGCTTGTACCTGTGTCTGGATGCTCAAACGTGCAGACACGACATCAGGATAACTCGTTGAGAGACGGATGCTTCTTGTATAGAGTGATGAAGTGAAGATGACTTCATACCTCTTCCTTCCTCTCTCTGGGCAAACAACTGCTGCGACCACCGCTTTCCACCATTTATAACAGGATTATTTGGTGAAGCTGAAAGCGGGTGGTTAAATGATATATCTTCAGAGGCTTCCTACTTTATTGTTAAGTTGTGGTGGGTACACAGGCTTGTGTGTTGTGCCCATGGCCTGGGAGGGCCATCCCACGAGAGAGAGCTACTAGGCCTACTGTCTTGACTGCTTAAAGAGTGATGCCAGAGTGAGAGCGTGGCAAGGGCAGACAGGCTGACGTGCCCACCGAGAGGCCTGGCTACAGAGGGCAACACTTGAGTGGCGCGAAATATGAACTAAGCTGGCAGACAGCATGGGCTGTCTGTGCAGACAGTACAGGCTGTCTACAGACAGCTACCTGGTTGACAGCTACCTGGTTGACAGTTACCTGGTTGACAGCTACCTGGTTGACAGCTACCTGGTTGACAGCTACCTGGTTGACAGCTTCCTGGTTGACAGCTACCTGGTTAACAGCTACCTGGTTGACAGTTACCTGGTTGACAGCTACCTGGTTGACAGCTACCTGGTTGACAGCTATCTGGTTGACAGTTACCTGGTTGACAGCTACCTGGTTGACAGCTACACATCACTATTACATAAATCTAAGGCATGTAAAAGAAATCCTATGTTTTTCATAAATTTTCTCTCATTCTCATGCATCCCGAGACTTACAATGAAACATAGGGGGGAAGTAATCACAACAACAGCAGGATAACAGACACCCGAAGGATAGCTAATTAAACAAGTTTCAGTCTACACCTGTCGTCCTCTTTAATGTCAATGTAATCAATATTACACGACAGATTCCATTTGGTTTATTAAGATATATAGTGGATGCCTAGAGACTACTGCTGAATTCAGTACAATATTACTGAGTAGAAAATCTATTTCCTCTGTGAGTGCTTGTGCTTCCCAGGACTGACACGATCATGTTCATAGAGTGTACGTAAGAGGAACATCACGGAGAAGTTCAATGTGGTTCTTAATCAGAACGGCAGTAGCTTTAGTTCCTTCCTTTTATGGCTTATAATGCAACAAATTAAAAGGATTTTTTCAAGCATCTTCGGGTTCTTAAATTTTATCTTAACTACTCGTGTACAATCAAGGAAAAAATAAGAGAAATAATTTTTGTGTACAATATTGAGTATCACTAACAGATAGCCAAGATAGGCAGATCCACCGGGAGAAAAAGCAGAGGAAGTGAAGCAGAACGATAGTAAGTCTTTAGGAGATTAATATTAGTGAGAGTTGATGTTTTATTCCCTGACATGTAAGGTATGACCAGGAGCTGATGACTGAGGCATTACTAGGTCACTGGATTAGATGAAACAAGACCTACTGTGGCAACAAACTGATCTGTCGTCTGCAACTGTGCAACTCATTAATTTTATGCTTCTAACTATCCTCTATTCGCAACAAAATATGATTTCCTCATCCCAGGTCAGATAATATATCTGAAGAGTTATATGTAACTATTCTTTCTTAAAGATATCCTCCATAAGTTGAAAAATGAGCTTGTTATAAAACCTGGTGTCCAGTAGACTGAGGAAGAATTATTCTTTGATACTGTGTGGGGAAATAGCAGGTTTATCATAATGAAGTATACTCTTATTCACATGGACATCACCATGAGTATATTAATAGTTTTCATGCTTTTTTTGAAGCTTACTTAATGCAGCCGTTCTCAAACTTAACAAGAACACTTCTCCAGCCTGGTTATGTATGAGATCTTCCCTAATAAAGAGAAATGGCATCTTTCTGGGTGACAGCATCCTGTCTAGGT
>NC_091307.1:50217142-50227142 GCF_038502225.1 Cherax quadricarinatus
TATATATATATATATATATATATATATATGTATATATACCATCCAGGTTTTCTTGTATTTTCTTAATAGTTCTTGTTCTTCTTTATTTCCTCTTATCTCCATGGGGAAGTGGAACAGAATTCCTCCTCCATAAGCAGTGCATTAGTAAGAGGCAACTTAAATGCTGGGAGCAAGGGGCTAATAACCCCTTCTCAAGTATAAATTGCTAAATTTAGAAAGAAAAACTTTTGTTTTCCTTATAGATCATCCTGCCTCAGTGGCCGTTTTGTTGAAAAACCAATCAATTACATACAAGCAATTAAAAAATGCGACATAAGACACAGTAAAAGAGGGGTGACGTATCTGCTCTAAGCCTTTCGCACTGTCTCCAGTGCTTCGTCAGGAGCTCTCTAATTCAAGAAATAGATAAATAAAACTGTGGAGAAACATTGCACATTGCCATCCTGTCTGAGTCAGGTACCCATATGCTTCTTCTTCTTATGACCAGAACTTTGGTGAGATGGGTAAGGAAGAAGGATGGGTAAGGATAGAAATCTTGGAAAAGGGTGGGAGAGGGGAGAGAGGTAGGATATTAAAGGTAAGTGGCCCAACCACCTTTGGTGTAATTTAAAAAGTGTATGTGGAATAATAAAATATTCTTGAAGGGGTATAATACTAACCCATCAGAGTCACATAGATGTAACAGATATATAAGTACATGACTCTGAATTGGTAGTAAATATACAAGTTGCAATTGCTTTTTTTTTTTTTTTTTTTTTTTGCGATTGCACAACGGATATTTAAACGACAATGAAGGCAATAATTTTCTAGCCAGTTTATAAAGAATTACTTGACACAATGGCTTCTTACAAGGTGGTGTCCCGCCATAGTAAATGTAGCATAATTTTAACAGTAGAATGGTATACAAGATGTCTCCCTAATTGGGGGCGATAATTTTCTTAGTACACATAGAAGGATTCTGGTGTTACCCAATCATCTTCATCTGCAGGGAGGTTGTTCAATATTATTGGTCGATGGTAATCATCTTTATGGATAAAACGACGGACCCTCTGTGGGAGAGTCAATCTTCAAGTCCTGTGAGGAGTATTGATGATATTATCCGTGGTATTTACAACTTGTATAGGATGTTCTCTATCTGGCATGTATAGTTCTTGCATTGTATAGAGTTGTTTCTTCTTCAGGGTGTCAAGCGTACATTTAAGGCAGTAATATCTTGTTGTACATGTAAATCTGCCATTTTAACTCTGTCTCTCCTCCTGGTACCCGTAATGAAGCGAAGAGCTCTATTCAGGACCCGTTGTAACCGTAGCATATTGGTCTTTGTTGTTAATGACATTGGGACACAAGGGTATTCGAGTATTGGTCTTATTATCATTTTATACAGATGTTTTTTGACATGTTGAGGAGCTTGATTAAATCTAAAGAGACTGCAAAGACCGGCTTTGGTTATGTTGATCTTTTTATTTACATGAGATGTTGAGTGGAGCAGCCTGTCTATTTCATATCCCAAAATCTTAAGATTTCTAATGGCTACAGGTTCACCTCTGATGGAGATACCCCCTTTATCTTCGATGGTTGATGCAAAACATCCTATCGTGCTAACAAGGACTTTGTCAGGGTTAGTCGTAATTCTCCATTTCTTTTCTCAATTAGATGTTCGACGAAGTTCAATATTCATTTTTTCTGTGACTCTCTCATACTTGTATTTTCCTGTTACCGGAGTTGATAAGACAACATGGATAACATCATCTGCAAATTGTGTTATAATTGTATCATTAAACTCTGGTTGAGGAAGGTCATTCACATAAATGTTGAATAGAATTGGACTAAGACAAGAACCTTGTGGGACACCAGATGTTGGTATAAAAGGCTCTGTCGACCTGCCGTGAAAGGTGAAAATGAATTTTTCTTTGAGTTAAGAAGTTATGTATTAATCTGAGAAAGGTCCAGTTATGGTCTGGTAGGTCAATAAGTTTGTTTATAAGACCATCATGCCATAAGCTATCAAAAGCTTTATAAACATCTCTGGTGGCAATTAAGGCAAGATTGCCCTGATGTTTTAGACTTGCTACAGGTTCGAAAATAATATTTATTGCATGATGGGTACCTCTATGTGTTCTAAAGCCAAATTCTTTTTCAGTAAAAAGGTGATTAAACTCCATATAGTAGTTCAGTCTGTTGGAAATGATCTTCTCAAGAACATTTCCAGTGACTTCAAGTAAAGATATAGGTCTGTAGTTCCCTGGTTGATGGATGTCTTCATTGGGCTTCGCAAGAAAGATCATCCTAGCAGTCTTAAAAACCACTGGAACCCATATGCTTGTCAGGAAGACTTTAATGTATAAATGGAAATTAATAGTAAACTCACAGCCCAGTACTGGTACTAGCCATAATGGTGACACTAGTCATAATCGATCTGAAATAATGAGAACTTCTTAATACGAATTTACAAACTCTTACACTGAGGCCAATTACTAATATGATAACACAATAATAAGGTAACACAATAATAAGGTAACACAATAATAAGGTAACACAATAATAAGGTAACACAATAATACTAATATTATTTACCAGCAAGCTTCCCCAAAGATCAGTTTTTGGTAGAAGTTAATGTACGTAAGTGCAGTGATTTTGCTGGTATGCCACTATGTCACATGTAACACGTCGTGAACGTGTAATCTAGTGTTGAGCCAGCCTCTAAGAGAGGGCGACACTCATCTTCACTTGCTAGTTGTACGTAATATGGATTGAGAAATATTGTGTATTATTCAGGTGAATGGTTTAAACATATAAAGCAAAAGGCTCTCCTCCCACCTTTAACTTTCTTCATAAAAACAAGGGGAAAAAAACATTATTTTTGGGAATAATGGCATTGAGTGTAGAGAAGAGGTGGAGCTGGATGAGAAATATGAACTTCAACTTAAATAAATTTGTTTTGTTATTAACTACTCATGCTGCCCCACCGCAACTCACAGATCTTTGTGTACCAGTGATCCTACCTGAGGCTACCAACAATTCTGTTCTACTACTGTTACTGACTCAGTTGGCATGTCGTAAACTGACTGTCCTGACACAGTTGCTGACCAAGCAACAAGAAGGTGGTGGTTCAGACTGCCGTATCTGCTGTACGAAGATGGTTCTCCACTTGAGTTTTGTGTAGATGTAGTGTGGGTTTATTGAGTAAGGTAGGAATCATTCTTGACTGATATATATATATATACTAAGCAGCTAGGTCTTGAACGGGTTTCCACGATGTTTCTAGTGCAGTGATTTACTTATGTGCTTGTCCAACTGGATCATGAGAGCCTGCATATTCGTCGCACTTAAAACAGTAGCAAGTAGAGGGAGCGAGAGAGACAGAGACAGAGACAGAGACAGATACAGAGACAGAGACAGAGACAGACAGAGGCAGAGAGACTCCTCCCTCTCCATTGTTATGAAATGTCTACTTCAATGACCTTCTTCACTTCATCCCAGAATCCCATGCCTCTGCAGATGACTATACTCTGGCATTTGCTTATTCAAGAGAGGAGATACCAGGTGCTCTCAGGTAGATCAGTCACTAGCTCACAGCTATATATACCAGGGAAACGATGGCAGTTTAGTTATGCTTCTGAGAAAACATAAATGATAATGGTTTCTACGCATCATGATTATAATGCTGCAGCAGTGGTAAGAATGAACAAAAGAATGTTAGAACACATGAATGAGGTTGATATCCTAAGACTGAATTTTAACAAAAAATTTTGATATAGAATCACTTTGCAACTCTTGCAAACAAGGCAGCCTAAAAGCTAAAAGCACTGGTGGATATCTTGTACCTGCTCGACAGCAGAGTCTGCAAAACTCTACACGGAGCAAAATTGACTCACATATTGAGTATGCATCACATTTATGGTTTGCTTCCCAGCCCGTCCCTACGACTTCTGGAGAGAACAGAGAACCCGGCAAGACGACTTAGTACTCACCCGGGCCCTACCAGGATGAACTTGTTATCTCAGCCGAACCTTCAACTCCAGAGGGGCGGGTGGCATTGATGTTATGTATAAAGCCAATATTATTATGGTTTCCACACTTGACATTACTTTAAGAACAGATTCTGCACAACAAGGTGAACAGCAAACAGCAACTACACTCTGGTTGTTTCCTTCTCTGTTAAACGACTTCTTCTGAGATGTTGGCCCTTACTAGGCAGGTCTTTCACAAATCCAGCCCACTATATAAATATAAATACATAAATATATTATAAATATATATATATATATATATATATATATATATATATATATATATATATATATATATATATATATATATATATATATATATATATATATATATATATATATATATATATGTGTGTGTGTGTGTGTGTGTGTGTGTGTGTGTACTCACCTATTTGTACTCACCTATTTGTGGTTGCAGGGGTCGAGTCCTAGCTCCTGGCCCCGCCTCTTCACCGGTTGCTACTGGGCCCTCTCTCTCCCAGCTCCATGAGCTTTATCAAACCTCGTCTTAAAACTGTGTATGGTTCCTGCCTCCACTACGTCATTTTCTAGGCTATTCCACCGCCTTACAACTCTATGACTGAAGAAATACTTCCTAATATCTCTCTGACTCATTTGTGTCTTCAACTTCCAATTGTGGCCTCTTGTTTCTGTGTCCCCTCCCTGGAACATCCTGTCTTTGTTCACCTTGTCTATTCCACGCAGTATTTTATATGTCGTTATCATGTCTCCCCTGACCCTCCTGTCCTCCAGTGTCGTCAGGCCGATTTCCCTTAATCTTTCTTCATAGGACATTCCCCTTAGCTCTGGAACTAACCTTGTGTGTGTGTGTGTGTGTGTACTCACCTATTTGTACTCACCTATTTGTGGTTGCAGGGGTCGAGTCCTAGCTCCTGGCCCCGCCTCTTCACCGGTTGCTACTGGGCCCTCTCTCTCCCAGCTCCATGAGCTTTATCAAACCTCGTCTTAAAACTGTGTATGGTTCCTGCCTCCACTACGTCATTTTCTAGGCTATTCCACCGCCTTACAACTCTATGACTGAAGAAATACTTCCTAATATCTCTCTGACTCATTTGTGTCTTCAACTTCCAATTGTGGCCTCTTGTTTCTGTGTCCCCTCCCTGGAACATCCTGTCTTTGTTCACCTTGTCTATTCCACGCAGTATTTTATATGTCGTTATCATGTCTCCCCTGACCCTCCTGTCCTCCAGTGTCGTCAGGCCGATTTCCCTTAATCTTTCTTCATAGGACATTCCCCTTAGCTCTGGAACTAACCTTGTGTGTGTGTGTGTGTGTGTACTCACCTATTTGTACTCACCTATTTGTGGTTGCAGGGGTCGAGTCCTAGCTCCTGGCCCCGCCTCTTCACCGGTTGCTACTAGGCCCTCTCTCTCCCTTGTGTGTGTGTGTGTGTGTGTGTGTGTGTGTGTCGTGCCGAATAGGCAGAACTTACGATCTTGGCTTAAATAACAACGTTCATCTTGCCATATAGGACAAGAGAAAATTTATGCATGCAATAATTTCGCCAAAATCATTCTGAACCTAACGAAAAAAATATATTTCATTGTGTTTGTTTAGTATTAAATTATTGTAAACAAATCTAAAATATATTAAGTTGGGTTAGGCTAAAATAAATTGCTCTTGTTATAATAAGGTTAAGTTTTCCAAGATTCTTTTAGGGCAAAATTAAAAATTTTTGCATTAACAATAAAGAAAAATATATATCTTTAAACGTTTAAGAGAAAATTTCAGAAAGGACTTAATTTTAAATGAGTTCTTACTAATTGACCAGTTTTACATATTCGGCACGACATATATATATGTGTGTGAGCGTGTTTACTCACCTATTTGTACTCACCTATTTGTGGTTGCAGGGGTCGATTCATAGCTCCTGGCCCCGCCTCTTCACTGATTGCTACTAGGTCCTCTCTCTCCCTGCTCCATGAGCTCTATCATACCTCGCGTTAAAACTATGTAGGGTTCCCGCCTCCACTACTTCACTTTCTAGGCTATTCCACGGCTTGACTACTCTATGACTGAAGAAATACTTCCTAACATCCCTTTGATTCATCTGAGTCTTCAACTTCCAATTGTGACCTCTTGTGTCTGTGTCCCTTCTCTGGAACATCCTGTCTTTGTCCACCTTGTCTATTCCGCGCAGTATTTTATATGTCGTTATCATGTCTCCCCTGACCCTCCTGTCCTCCAGTGTCGTCAGGCCGATTTCCCTCAACCTTTCTTCATAGGACAATCCCCGTAGCTCTGGGACTAGTCTTGTTGCAAACCTTTGCACTTTCTCTAATTTCTTGACTTGCTTGACTAGGTGTGGGTTCCAAACTGGTGCTGCATACTCCAGTATGGCCCTGACGTAAATGGTATACAGAGTCTTAAACGAATCCTTACTGAGGTATCGGAACGCTATCCGTAGGTTTGCCAGGCGCCCGTAAGCTGCAGCAGTTATTTGATTGATGTGCGCCTCAGGAGATATGCTCGGTGTTATACTCACCCCAAGATCTTTTTCCTTGAGTGAGGTTTGCAGTCTTTGGCCATCTAAACTATATTGTGTCTGCGGTCTTCTTTGCCCTTCCCCAATCTTCATGACTTTGCATTTGGCAGGGTTAAATTCAAGGAGCCAGTTGCTGAACCAGGCTTATAGCCTGTCCATGTCTCTTTGTAGTCCTGCCTGATCCTCATCCGATTTGATTCTTCTCATTAACTTCGCATCATCTGCAAACAAGGACACTTCTGAGTCTATCCCTTCCGTTATGTCGTTCACATATACCAAGAACAGCACAGGTCCTAGGACTGACCCCTGTGGAACCCCGCTTGTCACAGGCGCCCACTCTGACACCTCGTCGTGTACCATGACTCGTTCTTGCCTCCCTGTCAGATATTCTCTGATCCATTGCAGTGCCTTTCCTGTTATGTGTGCCTGATCCTCTAGCTTTTGCAGTAACCTCTTGTGAGGAACTGAGTCGAAGGCCTTCTTGCAGTCCAAAAATATGCAGTCGATCCACCCCTCTCTCTTTTGTCTTACTTCTGTCACCTTGTCATAAAACTCTAGTAGGTTTGTGACACAGGATTTTCCTTCCCTGAAACCGTGCTGGTTGTCAATTATACACTTGTTTCTTTCCAGGTGCTCCACCACTCTCCTGATGATCTTCTCCATGACCTTGCATACTATACACGTTAGTGATACAGGTCTGTAGTTTAGTGCCTCGTGTCTGTCTCCCTTTTTAAAAATTGAGACTACATTTGCCATTTTACATACCTCAGGGAGTTGCCCAGTTTCAAATGATGTGTTGAAGATCTTTGTTAATGGCTCACACAATATCTCTGCTCCCTCTTTAAGGACCCATGGAGAGATGTTGTCTGGTCCCACCGCCTTGGAGGTCTCAAGTTCGCATAGCAGCTTCTTCACCTCCTCCTTGGTTATATGTACCTTATCCAGCACTTGCTGGTGTGCCCCCCTGTTCTGATTTCCTGGAGTCCTACTACTTTCCACTGTAAATACCTCTTTAAATCTTGTGTTGAGCTCCCGACATACCTCTCGGTCGTTTCTTGTGAATTCCCCATCACCCTTCCTCAGTCTGATTACCTGGTCCTTGACTGTTGTTTTCCTCCTGATGTGGCTGTACAACAGCTTCGAGTCAGTCTTGACTTTTGATGCTATGTCATTTTCATATTGTCTCTGAGCCTCCCTTCTTATCTGTGCATATTCGTTTCTGGCTCTTCGGCTAATCTCTTTTTTTTCCTGAGTTCTCTGTCTTCTGTACCTTTTCCATTCTCTAGTACACCTAGTTTTTGCCTCCCTACACCTTTGGGTGAACCAAGGACTCGTTCTGTTCATCCCATTATTTCTGTTTCCCTTGGGAACAAACCTCTCCTCTGCCTCCTTGCATTTTGTTGCCACATAGTCCATCATTTCTTGTACTGGTTTTCCTGTCAGTTCCCTCTCCCACTGAATGTTTTGAAGGAAGTTCCTCATGCCTGAGTAGTTCCCCCTTTTGTAGTTTGGTTTTTCCCAGCCTATTCCTGCTACTCTCTCCACTTGGAGCTCAACTATGTAGTCAAAGCACAGAACCACATGATCACTAGCTCCCATGGGCCTTTCATACATGATACCCTCGATGTCCGAACTACTCAAGTTGAATACAAGGTCCAGTCTTGCTGGTTCATCCTCTCCTCTCTCTCTGGTAGTGTCTCTAACATGTGATGCATGAGGTTTTCCAGTACCACATTCATCATCTTGGCTCTCCATGTTTCGGGACCCCCATGGGGCTCCAGGTTTTCCCAGTCAATCTCCTTGTGATTGAAATCACCGATAACTAGTAACTTTGCTCCCCCCATGTGTGCTCTCCTGGCCACCTCGGCTAGTTTGTCTATCATTGCTCTGTTGCTCTCATCATATTCTTCTCTTGACCTCCTGTAGTTCTGTGGTGGGTTGTACATTACTGCAATTATCACCTTATGTCCCTCAGACTGGATTGTTCCTACTAAGTAGTCCCTTTCGCCCGTGCCATCCATTCCTTCCATTTTCTCAAAACCCCACTGGTTTTTAATGAGCAGTGCAACTCCTCCTCCCCCTCTCCTCCCTCTGTCTTTCCTGATGATTTGATATCCGGATGGAAAGATTGAATCTGTTATTATTCTGGTGAGTTTTGTTTCTGTGAGTGCTATTATGTCTGGGGATGTCTCCTTGATTCTTTCGTGCCACTCCTCATACTTGTTTGTTATTCCATCTGCATTTGTATACCACACCTTCAACTTCTTTTCTAAGACTGTGGTCTAGGAGGTGTATTGGGGTTGGAGAAGTGGGAGACCTGGTAAGGAACTATGAGTTGTTGCTGTGGGGGTGGAGTTTGTAATGTAGTGGGTGGGGGCATTGGATGTGGCATGGGTGTTTTGATTTAGAGTGTTTGGTTGCACTGGGGTTGACCTGGTTGGGAGGCTTCTATAGGAAGTAGTGAGGGAGGCTGTATTTGATCTTCTTCCTGGGTCTGGGATCTCCTGTCTGTCTTCTCCATCCCCTCTCTTTCCTCCTTTCGCCTTTGTATCATCTCTCTCAGTTTCTGCCTTTCTTCTTGTGTTCTGTCGCAGTCGAGATACACCTTCCTGTATGCCAGCATGTCCCTTAATCCTGCTTTCTCCTGCAGGATCCTGTTCCAAGTCGCTTCTGCCTTGAAGGTCACTTTCACTGGCCGGGTTCTTTTTTTTACAAACCCCCCTATTCTCCGAAAATTTTCCAGTTGGGTCACGTCGTCTTCTCCTATTGCTTTCATGATGCTTTCAATTGCTTTTTTTCCCCTTGTTTTCTTGCTTCATATGTTTCCCCTTCAGCTTCCTGGAGCCCATACACAAAGACTGACCTCACCCTTTCATTCTCCCACTGCATATCCCTGTGTATCCCCTCATTTAATTTGGTTTCCTCCACTGCAGGTTTCCTTTCTTTAGTTTCACTGGCTAATGTACTTGGGCTCAGTGGCCTGTCATTTTCCCTTCTCGGCTTTCCTTGGGCTCTGTTGTTGTCTGTTAGGGCCTCCACATAAAGCTTACCTCTTTCATTTACTACAGCCTCCTCTGATAGAGCCTCTCCATTCAGTTGTGCTGCTTCTTTCCCTACTGTCCCCTTATTTGTGGCTGAGGTAGCAGTCTCTGTTGTCAATCCCAAAATGTTCTTTAGTTCTTTAGGCTGTTTCAGATTTTTCAGTTCCTCTTCTAAACTCTGTATCCTAGCCTCTGCTGCTTTGACATGCACCTCCCACTTCCTGCTTTCCATATCTATCCTCTCTTCCATTCTCATGCTAAGTTCTTCTAGTTTCTTTTCCCATTCATGATCCCTTTTTATGAGCTCTGCTGCCCAATCTTCCTTTGCAGCTTCCTCCTCCTGTCCCTTGGTGTTTCTTGTTGCTCTCTGGCAACCCATTTTTGTTTTATCCTGATTGCCTCAGAGTGGGAAACCTATGTAGTTCTGTATGTTATGTTAGTAT
>NC_091307.1:50232142-50342142 GCF_038502225.1 Cherax quadricarinatus
GCGACTGATCTCCCTATTTTCGTGTGTTCTCTGCCTTCTGTACTTTTTCCATTCTCTATTGCACTTTGTTTTTGCCTCCTTACACCGTCGGGTGAACCAGGGGCTTGTTCTGGTCTTCCCGTTGTTACTGTTGCCCTTGGGAATGAACCTTTCCACTGCCTCCTTGCATTTTGTTGCTACATATTCCATCATTTCATTTACTGGCTTTCCTGCCAGTTCTCTGTCCCACTGGACCTCCCGCAGGAAGTTCTTCAACCCTATGTAGTCCCCTCTTTTATAGTCAGGCTTTTCCCATTCTACTCCTGTTATTCTCTCCACTTGCAGCTCTACTATGTATTCAAAGCACAGAACCACGTGGTCGCTAGCTCCTAGGGGACTCTCATACTTGATGTCCTCAATGTCTGAGCTGCCCAGGGTGAACACAAGGTCCAATCTTGCTGGTTCATCCTCCCCTCTCACTCTGGTAGTGTCCTTAACATGTTGGTGCATGAGGTTTTCCAGCACCACGTCCAACATCCTGGCTCTCCATGTTTCGGGACCCCCATGTGGCTCCAGGTTTTCCCAGTCAATCTCCCTGTGGTTGAAATCCCCCATAACCAGCAACTTTGCTCTGCTGGAGTGAGCTCTTCTTGCCACCTCAGCAAGTGTGTCCACCATTGCTCTGTTGCTCTCTTCATATTCCTCTCTTGGCCTCCTGCAGTTCTGTGGTGGATTATACATCACTGCAATGACCACTTTGTGTTCCCCAGACTGAAGTGTACCTGCTATGTAGTCTCTTTCTCCCGTCTCATCTATTCCTTCCATTTTCTCGAATTTCCATCTGTTTTTTACGAGCAGAGCAACCCCACCTCCCCCCCTGCCCCTTCTATCTTTCCTCATGATCTGGTATCCTGGTGGGAAGATTGCATCTGTTATTGTCTCCATGAGTTTTGTTTCTGTAACTGCTATGATGTCTGGGGACTTCTCATTGATTCTTTCTTGCCATTCCTCATGTTTATTCGTTAATCCATCTGCATTTGTGTACCAAACCTTCAACTTCTGTTCTAATACTGTAACTGTGGTGCGGGGGGTGGAAACAGAGGGATCGGTGTGTGATGGTTGGTTTGGATTGTTCAGTTGCCTTGGGGGTGTCGTGGCTGGAGTCCTTCTGCAGGTGTTTCTGGGGGGTGCGCTTGTCCTTCCATTTGATCCTGGGTCATTCTGCTCTCCTTTTTCATTTCCTCCCATTTCTCCTTTCGTTTTTGAACTCTCTCTTTCATTGTCTTCCTTTCGTCCTGTGTTCTGTCTCGGTCGAGGTACACACTCCGGAACTCCTGCTTGCCTCTCAGCCGTGCTTTCTCCTGCAGGATCATGGTTCGGGTTGATTCTGCCTTGAAAATTACTTTGAGAGGCCGATTCCTTTTCTTTGTGAACCACCCAATTCTCCGAAAATTTGCCACCTGGGTCATGTCCCCCTCGCCTATCACCTTCATGATGTCTTCAATCGCTTTTTTCTCCTCCTGCTTTCTTTCATCATAAGTTTCCCCTTTAGCTTCGTCTAGCCCATAGACAAACACGGATCTCTCCCTTTCCACCTCCCACTGTGACTCCCATTGCATCCTCTGATGTGTTTTAGTTCCTTCCCGTGGAGTGTTCCTTCCTTCAGTCCCTTCCCTCGTTATGGCCCCTATGCTTCTTGGTTTATCCTTCCTGCTCACCTGCTCCTGGCCCACACAGGTATCTGGTAAGGTCCTTGCACATGTCCTAGTTCCTTCGATGTCTTCCAACCTCTCTTTCTGTCCTAGTGTGCTCCCTGTCTTTGTTTTGGCCCCATGTGGGTTTGACAGGACCTCTGCATATAGTTTAGTTTCCATGCTTCCTTCAGACCTGTTGTCTGTGTTTAATTTAGCCATTGCCGATGCTACTTCTGTAATATCTTTGTCTCTGTGCTGTTTCAGATGTCTCAGCTCCTCTTCTAATCTCTCTATCTTGATTTCTGCTTCTGTGGCCTGTTGCTTCCACCTTCTGCATTCTGCTGCTAACCTCTCTTCCATCTTCCTTTCCAGCTCATCTAGTCTCCTTCCCCAGTCTTCCTCCCTTTTTTTGAGCTCTATCTCCCATTCCTCCCTCTCAGATTCGTCCTTGGAACCCCTTGTCCTCATCCTGGTTAGGGGGAGGGGAATAGATGGTTAGGAGAGGGGATGGATGGTTGTGGGGGAGGGGGAGGATGGTTATTGGAGGGGTAGAGATAGTTGGGGGAGGGAGTTAGATGGTTTGGGGGAGAGAGGGGATGGATGGTTATGGGGGAGGGGGAGGATGGTTATTGGAGGGAGGTTGTTGGGCGGGGGTTAGACGGTTTGGGGAGGGGTTAGGTGGTTTGGGGGAGGGGTAGGTGGCTAAGGTGAGGTGGTTAGGGAAGGGGTGGTACGTGTTTGTGTCTAGTGTTTGTGTCAAGTGGTGGAGGGTGTGTGTGTGTGTGTGTGTGTGTGTGTGTGTGTGTGTGTGTGTGTGTGCGTGCGTGTGCGTGTGTGCGTGTGTGTGTGGTGTGTGTGTGTGTGTGTGTGTGGTGTGTGTGTGGTGTGTGTGTGGTGTGTGTGTGTGTGTGGTGTGTGTGTGTGTGTGTGTGTGTGTGTATGTGTACTCACCTATTTGTACTCACCTATTTGTGGTTGCAGGGGTCGAGTCCTAGCTCCTGGCCCCGCCTCTTCACCGGTTGCTACTAGGCCCTCTCTCTCCCCGCTCCATGAGCTTTATCAAACCTCGTCTTAAAACTGTGTATGGTTCCTGCCTCCACTACGTCATTTTCTAGGCTATTCCACTGCCTTACAACTCTATGACTGAAGAAATACTTCCTACTATCTCTCTGACTCATTTGTGTCTTCAACTTCCAATTGTGGCCTCTTGTTTCTGTGTCCCCTCCCTGGAACATCCTGTCCTTGTCCACCTTGTCTATTCCACGCAGTATTTTATATGTCGTTATCATGTCTCCCCTGACCCTCCTGTCCTCCAGTGTCGTCAGGCCGATTTCCCTTAATCTTTCTTCATAGGACATTCCCCTTAGCTCTGGAACTAACCTTGTTGCAAACCTTTGTACTTTCTCTAGTTTCTTGACGTGCTTTATCAAGTGCGGGTTCCAAACAGGTGCTGCATACTCCAGTATGGGCCTGACATACACGGTGTACAGTGTCTTGAATGATTCCTTACTAAGGTGTCGGAATGCTGTTCTCAGGTTTGCCAGGCGCCCATATGCTGCAGCAGTTATCTGATTGATGTGTGCTTCCGGAGACATGCTCGGTGTTATACTCACCCCAAGATCTTTCTCCTTGAGTGAGGTTTGCAGTCTTTGGCCACCTAGCCTATACTCTGTCTGTGGTCTTCTGTGCCCTTCCCCTATCTTCATGACTTTGCATTTGGCAGGATTAAATTCGAGAAGCCATTTGCTGGACCAGGTGTCCAGTCTGTCCAGGTCTCTTTGAAGTCCTGCCTGGTCCTCATCAGATTTAATTCTCCTCATTAACTTCACATCATCTGCAAACAGGGACACTTCTGAGTCTAACCCTTCCGTCATGTCGTTCACATATACCAAAAATAGCACTGGTCCTAGGACCGACCCCTGTGGGACCCCGCTCGTCACAGGTGCCCACTGTGATACATCATTACGTACCATGACTCGTTGTTGCCTCCCTGTCAGGTATTCTCTGATCCATTGCAGTGCCCTTCCTGTTATATGCGCCTGATGCTCTAGCTTCTGCACTAATCTCTTGTGAGGAACTGTGTCAAAGGCCTTCTTGCAGTCCAAGAAGATGCAATCAACCCACCCCTCTCTCTCTTGTCTTACTTCTGTTATTTTATCATAAAACTCCAGAAGGTTTGTGACACAGGATTTGCCTTCCGTGAATCCGTGCTGGTTGGCATTTATACTCCTGTTCCGTTCCAGGTGCTCCACCACTCTCCTCCTGATAATCTTCTCCATAATTTTGCATACTATACACGTCAATGACACAGGTCTATAGTTTAGTGCCTCTTTTCTGTCTCCTTTTTTGAAAATGGGAACTACATTTGCCGTCTTCCATACCTCAGGTAGTTGCCCAGTTTTCAGGGATGTGTT
Source organism: Cherax quadricarinatus (assembly GCF_038502225.1). Taxonomy (NCBI): domain Eukaryota; kingdom Metazoa; phylum Arthropoda; class Malacostraca; order Decapoda; family Parastacidae; genus Cherax; species Cherax quadricarinatus. The sequence goes on from NC_091307.1 coordinate 50,236,230, forward strand.
GAAGATTGTGGTAAGTGGTACGCACAACATATCTGCTCCCTCTCTAAGGACCCACGGAGAGATGTTGTCCGGTCCCATTGCCTTTGAGGTATCGATGTCCCTTAGCAGTTTCTTCACCTCCTCCTCATCTGTATGTATGTCGTCCAACACTTGTTGGTGTATTCCTTGTTGGTGTCCCCATCTGGTCTGTCCCCCCAGAGTCCTTCCTGTCTCTACTGTAAATACTTCCTTAAATCTCGTGTTGAGCTCCTCACATACCTCTTGATCGTTTCTTGTGAGTTCTCCACCTTCTTTCCTCAGCCTTATCACCTGGTCCTTGACTGTTGTCTTCCTCCTAATGTGGCTATACAGCAGTTTCGGGTCAGATTTGACTTTCGATGCTATGTCGTTTTCATGCTGTCGCTGGGCCTCCCTCCTTATCTGCGCATACTCGTTTCTGGCTCTTCTACTAATCTCCTTGTTTTCCTGGGTCCTATGCCTCCTGTACCTTTTCCATTCTCTGTTGCACTTAGTTTTTGCCTCCCTACACCTTCGGGTAAACCAAGGACTCGTTTTGGTCTTCCTATTATTTCTGTTTCCCTTGGGAACAAAACTTTCCTCTGCCTCCTTGCACTTTGTTGCCACATATTCCATCATCTCGTTTACTGATTTTCCTACCATTTCTCTGTCCCACTGAACCTCCTGCAGGAAGTTTCTCATACCTGTGTAGTCCCCCCTTTTATAGTTTGGCCTGTCCCCTTCAGTTCCTGTTACCTTCTCCACTTGTAACTCTACTATATAGTCAAAACTCAGAACCACATGATCGCTAGCTCCAAGGGGCCTCTCGTAAGTGATGTCCTCAATGTCTGAACTGCTCAGGGTGAACACAAGATCCAGTCTTGCTGGCTCATCCTCCCCTCTCTCTCTGGTTGTGTCCCTGACATGTTGATGCATGAGGTTTTCAAGTACCACATCCATCATCTTGGCTCTCCATGTTTCGGGACCCCCATGTGGCTCCAGGTTTTCCCAGTCGATCTCCCTGTGGTTGAAATCGCCCATTACCAGTAACTTTGCTCTGCTCGAGTGAGCTCTTCTTGCCACCTCAGCCAGTGTGTCCACCATCACCCTGTTGTTTTCTTCGTACTCCTCTCTTGGCCTCCTGCAGTTCTGTGGTGGGTTATACATCACTCCAATGACTACTTTATGTTCTCCGGACTGAATTGTACCTACAATGTAGTCTCTTTCTCCAATCATGTCCATGCCTTCCATTTCCTCAAATCCCCATCGGTGTTTTATGAGCAGTGCAACCCCTCCTCCCCCTCTACTCCTTCTATCTTTCCTCAGGATCTGATATCCTGTTGGGAAGATTGTGTCTGTTATTGTCTCAGCGAGTTTTGTTTCTGTGACTGCTATGATGTCTGGGGATTTTTCACTGATTCTTTCATTCCACTCCTCATGTTTATTCGTTATTCCATCCGCGTTTGTGTACCAAACCTTTAGTTTCTTTTCTATCATTGTGGTCATGCAAGTATATTGGGGTTGGGGGAGCGAGAGCCTTGGTGGGGGCCTATATGGGGCTGTGGTGTAGGTGGGGTTTGTGTTGATGGGGGTGGGGTCAGAATGCCCATAAGGGACAGCTGTTGGGGTGAGGTTTGTGATATGGGGGTTGATGGCAGAGGGAACAGTGAGTGGGTTGTAGTATAGGTTGCTCAGTTGCGTTGGGAATGTCGCGGGTGGAGTCTTTTGGTGGGAGATTCTGTGGGGTGTGTTTGCCCTTCCTCCTGTGTCTGGGTCCTGCTCATTTTCATTGCTTCTCGTTCCTCCTTGCGTCTCTGTACCCTCTCTTTCAGTGTAGTCCTTTCTTCTTGTGTTCTGTCGCGGTCGAGGTATACTCTCTGGTACCCCTCTTTGTCCCTCAGTCTTGCTTTCTCTTGCAGAATCCTGGTTCGAACTGATTCTTCCTTGAAAGTTACTCTGACAGGCCGTATCCTTCCACTCGCAAACCACCCAATTCTCTGAAAATTTGTCACCTGGGTCATATTGCCCTCCCCTATTGTTTTCATGATGCCTTCAATCATTTTTTTCTCCTCCTGTTTTATTTCTTCAAAGTTGGCCCCCTTGGCTTCTTGGAACCCGTACACAAAAACTGACCTCGCCCTTTCCTCCTCCCACTGAGTCTCCATCTGCTTCCTCTGAGGCATTTTATTTCCTTCCATTGACATGTTCTTGCCTTCAGTCCCTGTCATATCTGAAACTTCTATTCTCAGTGAACTGTCTTTCCTGACCAGCTGTCCCTTGCTACTGCAGTTGGCTGTTAGAATCTCTGCATATAACAAACCTTCATTGTCTTCGGACCTGTCGCTTGATCTTAGTGTGCTCATCGTCTTTTCCCTGGCCCCACGTGGGTCTGATAGGGCCTTCGTGTACGGCATGTCTCCGTTGTTGCTTACCATCCCCTTGTGTGTGTGTGTGTGTGTGTGTGTGTGTGTGTGTGTGTGTGTGTGTGTGTGTGTGTGTGTGTGTGTGTGTGTGTGTGTGTGTGTGTGTGTGTGTGTGTGTATGTGTGTGTGTGTGTGTGTGTGTGTGTGTGTGTGTGTGTGTGTGTGTGTGTGTGTGTGTGTGTGTGTGTGTGTGTGTGTGTGTGATATATCTATTCTCATACCTCTCCAAGAGATATTCCATACATACAAGATAAATCATAACAGACAACTGGCAATGAATAAACACATCCATAATATTTTTATATATTTATTAACTCATCAGCCATTTCCCAACAGCGCATAGTAACTCGGAAAAGAAGAAACACTTTCATCATCATCTTCTCCATCACTGTCTTGCCAGAAGCGTGCCTACACTACATTATGAAACTGCAAATGACAACACCCCCTCCCTCCAACCTTTCCTAGGATCCCTACCCCATCTTCCCTCCACTACAGATTTATATGCCCTCCAGATCATTCTATTCCGTTCCATCCTGTCTGAATGTCCAAACCATTTCAACAACTCCTCCTCAGTCCTCTGGATAACACTTTTAGTAACCATGCACTTCCTCCTAATTTCCGAACTACGAGTTCTCTGCGTTATATTCACACCACACATTACTCTCAGACACGACATCGCCACTGCCTCCAGCCTTCTCCTTTTTGGAACATTCACCACCCATGTTTCACAACCATATAAGAGCGTTGGTATGACTATACTCTCATACATTCCCCTTTTTGCTTCCATGGATAAGGTTCTTTGTTTCCCCAGATTCCTCAGTTCACCATTCACCTTTTTCCCCTCATTAATACTATGATTCACCTCGTCTTTCATAAACCCATTTGCTGACAAGTCCACTCCTAAATATCTTAATACATTCACTTCCTCCATACTCCCTCCCTCCAATCTCATAACGAATCTTTTATTACCTATTTTCTTTATCCTAATCACCATACTTTTTCCTGCAACTTCTCTTCAGAATCTCATAAAAGCACAGTGTCATCAGCAAAGAGCAACTGTGACAGCCATGGTGACATCACTCATCCCTGTCTAAGTTCTAATTTTACTGGAAAATAATCTTCCTCTCTCCTGCAAACCCTAACCTTAGCTTCACTATCCTCTTAAAAACTCTTCAATGCTTTCAGTAGCGTATCTCGTATTCCATACATTTGCAACATCTGTCATATTGCTCCCTTATCCACCCTGTCATACGTCTTTTTCAAATCCATAAATGCCACAAAAAAACTTTTTTATCTAAATACTGTTCACCTATATGTTTCACTATAAACATTTGGTCTACACACCTCCTACCATTTCTAAAGCGTCCTTGATCCTCTGCGATCCTACTCTCTGTCTCACTCTTAATTCTTTCAATAATAACTCTATCATACACTTTTCAAGGAATACTCAACAGACTTATTCCCCTATAATTCTTACACTCTCTTTTGTTCTCTTTGCCTTTATACAAAGGAACTATGCATGCTCTCTGCCAATCCCTGGGTACCTAACCCTCTTTCATACATTTATTAAATAAAAGCACCAACCACTCCAAAACTAAATCCCCTCCTGATTTTAACATTTCTGTCTTTATTTCATCAATCCCAGCTGCTTTACCCTATTTCATTCTACTCACAGCCTCACGAACACTCACAGTTGGTTCTTCCTCACTCCTACAAGATTTTAAACCTCCCTGCCCAATACACGAAATCAGAGCTTCCCTATCTTCAACATTTAACAGTTCCTCAAAATATTCCATATTAAAACCCACTTTTCTCATCCGACCTTTATTTTGATCCACATATTCCTCGAATTTTTACATTTATATTCCATCTTGTCCTTCCATAACTGATCCTTCAACGTTATTGCAGCCCCTTCGTTAGCTCTAACTCTCAAATACTCCTGACTTAATCCCATTTATTTCTCCCCACTGAAACTCCCCTACCCCCTTCAGCTTTCTTTCACTTTGAGCTAAGACATCCAACTTCTTTCCATTCATAAAATTAGCAATCATTACTCTCTTATCATCCGCACTACATCCAAGCACATTCCAACATCCCAGTTTCATAAAGTTCGGAAATCTACTTATTGCACCATCAAATTCGACGAAAATAACTGAAATGCACTATTATTAACACTGTGAAGGTTAAAAATGAGGAGGAAGAAAGTATAATATTTTCTCTTCATATAAGTGTAAATAACAGGAAACGATGACTTAAACTCAGGTCCCTTAGCTACTAACAACATTTTTCTCTTTATTACCTTTAAGTTACATATCTGATGGGTTATTTTACAGTGATACTGTTAGGATGATATATGATCAGTGAAAGAGAACATGATCAGCCTGGGATATGACCAGAGTGGTATATGAGCAACGAGTCAGAGTTCATCAACACTATTATGAATAATTATTGTCTACATAGTTTAGGCAGATGTCACATGTGAGTGACAAGATAATAATGAGTTACCAAAAGTTATTAAACAACTTTTTTTCGTTTTTATATGCTTGCTGACTAACGAAATCGTAATGACACGATTGCAAACAAACCATACCACGGGCGGGAATAGAACCCACGATCAGAGAGTCATAAAACTCCATACCGACGCATTAGCCCCTGGTCAAAGATATTAACATCCAAACGACCTCCCCCACCCATCTATTTTCAGGCTGAAAAAATTAGCAACGTTAAATCTTATAGATATCTTCGGGTAGACGTACCCTTTAATAAATCCACCTTACCACAACTAAATAAGAAATGCAAAGATAGGCTAAATGCTCTCAAAACTGTTGCTGGCTACAACCCCAACTATGGTGCTAATGTGAGAATAGTGAAAATGGAAATAAATGGTATAAAATACCGACACAATGGAAATATAAACACATATGCAGTATAATGTGATCCTTTACTGACTACGTTTCGCCCACACAGTGGGCTTTTTCAAGTCACAAACAGAACTACCTGGGGTGGAAGGAACGCGAGTATTTATAGTCCGGTTCAGAATGCTGAGGTCAGGTGGAGAATGCTGCATCTGATGATGTACCGAGTGGGGTTATAGAGTCTAAAAACTTGGGTAGCTTGGAAAGGAGATTGGATAAGTTTGTGAGCAGACCTTCTACAGTGTTCTTATGTGGGATAGCGATGAAGAAGTTTCTTGGCAAGTGGTTCAGCTATGTTATAGAAGCCACTATTCTGGTTGAAGTTGTCGGATATAGAAATAAGTGATGATTCCAGGATTCTTCGGTATTGAGTGTTGTCTTCTGTGGCGATAAGTCTTGAGTTTCTGTAGTTTATCAAGTGGTTGTGTGAATTACGGTGTTGTACGCAGGCATTCCTTGTGTCGTCAGACCTGCTTGCGTATTGGTGTTCTGAAATACGTGTTTGGAGGTCCCTTGATGTTTCGCCCACGTATAACTTGTTGCAGTCATTACAAGGGATTATGTATACCCCTGCAGAGGGTGGAAGCTTGTCCTGTCTATCACTGGTAATGTCCTTGATGGTCGTGGTTGTGGAGGTAGATACTTGAAATGAGGTATTGGAAAAGATGTTGGAAACGTGTTTGGCAATGGAGTTGGTGGGCGAGACATCAAGGGACCTCCAAACACGTATTTCAGAACACCAACACCAACACCAATTCAGAACACTGTAGAAGGTCTGCTCACAAACTTATCCAATCTCCTTTCCAAGCTACCAAAGTTTTTAGACTCTATAACCCCACTCGGTACATCATCAGATGCAGCATTCTCCACCTGACCTCAGCATTCTGAACCGGACTATAAATACTCGCGTTCCTTCCACCCCAGGTAGTTCTGTTTGTGACTTGAAAAAGCCCACTGTGTGGGCGAAACGTAGTCAATAAAGGATCACATTATACTGCATATGTGTTTATATTTCCAGAATAGTGAGAATGATGTACATAGCCTATGTTAGGTCCTTAACTGATTATGCTGCTCCCATGTTGATATTAGCTAGAGAAAGTTTTCTCCGACCCTTGGAGTTAATGCAAAATAAAACTCTTAGAATTATTCTAGGCTGTCCCAAATCTACAAAGGTTCTTAATATGAGGAAGGAGCTAGGTATTTCTAGTATCAGTGATAGGATTGTTGAGATTAACACTGTACTCGGTATTAGAGTCTTAAGAAATGAACCAGACACAGTCACTAAGAATCTTACATACCTGCAAGCCCCTCCCAAGAAGCTCATTGCCAGTAATCCCTTCCTTAAATCACTTGTTAAGCAACTGCTCAAGAAGAAATTTCTCGCCCAGATGGGAGTAATAAGTTATTACAAGTTATATACACTGATGGATCAAATCAAGAGTCTTCTGGCAGGGTTACATCTGCTCTTGTTGCCACCTCCCTAGTTAAGAACGATAATAAAATTGTTGAGTTAGGCATAAGAATTAACAACTGGGAGTCAACACTGCAAACTGAATTGTTTGCGATTGTAATGGCGCTTAAGCTAACTTATGACACTGAGCTTAACTGTGTCATCATTACTGATTCTAGGTCATCATTGAAGGCTCTTGACTCATATAATGACTCTAACAACATGTTCATTTAGAAGCCAGGTATAGATACTCAAAAATCCGGGTAAAACCAATAAATGAACACTTGTTATGGATCCCATCACACATTGGATTACTCCTTCATGATAAAGTTGATATGTTAACCAAGAAGAGTACCCAGAAGAGAATGTAGAATATAACTGGTATATCAGTATCTAGCATTAGGAATAATATTAGGAGAGAAGTAAATAATGAAAATGAATGTTATAGGAATGCAATTAGAAGTTTGAGTAGATCTATAACCCACTATGATAACATGAATGTAGATAAGTATGGTTATGGAGCAACTTGCAATGTGAACAGACTGACTGATGTTGTAGTGGCCAGGCTTAGGCTTGGTTACAAGTACTTCTGGCAGTTTGGGAAACACACAGATAATGATCAAACTAAATGCAAATTATGAGGTCTGGTATATGGTCACTGTCTTGAACACTATGTGCTTAATTAAGTGTCCACTTACTGAGGCATATAGAGATTGACAGTATAATAACCTATGTGACATGTCAAGATATCTTATTAATGAAAATAAGATATCAGATATACTAAGCAAATTTCCTAAATTTGCTTGTAACAGATAAGTGAACTATAGATATAAATCCCTGTTACTCTTTTGGGGCTTAGTTCCTGGGCCTTTTGTGTATCAATATGCTCTTGCGCTACCGTCCACAGGATGGATATGGGGTGCACAATAAACTAGCCACTTCGGTGGCAAAATCTAATCTAGCCACTGGGCCAGCTGGCTACAGTAAAATTAGTACAAATAGGCATATTTATAAACCATAGGAAGGTTAGCATAGGCACCACTGTGACCACAAATACCTAGTTGGATGAATCTTATTGTAGCCAGCCGGGCCAGTGGCTAACGCGTCGGTCTGGAGTTTCATAACTCTCGGATCGCGAGTTCTATCCCCGCCCGTGATATGGTTTGTTTGTTTGCTCTTCTTCAATTAATAAATCGACCATATTAAAATTAGCAATTTGAGTTTTCAGTTGCAAGTGTCTCATGTTTTGATGATTTTAATTTATTTTTCAGTTATTCTACATAAAGAAAATTTGCTTAATACCTTTTTTTTCCTTTTGCAGATGGCTTTAGATGACATGGAATGTGTCAGCATCTCAAGAAGGAAGATTTCTTTACTAAGTGACCTGGTGAACCACAACTGTGTTGTTACATGCAGTCTCCAATGTCTCCCTGTAACCCCTCATTCACTCAAATTCTGAGAAATTAGTAATTATATTTGGGCGATATTTATTGTTAAGAATTTATTAATATCCAGAAATTATTTCGTTATCTCATATAAAGTTCCATAAAAAAATGAAATTTCTGTTAGAGTTTCGCGGTAACAGAAGTGTTCTCTTTACCCCAGTCATAAGGCGCCAGTAGCAGTCATGAAGGAAAGCTTCATGAGCTGTAAAATAACTGTAATTTTAAGCACAGTATGTCAAGACAGTGCAGTGTAAACAATAAAGTGAGTTACTAGCTTGTGAGTGTTGAAGAAACACTCTGATCGTCTTCTAAAACAAGTAATATATTTTGTAAAATACGTAAACAGTGTTGGACCAGTTAACAGTGGCGTGTGGAATACTAACTTGGTGATACATTGACATGGGACACAGATTAGTTTTCTTGTTGTTAGGTATGGAAGTCTTCGGAAGGTGCACAAGAAGAGACAGAATCCCGAGATGGAAGAGAGTGTGGTTCTGCCCAGCCAAGAACATAAAAGAAAGAACGCACTCACTCACACCCGCACGAAAGCCTCACTCTCCTCCCTGGAGAAGTCAGGCCATTAGTCTCCCACTATCTCAATACATCCTGCTGTTGCTGTTGATATTCCTCCACCAAGCTGGCGGATCTGACGTCATCAGAATAGGTAAGAACAGAGGAGAAGCGAGCATTCACTGGCAACCATATTTCACTCGTATCTCTAACTTATGTTGACAACCATCTGAAGTATCTTATCCAGACGCGCTACTTGTTACTTCCACCCACCTACAAGTCTTGTGTTAAATCATTGTTTCTAGTTTCCTTTTTAAATCCGAGCCTGTATGTGTAGTTTTTTATATTTTATTTAAAAAAACATATACATAACACATAACAATAAGTCAACAAAATAACAAAACAATAAAAAAAATAGTATATAATGACAGTACACCTCTCAAAAACAAAAGAAAACACTTTTACACGTAATATATTACAAAATGCACCATAACCAATAACACTACAACCCATCATACTGAAAACGTACTGACTCCCAAAACAATACGGGAGACATTCGTGAAAACCCCACAAGTACTTAGCTCATTGGAGAAACACTTAAATATACATAAAAAAATATGTGTGTATTTCACGTAACACCATATAACTTAAAACATATATATTACATACACCTCACACCACGACAAATAACCACAGTCCCTTACTGGGCCGTATTTATTACCACTACTACATTGTGAACAAGTGGACTATGTCGTATATGATATATATGTACCCCTCCACCCGTAAATACACACTAGGCCGATTTAAAGTTTAATATTCAGTGTACATCGCCGACTTTTGATAATAAATTATATATGAACCCCAAAAAAGACTTGTAAGAGTTTATAATTTACCCCCTAAATTATGTTTCAAAAACATACAAGCACTGCTAACTACACTCACCTAAACGGATCCATGCACACTAGGATCCTATGTACAGCGGGTATAACCGTTATCATACACCTTAAGAAACTTAACTAAGATCATAAATTACCCTACCCCTAACAATAATAATCCATGCTAATGCACCACACGCATGGTGCATTCTACGCAAAACATACACAAAACCTATCCCCTACATATTTATAAGTATAAAACCCTATATACAAAAGGGTGCGTATAATGGTATAAGAATAACAACATCTCGTACTCACGTGTAACACTGTGAGTTTACAAAGGTCATAAGGTTTATATACACTGGAACCCACACAGTGGTTCACCTTCCTTCAGCAGGTACTACCAGTTAAAGTATTTCATGTAACATGCAGGTATCAGTGGTCAACATACCCTCTTACACAGATAAGGACAGGTCTTATTCATAATGTAAATATAACCCACCAAAAAACATACAATAAGCAGGTTTGCAAACACTATAACAGGAGCATCAAAACAAAGTCAATCTTGATACTACTGTATTATTTATCTAAAAAGGACCTAACCAAACAGAATCAATACAGACCAGTACCACTAAGGAGTCTCAACCCTCATCTCCACATACCGTCTGAATACAAAACCAACAGAATAGAACCTACCCCCTCAGCGCCCAGGGACCAGTGTTACAACCTAGTCTGAACCTGTATCAGTCATGGTTTGATGCTCACAATGCGAAGAACAACTATAAGTGCCTTACTAATTCAAAAGTCATAAAATCCCCAGTACACCATAGATAAAACAATTATACTAGACTATACTAGACGATTCATGCCATTGAAAAGGTCACATTCATGTCACACCCCCAGTATAACCATTAACTTAATTCACCTGTACCTCAACGACCCTCCAGCAACCAAGACTTCTTCTGGCACCTGCAACAAGAACCCAGATGCCACCCGACAAGAAGATATGCCATACCAAACCCGTCACTCTCCTACATAAGCTCCGCACTCTCAAATATCATAGCACACATCTTTCTGACTGCTGCAAAACAGTTACCCATATCTACACCATGCAACCCAGTGAGCCTAAGCTTCAGGATCCCTTCACTCTTATGAAACACACTCACTGAGGAGACCAACCCCTTGCCTCCCTACCCCGGCATCAAGTGGAGTAGTCTTGCCACAGTGAAGCCACGATAGCCTTCCGGAAAAATATCTACCCACCACACCCGACATAATAGTTTGTTCCTACACGCTGTCCTATAAAATCTCGCGGCTAACGCTTTAAAACTCAGTGCGTGAGGCCAGAGACTTACGCACGGGTCTGGAGTTTTACGACTCACTTGCCGTGAGTTCGATCCCCATCCGTACAGTGGTTTGTAATCTTGTTATTACGATTTCGCGAGTCATAATGCAACATCCATTAGTTAAGAAACAAATATTAATCGATAATCACTGGCTGCGGCACCCGAGAAATTTATCGCACAAAAGGAATAACATTCTAATGTAATGTTAAAAAATGTGACATCTATTGGCATAGATATTTCCAGAGAAAACTAGAAGATCAACGTATTGATCCGCTTCTAGCATCTAGCCTGTTTCTAGTTTGGTAATAGTTTGTTAGAATTCTAGTCGAGTTGTCCTGTATTATATTGAGCTTCTCAATTGTGCTTTGGATTTATAACTAAATAATTACAGTTCAATCAAATAAAAGTTGAGAACTTTAATAATAAAAATGTGTCTAGGTGGAATAATATTTATAATAATCGTAAATTTAATAATTATGGATATTGGCTCCTACAAAATTCTTGATATAAATATTCGGTAATTTTACATATTATACTTATTAGCTTTAATTTGTACATAAAATTTAAATGGTGAGATAAGTACCTTATCCGTGGCCCGGTGGCCTGGTGGCTAAAGCTCCCGCTTCACACACGGAGGGTCCGGGTTCGATTCCCGGCGGGTGGAAACATTCCGACACGTTTCCTTACACCTGTTGTCCTGTTCACCTAGCAGCAAATAGGTACCTGGGTGTTAGTCGACTGGTGTGGGTCGCATCCTGGGGGACAAGATTAAGGACCCCAATGGAAATAAGTTAGACAGTCCTCGATGACGCACTGACTTTCTTGGGTTATCCTGGGTGGCTAACCCTCCGGGGTTAAAAATCCGAACGAAATCTTATCTTATCTTATCTTACTGTACACAAAAATATACTCTGGTGCGTTAATGTTAGGAAATGTACTCAAATGTACAAGAGTACTTTATGTGTATATGTGTACTCGGTTAGACGACTCGACGCAGAATGTAACTGACAAAGCAAAACCCTAGATAAGCTAACTTCTAACCAATAGAGGCAATACAATAGCTTGCTAGAACAATAGACCGACCAATTTATCAAGCATCAATAACGCAGGAAGCAGCAGTGAACGGCACAGTATAAGGCAAGAAAGAGGGAGACCAAACGCGACCTTAACTGGTAACCATCGGTAAATCCTCCACATAAGGCAAAATAAAACTCTGTTACTGGAACTGAGTTCAGAAACTTCCAAACTCCGACCATGAAAGTGCATAGTTACCAGAACACAATAGGTGTAGGGACTTAAAGCATAGCGAGAGTCTCGTAATACTCCCTCAGAAAACGTCACAAATCACTAACTCTAGAAAATTTTCTGTGAAATGAATTGCATAAAGTTATGAGGTGTTTGTTCCAGCTCACCAACGGAAACATACATTACAAAAACAGAGTCTAAACGCGAGCTGAGGAGAGCAGCGTTCTGTACTGTTTAGTACAGTCAGTTAGCACTGGTGTTGCTGCCTCAGACCACCACCATGATTCAAGTACAGGCGCTAAACACTGGTGCTGCTACCATAGACCACCACCATGGTTCTAGTACAGTCACTTAGCACTGGTGCTGCTACCTCAGACCACCACCATGGTTCTAGTACAGTCACATAGCACTGGTGCTGCTAACGGCCCAAAAACCGGGCGAGAACTGAGGGTGCTTGTATACATATATGCAGGACAAGCATATATAGTGCACAGCTCCTGATGATGCACTGAGAAGTGTGAAAGTACTTGATCTAAAGATTTCCACCCCCCTTCCCCACGTGGATTGTACTGCATAATCAAGATCGCCCGTCTGCGATTGTTTTCGTATTTTTATAAACAAAAACATGAGGATCTCTGTTCTTTGTTCGTTATCCTGGCGTTAATGTTTCACCTGGCAAGGTTTAAAGCAATCTGCCCTGCGGCGTGCCCTCTCAGCCCTCACTGCAGGGATTTCCTTAATTTTCCTGCTTAGGTAAAAGATTAATTTCCTCTCATTAACCCACACTATGACTGCAACACTGGTCTCTTGCAAGCCATGGCATGACTATGACACACACACTGGTATGAACATGTGTTACAAATTAAACTGTTGATCATATGGAAGCAAGAGGGGCTATCAGCCCTCTGGAGGGCTGAGTCCCTCAGGGGGCTGAAAGGGCTAATTTCCCCCCTCCTGGAGAAAATTTCTCCACGCTGCGGGGCAGCAGAAGTTCGCCGTAGGTGAACTATTCCTCTCTTAACATTAATTTGATTTTCTCACTCGCCACCACTGCTGATTGCCTTTTCTGAACAGCTTTAGTATGTGTGGTTTCTGGAGAATTACTAAGTTTGTTTTCAACACTGTAATTCTAACGGCACTAATTTATCTGTTGTTTGCTTATTCACTACACCTTTACTCAAAACATCAACTGTCCTGATGATTCTATTTGCATCAGGATATATAGTCACAATTTTTCAAAAAGGCCATTGGGACCTCGGACTATCATTGTCAATAATCACTATGTCACCAGGTCTTAAGGACGCATGATTTTCAGGAACACCAGCTCCATAGAAGAGTTCTCTCAACATTCAATCGCTTTATTTAGGTGTTTGAATTTGCGTCATCATACGGAAACAAAATAGGCTATCAGCCCTCTGGAGGGCTGAGTCCCTCAGGGGGCTGAAAGGGGCTGAAAGGGCTAATCCCACTCCTCCCTCCTGGAGAAAATTTCTCCACAAGCTCCTAAATAATCTAATCTCTCAAATATCAAGGCAATCAAAGAGCTTGCCTGAACAATGTAGTGAACCATTCGCCAAACAGCAATATAGTATGAAGCAAAAAAATACAGTATGGAGACAAAAAAAAAATTACCCTAAATATGGGCATTTAATAGATGCTACACAAAAGGCATAAAACTCCCTTACTGCTGAAACTAAGCTGAGCATTAACAAATCCCTGAGTATGGCAGTGCATAGATGCCACAGCAAATGAAGGTCAAAAGTTTAACTGGGGACCAGAGATATATAGTGTGTCCACACGATACACATGCTTTGAAAAAAGTCAGATATCACTTAAGTCTAAAGAATGCTTTGTAAACAGAATTGCACAGTTACAAAAAGTATGTCTCAGCTCCCCAACAAAGACAAAATCTGTCAAAAACAGAGTCTAAATCACAAGAGAAGCAGTGATAGAGATAGCATGTTGCCACCAAGAGCAACAGCCACACAGAATGAGGCAAGCCCCGCAGCCACAACATTAGGTGTGGTTAGGTGACTTGTACAAGGTTGCACCTGAAATGAAAGTCCCTAACAAGCAGGCAGATAGTTTGCAAGAGCTGGCAGCCAATCAAACAGCGAGCACAGTGAGAAGTGTAGTTGTTACATCCTACCTACATAAATAAGCTAATATTATAAATCAAATACTAATATAAAGCAAATTATTTTCATTTTAGCTATTAATGAAAACAATAGCAATATATAATTATATAAAAATTCAATATATATACTATCACAATCACCCACTACTACCACCACTACCACTTATCACTACCACCACCCACCAATGCCCCCACCACAACTACCACCACCATTCGTCACTATATCCACTACTACCACCACCACCAATCACTACCATCACCACTACCACTACCACCATTACCACCACCACTGCCACCACCACTACCTCCACCATCACCACCCACCACTCCCTCCAACATCACCACCCACCACTACCTCCAGTACCACCATCCACAATAACTACCACCACCACCACCCACCACTACCACCACTGCTACCACCACCACTAACACTACCACCATCATCACCACTTCTTTTTAATTCAGAGCCTGAGAAATTTATCAAGTCTTTCTAAAATCTTGCTCGAGCTGTGTGAAGGACATTTGAGCACTTGGTAACTTTCTTTCATACAGGATTATACGGAAAATCGCAGGAATTCACTGCTAGTTTGAGTGATGGAAATTTCATTAATTACAAGGATGTGAAAGCAGCTGTGCTCGGTGCATTCCCACCAAATATACGTGAGAATTTAAAGTGAGCAAGCATCAGTTAGGTTATTACAGTGTGGACTTTGTTCGTGCACAAAGTCATTTACCAAGTGGTATAGAGCCACTGGTGTCACTAATTTCAGTGGCCTAGTGCAAATGATACTCTTTGATTCAGCTGTAACAGACGTTCGAGTGTTTTTAGAAGACCATTCAGCGGCGACTACGTTGGAAGTGGCTAGACTTGCTGCCTCATCTGAGGACAACCACTCCTTGTTGTGTATAGAAATCGTCATGGACACACCTCTGGGTGGACTACGAAGAAGAGGCTGAAGCTGAAAAACGACGGGTATCCCAAGGTCAGCATGGGGCAAGAGACAGGAATCCCGAACCCATCATTTGATACTACTGCTGTAAGCCCAGTCACATTAAGGCTGCTTTCCATAAGTAGGTAAACGTGCTTGTGGTGGTAAGTCAACTAGACTTTTACCACTTGGAAAAATAGCTGTGTTTCCCGCTGAAACAAATCATCAAAAAATAGATACCTGTGTGGCATCCTTTTATAGTCAAAGTCAAATCTACTTAAGGAACATGAAAGCCCCATTGAGGTATACACATTCAAAAATGCTAGGGGTTATTGCTTTCTCTTTCTCTTACAGTTGGAAGTATTTCCAATTTTTGAGGAGACCTCATTAAACTCCTCAGTGCTATTAGAAGCCTATGGGAAAGCAGACACATGGTTTCAAGGAGTGACCAGACACATGGTTTCAAGGTGTGACCAGACACATGGTTTCAAGTTGTGACCAGACACATGGTTTCAAGTTGTGACCAGACACATGGTTTCAAGGTGTGACCAGACACATGGTTTCAAGGTGTGACCAGAAACATGGTTTCAAGGTGTGACCAGACACATGGTTTCAAGTTGTGACCAGACACATGGTTTCAAATTGTGACCAGACACATGGTTTCAAGGTGTGACCAGACACATGGTTTCAAGGTGTGACACCTTGAAACCATGTGTCTGGTCACACCTTGAAATCATGTGTCTAGTCACACCTTGAAACCATGTGTCTGGTCACACCTTGAAACCATGTGTCTGGTCACACCTTGAAACCATGTGTCTGGTCACAACTTGAAACCATGTGTCTGGTCACAACTTGAAACCATGTGTCTCGTCACACTTTGAAACCATGTGTCTGGTCACACCTTGAAACCATATGTGTGATCACACCTTGAAACCATGTGTCTGGTCACACCTTGAAACCATGTGTCTGGTCACAATTTGAAACCATGTGTCTGGTCACAACTTGAAACCATGTGTCTGGTCACACCTTGAAACCATGTTTCTGGTCACACCTTGAAACCATGTGTCTGGTCACACCTTGAAACCATGTGTCTGGTCACACCTTGAAACCATGTGTCTGGTCACACCTTGAAACCATGTGTCTGGTTACACCTTGAAACCATATGTCTGGTCACACCTTGAAACCATGTTTCTGGTCACACTTTGAAACCATGTGTCTGGTCACACCTTGAAACCATGTGTCTGGTCACACCTTGAAACCATATGTCTGGTCACACCTTGAAACCATGTGTCTGGTCACACCTTGAAACCATGTGTCTGGTCACACCTTGAAACCATGTGTCTGGTCACAACTTGAAACCATGTGTCTGGTCAAACTTGAAACTATGTGTCTGGTCACACCTTGAAACCATGTTTCTGGTCACACTTTGAAACCATGTGTCTGGTCACACATTGAAACCATGTGTCTGGTCACACCTTGAAACCATGTGTCTGGTCACACCTTGAAACCATGTGTCTGGTCACTCCTTGAAACCATGTGTCTGGTCACACCTTGAAACCATGTGTCTAGTCACACCTTGAAACCATGTGTCTGGTCACACCTTGAAACCATGTGTCTGGTCACACCTTGAAACCATGTGTCTGGTCACAACTTGAAACCATGTGTCTGGTCACAACTTGAAACCATGTGTCTGGTCACACCTTGAAA
The DNA here is from genome assembly GCF_038502225.1 of Cherax quadricarinatus. Taxonomy (NCBI): domain Eukaryota; kingdom Metazoa; phylum Arthropoda; class Malacostraca; order Decapoda; family Parastacidae; genus Cherax; species Cherax quadricarinatus. The sequence goes on from NC_091307.1 coordinate 50,253,209, forward strand.
CCATGTTTCTGGTCACACCTTGAAACCATGTGTCTGGTCACACCTTGAAACCATGTGTCTGGTCACACCTTGAAACCATGTGTCTGGTCACACCTTGAAACCATGTGTCTGGTCACACCTTGAAACCATGTGTCTGGTCACACCTTGAAACCATGTGTCTAGTCACACCTTGAAACCATGTGTCTGGTCACACCTTGAAACCATGTGTCTGGTCACACCTTGAAACCATGTGTCTGGTCACACCTTGAAACCATGTGTCTGGTCACACCTTGAAACCATGTGTCTGGTCACACCTTGAAACCATATGTGTCTGGTCAGACCTTGAAACCATGTGTCTGGTCACACCTTGAAACCATGTGTCTGGTCACACCTTGAAACCATGTGTCTGGTCACACCTTGAAACCATGTGTCTGGTCACACCTTGAAACCATGTGTCTGGTCACACCTTGAAACCATGTGTCTGGTCACACCTTGAAACCATGTGTCTGGTCACACCTTGAAACCATGTGTCTGGTCACACCTTGAAACCATGTGTCTGGTCACACCTTGAAACCATGTGTCTGGTCACACCTTGAAACCATGTGTCTGGTCACACCTTGAAACCATGTGTCTGGTCACACCTTGAAACCATGTGTCTGGTCACACCTTGAAACCATGTGTCTGGTCACACCTTGAAACCATGTGTCTGGTCACACCTTGAAACCATGTGTCTGGTCACACCTTGAAACCATGTGTCTGGTCACTCCTTGAAACCATGTGTCTGGTCACACCTTGAACACCTTGAAACCATGTGTCTGGTCACACCTTGTGTCACACCTTGGTCACAAAACCATGTGTCTGGTCACAAACCATGTGTCTTGAAACCATGTGTCTGGTCACACCTTGAAACCATGTGTCTGGTCACACCTTGAAACCATGTGTCTGGTCACACCTTGAAACCATGTGTCTGGTCACACCTTGAAACCATGTGTCTGGTCACACCTTGAAACCATGTGTCTGGTCACACCTTGAAACCATGTGTCTGGTCACACCTTGAAACCATGTGTCTGGTCACACCTTGAAACCATGTGTCTGGTCACACCTTGAAACCATGTGTCTGGTCACACCTTGAAACCATGTGTCTGGTCACACCTTGAAACCATGTGTCTGGTCACACCTTGAAACCATGTGTCTGGTCACACCTTGAAACCATGTGTCTGGTCACACCTTGAAACCATGTGTCTGGTCACACCTTGAAACCATGTGTCTGGTCACACCTTGAAACCATGTGTCTTGTCACACCTAGAAACCATGTGTCTGGTCACATCTTGAAACCATGTGTCTGGTCACACCTTGAAACCATGTGTCTGGTCACACCTTGAAACCATGTGTCTGGTCACACCTTGAAATCATATGTCTGGTCACACCTTGAAACAATGTCTGGTCACACTTTGCAACCATGTGTCTGGTCACACCTTGAAACCATGTGTCTGGTCACACCTTGAAACCATGTGTCTGGTCACACCTTGAAACCATGTGTCTGGTCACACCTTGAAACCATGTGTCTGGTCACACCTTGAAACCATGTGTCTGGTCACACCTTGAAACCATGTGTCTGGTCACACCTTGAAACCATGTGTCTGGTCACAACTTGAAACCATGTGTCTGGTCACAACTTGAAACCATGTGTATGGTCACACCTTGAAACCATGTGTCTGGTCACACCTTGAAACCATATGTCTGGTCACACCTTGAAACCACGTGTCTGGTCACACCTTGAAACCATGTGTCTGGTCACAATTTGAAACCATGTGTCTGGTCACAACTTGAAACCATGTGTCTGGTCACACCTTGAAACCATGTGTCTGGTCACACCTTGAAACCATGTGTCTGGTCACACCTTGAAACCATGTGTCTAGTCACAACTTGAAACCATGTGTCTGGTCACACCTTGAAACCATGTGTCTGGTCACACCTTGAAACCATGTGTCTGGTCACAACTTGAAACCATGTGTCTGGTCACAACTTGAAACCATGTGTCTGGTCACACCTTGAAACCATGTGTCTGGTCACACCTTGAAACCATATGTCTGGTCACACCTTGAAACCATGTGTCTGGTCACACCTTGAAACCATGTGTCTGGTCACAATTTGAAACCATGTGTCTGGTCACAACTTGAAACCATGTGTCTGGTCACACCTTGAAACCATGTTTCTGGTCACACCTTGAAACCATGTGTCTGGTCACACCTTGAAACCATGTGTCTGGTCACACCTTGAAACCATGTGTCTGGTCACACATTGAAACCATGTGTCTGGTCACACCTTGAAACCATGTGTCTGGTCACACCTTGAAACCATGTGTCTGGTCACACCTTGAAACCATGTGTCTGGTCACACCTTGAAACCATGTGTCTAGTCACACATTGAAACCATGTGTCTGGTCACACCTTGAAACCATGTGTCTGGTCACACCTTGAAACCATGTGTCTGGTCACACCTTGAAACCATGTGTCTGGTCACACCTTGAAACCATGTGTCTGGTCACAACTTGAAACCATGTGTTTGGTCACACCTTGAAACCATGTTTCTGGTCACACCTTGAAACCATGTGTCTGGTCACACCTTGAAACCATGTGTCTGGTCACACCTTGAAACCATGTGTCTGGTCACACCTTGAAACCATGTGTCTGGTCACACCTTGAAACCATGTGTCTAGTCACACCTTGAAACCATGTGTCTGGTCACAACTTGAAACCATGTGTCTGGTCACAACTTGAAACCATGTGTCTGGTCACAACTTGAAACCATGTGTCTGGTCACACCTTGAAACCATGTGTCTGGTCACACCTTGAAACCATGTGTCTTGTCACACCTTGAAACCATGTGTCTGGTCACATCTTGAAACTATGTGTCTGGTCACACCTTGAAACCATGTGTCTGGTCACACCTTGAAACCATGTGTCTGGTCACACTTTGAAATCATATGTCTGGTCACACCTTGAAACCATGTCTGGTCACACTTTGCAACCATGTGTCTGGTCACACCTTGAAACCATGTGTCTGGTCACACCTTGAAACCATGTGTCTGGTAATAAAACCCAATCCTGATTTAAACTTCGTGGTAGCACCTCTTGATAAACCCAATGTAGGTATGTGTAGTAACTCGCTCTGATTAGTAAGAGGCAGCTCCCACCTCCCGGAAGTGGCAGCTCCCACCTCCCGGAAGTGGGAGCTCCCACCTCCCGGAAGTGGCAGCTCCCACCTCCCGGAAGTGGGAGCTCCCACCTCCCGGAAGTGGCAGCTCCCACCTCCCGGAAGTGGGAGCTTCCACCTCCCGGAAGTGGCAGCTCCCACCTCCCGGAAGTGGCAGCGCCCACCTCCCGGAAGTGGGAGCTTCCACCTCCCGGCAGTGGGAGCTTCCACCACCCGGAAGTGGCAGCTCCCACCTCCCGGAAGTGGGAGCTTCCACCTCCCGGAAGTGGCAGCTCCCACCTCCCGGAAGTGGGAGCTTCCACCTCCCGGAAGTGGCAGCTCCCACCTCCCGGAAGTGGGAGCTCCCAACTCCCGGTAGTGGCAGCTCCCACCTCCCGGAAGTGGCAGCTCCCACCTCCCGGAAGTGGGAGCTCCCACCTCCCGGAAGTGGCAGCTCCCGCCTCCCGGCAGTGGCAGCTCCCACCTCCCGGAAGTGGGAGCTTCCACCTCCCGGAAGTGGCAGCTACCACCTCCCGGTAGTGGCAGCTCCCACCTCCCGGAAGTGGGAGCTTCCACCTCCCGGACGGGGGAGCTTCCACCTCCCGGAAGTGGCACCTCCCACCTCCCGGAAGTGGGAGCTTCCACCTCCCGGAAGTGGCAGCTCCCACCTCCCGGAAGTGGGAGCTTCCACCTCCCGGAAGTGGCAGCTCCCACCTCCCGGAAGTGGGAGCTCCCACCTCCCGGAAGTGGGAGCTAACCCCCACCCGGAAGTGAGAGCTTCCCCTTAATTTTTTTTCCAAATTATAAGCTCTAGGTCATCCAAGGTAATCATGGTAAGGTACGCAGGTGACCTTAAAATTCTGACAAAGTGACCTATTTCCACAGAGTCCGCTCAAGACCACTTATGTTATATTAGACAAGCTACAGCTCCTGGCTCCAACATTTTAGATATATAATATGTATCAGCATGCATTGGGTAAATTAACTAGGATAACCCCCCCAAAAAAAATTCAGATAAAGTGAGTTACCCCAAATAACTACAAGTTATAACTACACAGCTACATTAAGTTACTCCAAGTAACTACGTAATGGGACACTGTGTGACAGTTCTCTCTTCAATATCTACTCTGGCCAATGGTTCTGAAAATTTAATCTATTCATATACATCGTGAATCCTCTCTACCTCTAAATCAGTGTTCATTACCAACCGCAGAAGATCCAAGCTTACTAAGTAGCTTTTCTGTGGTATTAAATTTTGTTTAATTTGGTGTTAGTTCATGGCAACCTTCGATCTTCAGTTCTCAAAACAGATTCACACAGAGGAGACAACACATCTTCTGTTATATTCACATGTGGCCTTCTTGGTAATTTATATTTTACATTATATAAGCCACAAATTGTAATTAATATACTATAAAAGGAAAACCAAACTGCCAATATATGTTGTGTATCTTTATACGTATATGCTTCTAAACTGTTGTATTCTCAGCACCTCTGCAAAAGCAGTGATAATGTGTGAGTGTGGTGAAAGTGTTGAATGATGATGAAAGTATTTTCTTTTTGGGGATTTTCTTTCTTTTTTGGGTCACCCTGCCTCGGTGGGAGACGACCGATTTGTTGAAAAAAAAAAAAAAAAAAAAAAAAAGGAAAACCCCACATTGTAATCTTTACAGGGAAATAAACATTTCAATTTCAGTTTCAACAAGGGAAGATCGTGAGTGTGTCTACCCAGGTCAGGATCCCCTTGTTTAGTATCACATAATAACCAATACTCCTTATGTCTCCCACAGGACATATAACCAAAGGCAGCATCAATGAATGCATGCCTCTCCTCATTCGTTAATTTTCTTATACCTTAATGGGTTATCTGCCTTGGTGAGCTGACTGACTAAGCCAGTAAAGCCACCTCTAAGATTCCTTTTGATCAGATCGTATAATTCGTGGGAATGGATTGTGTCCAGCTCAATTTTAGATTTTAACAAGATGGCCCCCAACTGAATGATTCTAAATTTATATAATTATTGACAATTCGCACAGTGATTTTCAATAACATACACTGGCTACTATTCCATGTGGAGGAGGATTTTCCCAGTAAGTCATCACAAGACGTCTGTGCGTCAATACTACACATTTTATTGCAAAAATTTCTGATTCTTCCCTCGTCCTGAAGTGTAGCTTCGCTTTAGACTTCTTTTAGTCTTTTTCTCGAATGATCAAGTGGTAGCATATTTGACGTCGACCTCTCCATCCTGCAAACGTTTTCACCTGTCAAACGATGCTAATGAATAAATAACTTTGAATCATATCTCCGAGGATTACTCTAATAGATTTAAATTTAGATTTAAAAAATTTACATCGAGTTATCCCACATAAAGTTATATCTCTCTAACAGAGTAAGCACAAGTTACAACTTGAAGCCCGAGTTAACTGCAAGTTGTGACTACAACTTACAATAAGTTACATTGATTTACAAATGAAATGTTAGTACTAGTTATAATCAATATCTTTAACAGAATAGCTGCAAGTTAAATTTACCCAAAGTAACTCTATTAACTGCAAGCTACATTGAGTTATCCCAAACAAAATACTTGTTGCTCCAACTTGTATCTACAAATTATCTCTAATAAAGCACAAGTAACTCACACTCTGGGCTTCCTGTCTTTAATAAATTGTCTAATATCTGTGAAAAATGTACTCCAAATTAATTTCCATTGTTGTGTACTGCACCATTTATGCAAAATACACAGAAGGTACTGTCTATTAAATAACTGACTGACAAACTTCTCAGGTATTCTTTCCAATATATAATACACCAGTTCGTCACACCACTCCATAGCTATTTCTCCATTTTCCTTTTGTAAGCCAATTTTTAACCAGCTGTTAGTTCTGTGCAATGTTTTTCCATTTTTCCATAAGAATTGTTTCTCAATACTGCAAAATTCCAGCCAAGAGAGATTTTTCACCACTTTACACATAACAAAATCACTGAGTTTCCCTATATTTCTCATGCACTTCTGTCTCTGAGATGTGTTACTACGAGGTACCTTTAATAGATAAAGTAAAGATTTCTATCACTATACTGTGTCCTCACATTCAGAATGCAGAACTCGCCTGCCACATTCCAAAAATTAATCCATCATGCTATTAAAGAACTTGAAGGCATAGTAGCTTATCTGGACGATATAATTGTAGTTTCTGATATGTGGGATCAACATGTACTCCATCTTGAATCTGTCTTTAAGATGTACAGAATCTTTCAACTGACAATATACCTGAGTAAATCATGTTCTGGCCAATCTACTAATACTTTCTTAAAACATGATGTAGGTTGTGGCAAAGAACTACCTAAATTTACCAAGTTCCTCAGGATAAGAAATTCTTGCCTAGAATCTTTGGAATGATAGGATTCTATATAGAAGATTCTGCAAAAACTTTGCAGATGTTGTATCTCCCTAACCTCACTTACCAGTCACAAGAAAATTTTTGCTAGACCCCAACAGTGTTAAACATATCTTATGCGCTGTTTGCATACTTTTGTCTCCTGATTTTTTCAAAACCATTTGTATTACACGTTGATGATTGTGAATCGGAAATTGGGGCAATGTTACTCCAAGCTTCTGGTGAGGGTGTTCTGCAGCTTGTGACTTAATACTCAGCTAAATACCAGACCCTTCAGTGGGCCTGCTCCACTACAGAGAAGGAGGCCTTGTACTTGCGCTGGATCAGTTCGAAGTGTTCGTTAACAGCTCATCACATATTTTCATCGTCTTCAGTGACCACATCCTCTGACGTACGTTACCTTAATGAAGAACAAGAACACTCGACTTATAAGAACATAAGAAACATAAGAAATGAACACTGCAACAGGCCTACTGGCCTATGCGAGGCAGGTCCATTCTCCCACTTGCTTAAATGCCTTGACCTAGTGAGGTCAGACACGTCACTTAAGGGAGGAGCACTGCATCCGACCTAGTAGCACAAGCTAGTCAGGTCCAACTCACACCCACCCACACCCACTCATGTATTTATCTAACCTATTTTTAAAACTACACGTCTTAACGTCTATGATGGTACTTGGGAGTTTCTTCCACTCATCCACAACTCTATTACCAAACCAGTGCTTTCCTATATCCTTCCTGAATCTGAATTTTTTGCAATTTCAAGTCATTGCTCCGAGTCCTGTCTATGTTAGATATTTTTAGCACGCTATTTACATCCCCTTTATTAATTCCTGTTTTCCATTTATACACCTCAATCATATCCCCCCTAATTCTACACCTTTCGAGAGAGCGCAGATTCAGGGCCCTCAGTCTATCCTCATGGGGAAGATTTCTGATACATGGGATCATCTTTTTCATCCTCCTCAGTACGTTTTCCAGAGCATTTATATCCATTCTGTAATGCGGTGACCAGAGCTGAGCAGCATAGTCTAAATGAGGCCTAACCAAGGATATATAGAGTTGAAGAACAACCCGAGGACTTCTGTTATTTATATTTCTTGCTTTGAAGCCAAGGATTCTGTTAGCTTTATTGCAAACACTAATGCACTTTTGTCTTGGTTTTAGATTACTGCTAACCAGAACTCCTAAATCCTTTTCGCAATCCACAATATTAAGATCTACATTATTTAGTTTATATGTGGCATGGTTATTTTCCTGTCTAACATTTAGAACTTTGCATCTGTCTATATTAAACTGCATCTGCCACTTCTCCGATCACTCCATCAGTCTGTTCAAATCATCCTGGAGTGCTCTAATGCTCTCATTAGAATGAATTGGGCGACCTGTTTTGGTGTCATCATCAAATTTGCTTAAGTCGCTATTTATTCCCTCATCTATGTCGTTTATGTAGATTGTGAACAATAAGGGGCCCAACACTGACCCCTGTGGAACACCGCTTGTGACGTGCCCCCATTCTCATTTCTCCCCATTTATGCAAACTCTCTGCTACCTATTTGTCAACCATGCCTCTACCCAGGAAAAAATTTCTCCTCCTCTTCCGTGTGCCTTAGGTTTCCCCAATAGCCTCTAATGTGGAACTCTGTCGAAAGCCTTACTGAAGTCCATATGCACAATATCATAGTCAATACCTTGACCTACCTCCTCAAATGCCTTAGTGAAGAAAGTCAGTAAATTCGTAAGACAGAAACGCCCCTTTGTAAAGCCGTGCTGAGATTCATTATTCAGTTTATGCCTTTCAAGTTGGCTACGAATTGCTTCGATAATTATTGATTCCATAAATTTTCCAACTAGGGAGGTAAGTTCTATAGTTCGAAGCGAAAGACCTGTCACCAGCCCTGTAAATAGGTATTATATTTAACATTTTCCATTTATCAGGCACTATGCTAATTTGTAGTGATATGTTGAAAAGGTTAGCCAAAGGTATGATAAGTTTCTCTTTAACACCCTTGCAAACAGTTCATCAGGGCCTGGGGATTTGTTAGCTTTTAATTTCTCTATTTGTCTGAGAACCATATCACTCGTTACTGCAATCGCGCATAGTTTATTATCGTCATGTTCTACATAATCTATTATTTCTGGAATTTTGCTAGTATCTTCCTGAGTAAAAACTGAGAGGAAGTAAGTATTGAAAATTTCACACATATCCTTATCACTATCAGTGATCTGACCTGAGTTACTCTTAAGTGAGCCTATCTTGTCCCTAATCTTACTTCTGTATAACTGAAAGAACCCTTTTGGGTTAGTCTTCGAATCCCTTGCGACCTTAGCCTCATAATCCCTTTTTGCTTTTCTTATTCCTTTTTTCTCTCTTTAATTGAGTATATTGATTTCTTAACTGCCCATCCCCTCTTTTGATACGCCTATATATGCATCTCTTGTGACCAATGAGATGTTTTAATCTATTGTTCATTCATTTGGATAATTTTTGTTAGATCTAATTTCCCTACTCGGAATAAAAGTTGTCTGGGCAGCTAGAACTATGCTCTGAAAAGCATCATATTGGCAACCAAGATCACCTACCTGACCCATAGTCAGGACATCCCAATTTAGCCCACCAAGATAATTTTTCAGTCCCATGAAATCGGTCAAGTGAAAGTCTTGGACAGAGATTTGACTGCAGTTATCTGGGTAATTCCATGATATATTGAAGCTAAGTGATGTGTGATCGCTTTCCCCAAGCTCATCATTAACCTCAAGATTATTAATTAGTGATTCTTTGTTGGCAACAACCAAGTCAAGTAGACTATTTCCACTAGTTGGTTCTGTCACAAACAGTTTTAAAAAGGAATCCTGAACCGTATCAAGAAAGTCACTAGATTCAAGATTTCCTTTCATTGGACATTATGGTTGCAACCGCACAATATCTCTCTACGCCACACTGCTGGCCATGTGGTGTATGGAGAGGGCTAACACCCTCTCCAGTACTTAATTTGTTAAGATGTGTTAAAGACAAAATGAGTAGTAAACTCTTTTTTCCCTTATGATCATAAAGTAAAATTTAAAATAATTTGGCCATAAGGTTTTTAATAAGGGGACACTTGGTCCCATCTGCAAGTGTCTTGAACCTACGCTAGCCCTATTGTCTGCTGTCTTGATCTAAGGTTGTGTCTGGCTTGGAAGTCCTTTTGAGTTGAACACTACCTAATGAGTTGGATGGTGAGAAGAAAGGCAGTTCCATTAGCTTTTCATGCCATGGTGGCACACTACCCATGGAGGATGCTTACTGCAGGCTATTAGAACACTTTTGGGATGGGGTGGGGTATGCTATGACTATGTTACACTATATTTGACATATGTCACACACCCATGAAGGCATATCCCCCGATAAGCAAACCAGGCTCTAAGGTTTAATGAGCAGGGGTCTCATCATTATTCCAGTAACTTGGCTCAACCCGCCTATCACAAGAAAGCATGTCATAGTTGTAAATCAATGTTGTACACTTGTGAAGCATCCTTGGTAGACTTATCTTCACAGTTGGTTGTTATGGTTCTCACCCATTCTCTGTGTTTCTGCCTGGAGGGACTCATTTATTCTAATTTATATTGTAAAAACACTAGTTTTACAGCTTTTTTCGAAGGACCTTGGCTCGTAGTTTATTTATACAGTGTAGTATAAAAAATTTGGACCATGATGTGCTCTTTATCCAGTTCGAAGGACCAATCTGTGGTAAAATTTATGTCACCAAATTATGGTTAAATAAACTTGTAGAACAAACAAAGTAACTTTGTATCAATAATGAGGATACTTAGCTTTGTTTACCTGGAGAGAGTTCCGGGGGTCAACGCCCCCGCGGCCCGGTCTGTGACCAGGCCTCCTTAGGTCAGTGTCCCAGGATGCGACCCACACCAGTCGACTAACACCCAAGTACCCATTTTACTGATGGGGAACATAGACAACAGGTGGAAAGAAACACGTCCAATGTTTCTACTCTGGCTGGGAATCGAACCCAGGCCCTCGCCGTGTGAAGCGAGAGCGTTAACCACCAGGCCACCAGAGCTGTCTCTGCCCAATCACAGCCTCTGATGATTGTCACCTTCGATGTGAAACAGATGTTCTATAACCACATGGCTGTCGGGAATAAGTGCTTATAAGTATAATTACCCCTAGGGGCGTTGTGTCAGTATTTCATTGAATAACTGAATACTGACAAGAGCCTTATACTCACTTGTGTTGGGCTAAAATGCCTGCCTATTACCGAGTTTATGGTAATCTACCTAGATCGTACATTAGTTCTCAGCTGCGCAATCAATAGAACCACCATACATCAAAGCAGACTTACCTGGGTTTGTGTATCAGAACCTTACAAATGATTTGGGTATCAGTGTCTTGATTGAAGAATAGTGTCTTTGAGTGTACACATCTTCCCCTCATTCTGGAAATTCGCAACACTCGCTGGTTACGCTTTTCATCAAGATTTGTTTATTGTCCACCATACTGTCACTAAAGAAGCTATGCACACGTCTTTGTAATAGGTTTATTGTTATTATGGAGATTGTCTTTGAGCACACAAATGTGCGGATCAGTGTTCTTTGTTCATTATCTGGGCGTTACTGTTTCCCCTTGCAGGGTTTAAAGCAATCTGAAGGCACCACAGCGCCTTCCACCTCTGCTGTCCTTAGCCACAAAGGAAAAGCTGATTTTCCACCATGAAGCAATGCAGAATGCTTGAATCTTGCTGTCTAGGCATAAACAGTTCATGCTATATTTAACATGGTAATAAAGTGGGTGCAGGATTTTCTTTTATTGTTCTGCTAAGAGGTCTATTTTCTTTTACTAATCTACACATGATTGCAACACTGGTCAGCAATGTCGTGGCTTACTGGCTATCAGCCCCTCTGGAGGGCTGACTCCCTCAGAAGGTTTAAAGGGGCTGATACCCCATCCCCCTCCTGGTGAAATTCTCTCCACACATGTCACCCTGATTTACACTTTCTACTTGTGCAGGAAATTTATTCTTTGTAAATCCGCTGAAGCAAAGTAGTGTTATCATGCATATGTTCACACATGATGTTCGCCAGTGAATGGCTAGTATGTTCCATCCCTCGTTTCTTCTTTCACAATGGTGAAGGTAAGGTACTACTGCCTCTACGTGATGGTAAGGTACTACTGCCTCTACGTGAAGGTAAGGTACTACTGCCTCTACGTGAAGGTAAGGTACTACTGCCTCTACGTGAAGGCAAGGTACTACTGCCTCTACGTGAAGGTAAGGTACTACTGCCTCTACGTGAAGGTAAGGTACTACTGCCTCTACGTGAAGGTAAGGTACTACTGCCTCTACGTGAAGGTAAGGTACTACTGCCTCTACGTGATGGTAAGGTCGTACTGCCGCTACGGGAAGGTAAGGTACTACTGCCTCTACGTGAAGGTAAGGTACTACTGCCTCTACGTGAAGGCAAGGTACTACTGCCTCTACGTGAAGGTAAGGTACTACTGCCTCTACGTGAAGGTAAGGTACTACTGCCTCTACGTGAAGGTAAGGTACTACTGCCTCTACGTGAAGGTAAGGTACTACTGCCTCTACGTGAAGGTAAGGTACTACTGCCTCTACGTGAAGGTAAGGTACTACTGCCTCTGCGTGAAGGTAAGGTACTACTGCCTCTACGTGAAGGTAAGGTACTACTGCCTCTACGTGAAGGTAAGGTACTACTGCCTCTGCGTGAAGGTAAGGTACTACTGCCTCTACGTGAAGGTAAGGTACTACTGCCTCTACGTGAAGGTAAGGTACTACTGCCTCTACGTGAAGGTAAGGTACTACTGCCTCTACGTGAAGGTAAGGTACTACTGCCTCTACGTGAAGGTAAGGTACTACTACCTCTACGTGAAGGTAAGGTACTACTGCCTCTACGTGAAGGTAAGGTACTACTGCCTCTACGTGAAGGTAAGGTACTACTGCCTCTACGTGAAGGTAAGGTACTACTGCCTCTACGTGAAGGTAAGGTACTACTGCCTCTACGTGAAGGTAAGGTACTACTGCCTCTACGTGAAGGTAAGGTACTACTGCCTCTACGTGAAGGTAAGGTACTACTGCCTCTACGTGAAGGTAAGGTACTACTGCCTCTACGTGAAGGTAAGGTACTACTGCCTCTACGTGAAGGTAAGGTACTACTGCCTCTACGTGAAGGTAAGGTACTACTGCCTCTACGTGAAGGTAAGGTACTACTGCCTCTACGTGAAGGTAAGGTACTACTACCTCTACGTGAAGGTAAGGTACTACTGCCTCTACGTGCACCTGCCTGATCACCTGTACCATCCTGGTACACATCACAAGCAGTCTTAATTTTCACTCTACACTTGCAACTCTTGCTCTTATCTCGCAAACATTGATGCCAAGGTCTCAATCACTCTTACATCTTAACAGTAAGACTTGTTTGTCCCTCAACTGCTCATAAAACGCTGTTAACTTTGTAAGAGCTGCTTGAGTTTCACATATTTATACTACTAGTTCATATCACTCACTAGCTATTAACACTTACAAAAAATAATAATGTTGCTGTATCATACTTATAGCAGTCAGAAGATTGTATCGCCTATTTAAAAACATACCTGCGTAAATCTTAATTACTTGAGAGAGAGAGAGTGGGGGGGGAGGGTGGGGAGGAGTTCCCCAACCAGATGGTTGGGGAACACTAGAAGCATCGGATCATAGGACTTTAAAATGGTAATGGTGAAAGTTACAGATCTTATTCACAGGTGAAAACAGACTATATTTTAAAGTCTACCGAAAACCTATATAGAAGAACTATCTTTTACATTTCTTCTCACATCATGACACCAGAACTAAAAGAGGGGTAGTTATAGGCTTCTTCCTGAGAGCTTACAGAATTTCCAGTCAGTTGTTCCTCGAGGAAGAATGTACACACATTACACAGTCATGCAGCTCGCTACACTCTCCTTTGCAATTCACATGTGATTAAAGGAACACGTAACACACATTCTTAACAAGACTAACACTAATCCAGTTGAAGTGAAGCCTCCCAGTTACATCGTTCTACCGGTCAGCGACGTTGCAGTTGTCTCTAAAATACTTGGCAGAAAACTTGTTAAAACATCCTCAGCTCTTCAACACCCGTTTAAAACTTAGTACAGAAACCCAGACACTAGCGCAAGAGTGTACACATTACCATGTGGGGGATGTGACAAAATATATGTAGAGAAAAAAGCGAGATGTCTGGATACTAGGATCAGAAAGCACTAGAACGCCTGCAACCGTGATGACCGTAAAAACGTGTGTGTCCAACACAGAGACGATGCTGGACACCTCATGAAGTTCACTGAGGCTAGATTAGTCCTTAAGAAAAAAGATTTACGACGACGTAAGCATATACAGTATACAGGCTGCCTTGATTTCTTTCAGTAACACTATCCATCAAATATACAGAAGTTACACTATTTCCAAATTGTTGATCAACAGGATATTAGATAAATGGTTCAAGGAACCGACAAGTTGATAAAATAGTCACAGGTGCAACATTTGGGTATCTAAATTGAGGAAACGTTACGCCACACAGTGGCTTCATCAATCCATACAAAGGTAAATGGTGAAGAACAGGAATTTGAGGGAATGATTCCCTCAGTCTTGAGTCGCTGTAATCAGTCCATCAATCTTGAAAAGAATACATCATATGCGGGAACAAGGAAATTCTTCACCTCTTCACTTGCCTAACCTTTACGTATGACCTACTTCCACATTCGGATTTGTCAAGTGTGATACCACCTACGGCTGCTGCACCTCACCTGTCTACAGTATATAAGCCACTTTTTCGCACATGTGCTGAATTATTTTCAAGATTGATGGACTGATTACAGCAACTCAAGGCTGAGGGACTGGTTACCTCAAACTCCTCCTGTTCTTCACCATTCTCCTTTGTATGGACTGATGAAGCCACTGTGTGGAGAAACGTTTCCTCAATAAAGATACCCAAGTGTTGCACATGTGTCTAATTTATCAACAGGATATTACCCATTCTGGAGACCGCTGTAACGTGATGTTGACAAGTCCTTGTGAAACCCAACCAGTCTCAGCACAGTTGTACTACCACCACTACTACTAATACTATTACTAGTACTACCACCACTATTACTACTACCACCACCCTTCTCGGGGCTTACCACCTGACTCCTACCACTATATATACTCGCTGAAGAACAGAAAGGCACAAAGAACAATATACAAAAAACACGCACATAGGAGAAAGAAACTTGTGAGGACATTTGAGTCCGACTTGTATCAACAATAACTAGTCACACACTCGTTCTTAACTGTCTCTGTATTTGGACTGAAGAGCCCATCGTGGCGAAACGTTTCCATTAATATATGTCCTGAGTTGTGCATAAGGTCTTTCTCCTAACCTTCAGTAGCCCACTGGGCTCAGGATCAGTATCCTCACAAGACTCACAAGCTGTACTTACACTCTCAAGAAATCCATGACCAGTAGCTCAAAATCCTCATTAGACTGGAGCTGTACTCACACACCTAAGATGTTCAGATGCTGAAACTCAAACCTGTCAAGAGCTTCGGAATCCTAGAAAAAATCTTTTTTTTTTCCATGCACGTTTCACCTCCCAATTTTAAAAAGTTCTTTTTAAATTTAGTAATTAAATACAAGAGAAGGGGTTACTAACTCACTGCTCCCGGCACTTTAGTCGCCTCTTGCGACACGCATGGCTGGCTTACGAAGAAAAGATTCTTGACCAACTACCCCATGGAGAGGAAACAAAATAAATAAGAACACGAAACTATTAAGAAAATAGAAGAAAACTCAGATGGATGTGCATGTACATTAATATGTAGTGTGATACAAGTGTAAGTAGAAGTAGCAAGATGTGTCTATTATCCTGTGTGTTTATAAGACAGAAAGAAAAGACACCAACAATCCTACCATTATGTAAAACAATTACAGGTTTCCGTTACACACTCGTTTGGCAGGACGGTAGTACCTCCCTGGGTGGCTGCTGTTTAGGACAAACTGGAAAGTGTCTTGTGGCCAGAGTTAAACAACATAAATATTCAATAACTACTGGACAAGAGTCCGGTGTTTTGTTCATTCATGTGAGAGAAACAGGACAATGTGTAAATCTGGACTAATGCCAAAGAATTACTTTCCTGTAACTCTACAGCTCAACGAAATATTGTGTAATCATCTCTCATTAAGCATGATGCACAATATATTTCAAATTTGAAATCTGGAAATCTATAAACTTGATAATTTGGAAGTTCAGAATATTGTTCATAATCTTAAAGGTAAAACCATTTTTCACTAAAATACACTTATTTCTGCGTGGTGCATTGATATGTAAAAATTGCTTGTGAGGTCAGAACGTACAGGAGGAGATTGAAACAACTTGAATCCATGCTTGAGGCTGACTGACGTGCCCGGGCTGGGAAAGAAACATGGCTTGTGAACCAGGCTGCCCAGCTTATGTGGCATTTGTGGCTGAGTGGTAAGAATGCTGCCTGGGAATCTTGACCGTCTCAGTAGCAGTATCGAGTCCTGCTGACTGCGATCTATCTCTGCATATATATATATATATATATATATATATATATATATATATATATATATATATATATATATATATATATATATATATACATATATATCAATGCACCACGCAGAAACAAGCGGGTATAAGCAGCAGGAGTCGAGACCACTACAGGGAAACTGACAAGGCTCCCAAAGTGACGTTCTTCTCCACTAAGCCACAAATGCCTCAAAAGCTGGCCAGCCTGGTTTACAAGCCATGTTTCTTTTCCAGCCCGAGCACGTCAGTGAGCCTTAAGCATGGATTTAATCTATTTCAGTCTCCTCCTTTATGTTCTGACCTCACAAGCGATTTTTATATATCAATGCATCATGCAGAAACAGGGTCAGAGCGTCACTTCGGGAGCTTCACCAGTCTCCCTGCAGTGGATAACAAAAAAGGCACAATACCGTGACTGGAACGATACACAAATAACCCGCACATAAAAGAGAGAAACTTACGACGACGTTTCGGTCCGACTTGGACCATTGACCAGTGACTTTGTCAATGGCCCAAGTCAGACCGAAACGTCGTCGTAAGCTTCTCTCTTTTATGAGCGGGTTATTTGTGTATCCCTGCAGTGGGTTCAACTCCTGCTGCCTGAGATCTTTCTCTGTATATAGGTACCCTGGGAGAACAGAACGCTGTTCTCCTCAGCTCGCGTTTAGACTCTGTTTTTGTAATGTATATTTCCGTTGGTGAGCTGGAACAAACACCTCATAACTTTATGCAATTCGTTTCACAGAAAATTATCTAGAGTTAGTGATTTGTGACGTTTTCTGAGGGAGTATTGAGAGACTCTCGCTATGCTTTAAGTCCCTACACCTATTGTGTTCTGGTAACTATGCACTTTCATGGTCGGAGTTTGGAAGTTTCTGAACTCAGTTCCAGTAATAGAGTTCTATTTTGCATTATGTGGAGGATTTACCGATGGTTACCAGTTAAGGTCGCGTTTGGTCTCCCTCTTTCTTGCCTTGTACTGTGCCGTTCACTGCTGCTTCCTGCATTATTGCTGCTTGATAAATTGGTCGATCTATTGTTCTAGCAAGCTGTTGTATTGCCTCTATTGGTTAGAAGTTAGCTTATCTAGGGTTTTGCTTTGTCAGTTACATTCTACGTCGAGTCGTCTAACCGAGTACACATATACACATAAAGTACTCTTGTACATTTGAGTACATTTCCTAACATTAACGCACCAGAGTATATTTTTGTGTACAGTATGCGGATAAGGTACTTATCTCACCATTTAAATTTTATGTACAAATTAAAGCTAATAAGTATAATACGTAAAATTACCGAATATTTATATCAAGAATTTTGTAGGAGCCAATATCCATAATTATTAAATTTACGATTATTATAAATATTATTCCACCTAGACACATTTTTATTATTAAAGTTCTCAACTTTTATTTGATTGAACTGTAATTATTTAGTTATAAATCCAAAGCACAATTGAGAAGCTCAATATAATACAGGACAACTCGACTAGAATTCTAACAAACTATTACCAAACTACAAACAGGCTAGATGCTAGAAGCGGATCAATACGTTGACCTTCTAGTTTTCTCTGGAAATATCTATGCCAATAGATGTCGCATTTTGTAACATTTTGTAACAACTTATATAACTCCTTAGTGCAATTACAATTGAGAGTCTTGTGCCTTTTTTATATTATTAGATTAAACTCAGTTGTACTATACTCAATACCAAATTCATTATATTAGACCATATTGCAATTACTAGTGAGAGACTGGTGCTATTTTTAATTTGTATTGTTATATTATTAGATTAAATCTAGTTGTACTATAGCTCATTCTAGCTCAAAACATAGACTCCACAAAAGTCATTATATTAGACCTTAGTGCAATTATTTGATTACCACTTTATTGTTCACCACAACTTATATTAGTCCCTTTTATATTATAATTTTATATTATAATTCTAACTTTAAAGAATTACCTTTAAAGTACTACCTACTATCATATTCCCAAGCTCCATTATTTGATCATCACTTTATTTGTTCACCACAAATTATTTTAGTCCCTTTTATATTGTCTCTTTTATTTTAGCTTTAAAAAACTACCTTAGCTCATAATTTTTACATTTGTTAAATAATTCAGGTGCTATTTTTTTAGCTTTAGAATATTTACTTTGTTTTATACTTAATTCTAACTATAGATTCACTACAAATCTTATGATTACAAGCATTGATCCTGATACCAACCTCTTATTTAATGACTTAAATGATTCAAACAGTTACTGTAATTACTACACAGCAGAACAATCAAAGGCACTTCTCAGTGCCAACAACAACATAACTATCTTTAACTACAATATCAGATCTTTAAGCAAGCATTATGATGACCTCCTAGCATTACTAAATTCCTTACATGCCAGTATGTCCATCATTACACTAACTGAAACCTGGCTAAAGCCTGATAGTACAGATGTCTATGCCATTCCTGGTTACACAGCCATACACAACTGTAGGCCAGACCAACAAGGGGGTGGCACAGCTATATACTACTTAGACCAACTAGAATGTATCACTAATACTTGCACAAGGGATGAACATGGGGAATATATAATAGCTAAATTCAAATCCAAATACCTACAAAAACCTCTCACAGTGATAAACATCTACAGAGTTCCACAATCAAACATTAGCCAATTTAGTCAAAACCTAGGAAGTATGATAACTGATGCACGCATGAACAAAGATCACTTACTACTCTCAGGTGACTTCAGTATAAATCTCCTGCAAGACCAGGACCCACACGTTACTGAATTCACAAACACAATGAGTAACTGCATGTTGCTACCAACAGTAACAAAACCTACAAGAGTTACGGAGACTATTGTTTCCCTACTTGACCACATCTGGACCAACACCATATCCCCTTTAAAATCAGGCATAATTACAGATAATACCACAGACCACTACCCTACTTTCCTCATAACAACTCTTGGTAAAATACCCCAAGACACTACTAAAGTCACCTTCAGACTTCACAATGAGGCAGCCATTAATAACTTCACAACAGCAGTAACAAACATTGACTGGCACACTGAGCTAGAAATCTATACAGATATTGACGAATGTTTTAATAATTTTCTAAAAAAGACCCAATACCTCTATAACAAGCACTGCCCTAAAAAAACTAAACAGATGACAGCTAAGAGACTGAACAGTCCCTGGCTAACACCCAGCATTCTCAAATCCATAAATACAAAACACCGATATGAAAAACAGTACAGAATGGGTCTCATAACAAGAGACCAAACAAAACGTTACTCGTCAATCCTAACCAGCCTAATGAGAAGGGCAAAAAAACTGTATTATGAGAACAGATTATCCAACTTACGAGGTGATATAAAAAAAACCTGGAAGACCCTATCAGAAATTCTGGGAACAAAAAAGATATCACGAAATAGCGAAATAAAATTAGCAAAATCAGATGAACCCCAACTCCCACCAACAGAAACAGCAAACAGACTCAATGATTTCTTCTCCACTATAGGACAAAACCTTGCCAATAAAATCCCAAGCTCAGATACCCCACCAAATGACTACCTCACTGGCAACTACCCGAACACACTGTTCCTAGCTCCGACTAACCCATACGAAGTCTCCCTTATTATCAACACACTAAAAAACAAGGCAGGAGATTTAAATACCTTACCACCCTTTATATACAAAAAAGTGTCACAAGTACTATCACCAATCATTGCAACACTCTTTAACAAATCCATTGAATCCTCCACCTTCCCTACAGCTCTCAAAATAGCAAGGGTCACCCCGATCCATAAAGGAGGAGACCAAACAGAGTTGAATAACTATAGGCCAATATCCAACTTACACCCTCTCTCAAAAATCTTCGAAAAATTAATTCATAAACGAATCTACTCCTGCCTCATCTCCCAAAACATTCTCAACCCCTGTCAATTTGGATTCAGGCCTAATAAAAATACTAATGATGCTATTATACACATGCTAGAACATATATACACTGCAATAGAGAAAAAAGAAGTCCCACTGGGGATCTTCATTGACTTACGTAAAGCTTTTGATACAGCTGACCATGACTTGCTCCACGTAAAATTGTCACACTATGGTATTAGAGGGCACTCCCTCAACTACCTCAAGTCTTACCTCAGCAACAGAAGCCAATATGTGTATGCAAATGGGGCAAGCTCTTCCGCTCAACCAATTACAGTTGGTGTCCCACAGGGAAGTGTCCTTGGCCCTCTTCTCTTTCTCCTATACATAAATGACCTTCCAAATGCTTCGCAATTACTCAAACCCACACTTTTTGCAGATGACACTACATACGTCTTCTCTCACCCGAGCCCAGTCACGCTAGCCAATACTGTAAATACCGAATTACAGAAAATATCTACCTGGATGAGGACTAACAAACTTACACTAAACATTGACAAAACCTACTTCATTCAGTTTGGTAACAGAGCTACAGATGTACCTCTTAACATAACGATAAACAGATCACCTATCACAAAGCTAACAGAGGGAAAATTCTTAGGAATCCACCTTGATAATAGACTCAAATTTCATACACATATACAACAAATTTCTAAGAAAATTTCCAAGACTGCAGGCATACTATCGAAGATACGGTACTATGTTCCACAGTCAGCCCTCCTGGCCCTTTATCACTCTCTTATTTACCCCTATCTCACCTATGGAATTTGTGCATGGGGCTCAACAACAACTAACCATCTCAGACCACTAATTACCCAACAAAAGGCTGCAGTTAGAATGATAACAAATTCTCACTGCAGGCAGCACACTCCACCAATATTCAAAACACTCAACCTACTCACCATACAAAACTTCCATACTTATTACTGCACCTATTACATACATAGAACACTTAACTCTGATATTAACCCTCCCCTCAAACATCTCCTTACCAACCTCAACAAAACACATGACCATAACACAAGGTACAGATCACTCTTTGATGTTCCTCGTGTCCATCTCACGCTATGCAAAAACTCAATGCACATAAAAGGCCCTAAAATCTGGAATTCATTACCTGTAAATATAAAAGAAACACAACCTATTTATAAATTCAAGTCTCTTCTCAAAGATCATTTACTCACTCAAAACCAAATAAATACTGAATAACTGAACCTTATAAATTGTATATCCTATATGTTACTCACAATTATATCACACAAATGTTAAACCTAGGACCCAATCTAACTTTGTTATTTTTTTAAATACACTCCAGATCATAAAAATCTTTGAAAGGGTCCTAAGAAGCAAGATCACCACCCATCTAGAAACCCATCAGTTACACAACCCAGGACAACATGGGTTTAGAACAGGTCGCTCCTGTCTGTCTCAACTATTGGATCACTACGACAAGGTCCTAAATGCACTAGAAGACAAAAAGAATGCAGGTGTAATATATACAGACTTTGCAAAAGCCTTCGACAAGTGTGACCATGGCGTAATAGCCCACAAAATGTGTGCTAAAGGAATAACAGGAAAAGTCGGTCGATGGATCTATAATTTCCTCACTAACAGAACACAGAGAGTAGTCGTCAACAAAGTAGAGTCCGAGGCAGCTACGGTGAAAAGCTCTGTTCCACAAGGCACAGTACTCGCTCCCATCTTGTTCCTCATCCTCATATCCGACATAGACAAGGATGTCAGCCACAGCACCGTGTCTTCCTTTGCAGATGACACCCGAATCTACATGACAGTGTCTTCCATTGCAGACACTGCAAGGCTCCAGGCGGACATCAACCAAATCTTTCAGTGGGCTGCAGAAAACAATATGAAGTTCAACGATGAGAAATTTCAATTACTCAGATATGGTAAACATGAGGAAATTAAATCTTCATCAGAGTACAAAACAAATTCTGGCCACAAAATAGAGCGAAACACCAACGTCAAAGACCTGGGAGTGATCATGTCGGAGGATCTCACCTTCAAGGACCATAACATTGTATCAATCGCATCTGCTAGAAAAATGACAGGATGGATAATGAGAACCTTCAAAACTAGGGAGGCCAAGCCCATGATGACACTCTTCAGGTCGCTTGTTCTATCTAGGCTGGAATATTGCTGCACACTAACAGCACCTTTCAAGGCAGGTGAAATTGCCGACCTAGAAAATGTACAGAGAACTTTCACGGCGCGCATAACGGAGATAAAAGACCTCAATCATTAGGAGCGCTTGAGGTTCCTAAACCTGTATTCCCTGGAACGCAGGAGGGAGAGATACATGATTATATACACCTGGAAAATCCTAGAGGGACTAGTACCGAACTTGCACACGAAAATCACTCACTACGAAAGCAAAAGACTTGGCAGACGATGCAACATCCCCCCAATGAAAAGCAGGGGTGTCACTAGCACGTTAAGAGACCATACAATAAGTGTCAGGGGCCCGAGACTGTTCAACTGCCTCCCAGCACACATAAGGGGGATTACCAACAGACCCCTGGCAGTCTTCAAGCTGGCACTGGACAAGCACCTAAAGTCAGTTCCGGATCAGCCGGGCTGTGGCTCGTACGTTGATTTGCGTGCAGCCAGCAGCAACAGCCTGGTTGATCAGGCTCTGATCCACCAGGAGGCGTGGTCACAGACCGGGCCGCGGGGGCGTTGACCCCCGGAACTCTCTCTCTCCAGGTAAACCTAACATAATACTCCATTCTACTGAATGTAGAACAATGCATGCAACCATATGACCTGTCTTTGTAATACTCACTTGTGCTTTATAGTAATCTGTTTACATTAATGTTTTATCACTGATTTCATCATTGCTTAGTTAATCTTAAGTTAATTTTAAGCCAGCCCGTAATGCTATGCATATAAGTGGCTTTCGCATGCTGCTCTTACCTGTATTTTTTGTACCTCTGTATGTATGCTTAAATTACTAAATAAATAAATAAATGAATAAATAAATAAATACATTAGAATGTTATCATTCCGTGTTATTCCTTTTGTGCGATAAATTTCTCGGGTGACGCAGCCAGTGATTATCGATTAATATTTGTTTCTTAACTAATGGATGTTGCATTATGACTCGCGAAATCGTAATAACAAGATTACAAACCACTGTACGGATGGGGATCGAACTCACGGCAAGTGAGTCGTAAAACTCCAGGCCCGTGCGTAAGTCTCTGGCCTCACGCACTGGCCTGGAGCTTTAAGACTCACTTGCCATGAGTTCGAGTCCCACCCGTACCGTCGTTTGGATGTTGCATTACTCGAAATGTGATCACACTTATACTTATCATTCCTGTTTTGTCATCTTTATAATATTTGCTACAGTTTTTGGAGGTTTTCTTAGCTAGAAAGAAGGCTTGGTATATGGAAGGTGAGTCTACAAAGGGCCATACCCCTTACATTTGTTTTACAAGAGTCTAACAGTACTAGGAGCTTAGTAAAAGATTTCTAAGTTTCGTAGGAGCCTCATAACACGTAGGAGCCTCATAACACGTAGGTGCCTCATAACATGTAGGAGCCTCATAACATGTAGGAGCCTCATAACATATAGGAGCCTCATAACATGTAGGAGCCTCATAGGACATAACATGTAGGAGTCTCAAAACATGTAGGAGCCTCATAACATGTAGGAGCCTCATAACACGTAGGTGCCTCATAACATGTAGGAGCCTCATAACATGTAGGAGCCTCATAACACGTATGTGCATCATAACATGTAGGAGCCTCATAACACGTAGGAGCCTCATAACATGTAGGAGCGTCATAACATGTAGGAGCCTCATAACACGTAGGAGCCTCATAATACGTAGGAGCCTCATAACACGTAGGAGCCTCATAGCACGTAGGAGCCTCATAACACGTAGGAGCCTCATAACACGTAGGTGCCTCATAACATGTAGGAGCCTCATAACATGTAGGAGCCTCATAACATGTAGGAGCCTCATAACATGTAGGAGCCTCATAACATGTAGGAGCCTCATAACATATAGGAGCCTCATAACATGTAGGAGCCTCATAACACGTAGGAGCCTCAAAACACGTAGGAGCCTCATAACATGTAGGAGCCTCATAACATGTAGGAGCCTCATAACATGTAGGAGCCTCATAACATGTAGGAGCCTCATAACACGTAGGAGCCTCATAACACGTAGGAGCCTCATAACATGTAGGAGCCTCATAACACGTAGGAGCCTCATAACACGTAGGAGCCTCATAACACGTAGGAGCCTCATAACACGTAGGTGCCTCATAACACGTAGGAGCCTCATAACACGTAGGAGCCTCATAACACGTAGGAGCCTCATAACACGTAGGAGCCTCATAACACGTAGGAGCCTCATAACACGTAGGAGCCTCATAACACGTAGGAGCCTCATAACACGTAGGAGCCTCATAACACGTAGGAGCCTCATAACACGTAGGAGCCTCATAACACGTAGGAGCCTCATAACATGTAGGAGCCTCATAACACGTAGGAGTCTCACAACATGTAGGAGCCTCATAACACGTAGGAGCCTCATAACACGTAGGAGCCTCATAACATGTAGGAGCCTCATAACACGTAGGAGCCTCATAACACGTAGGAGCCTCATAACACGTAGGTGTCTCATAACATGTAGGAGCCTCATAACACGTAGGAGCCTCATAACACGTAGGAGCCTCATAACATGTAGGAGCCTCATAACATGTAGGAGCCTCATAACATGTAGGAGCCTCATAACACGTAGGTGCCTCATAACATGTAGGAGCCTCATAACATGTAGGAGCCTCATAACACGTAGGTGCATCATAACATGTAGGAGCCTCATAACATGTAGGAGCCTCATAACACGTAGGAGCCTCATAACATGTAGGAGCCTCATAACATGTAGGATCCTCATAACACGTAGGAGCCTCATAATATGTAGGAGCCTCATAACATGTAGGAGCCTCATAACACGTAGGTGCCTCATAACATGTAGGAGCCTCATAACATGTAGGAGCCCCATAACATGTAGGAACATCATAACATGTAGGAGCCTCATAACATGTAGGAGCCTCATAACACGTAGGAGCCTCATAATATGTAGGAG
This sequence comes from Cherax quadricarinatus, assembly GCF_038502225.1. Classification (NCBI taxonomy): domain Eukaryota; kingdom Metazoa; phylum Arthropoda; class Malacostraca; order Decapoda; family Parastacidae; genus Cherax; species Cherax quadricarinatus. The sequence goes on from NC_091307.1 coordinate 50,278,427, forward strand.
CCTCATAACATGTAGGAGCCTCATAACACGTAGGTGCCTCATAACATGTAAGAGCCTCATAACATGTAGGAGCCTCATAACATGTAGGAGCCTCATAACATGTAGGAGCCTCATAACATGTAGGAGCCTCATAACAACGTAGGAGCCTCATAACATGTAGGAGCCTCATAACATGTAGGAGCCTCACAACACGTAGGAGCCTCATAACATGTAGGAGCCTCATAACATGTAGTATCCTCATAACATGTAGGAGCCTCATAACACGTATGACCCTCATAATATGTAGGAGCCTCATAGCATGTAGGAGCCTCATAACACGTAGGTGCCTCATAACATGTAGGAGCCTCATAACATATAGGAGCCTCATAACACGTAGGAGCCTCATAACATGTAAAAACCTCATAACATGTAGGAGCCTCATAACACGTAGGAGCCTCATAACACGTAGGAGCCTCATAACACGTAGGTGCCTCATAACACGTAGGAGTCTCATAACATGTAGGAGCCTCATAACATGTAGGAGCCTCATAACACTTAGGTGCCTCATAACACGTAAGTGCCTCATAACATGTAGGAGCCTCATAGCATGTAGGAGCCTCATAACACGTAGGAGCCTCATAACACGTAGGCGCCTCATAACACGTAGGTGCTTCATAACACGTAGGGGCCTCATAACACGTAGGAGCCTCATAACACGTAGGCGCCTCATAACGCGTAGGCGCCTCATAACACGTAGGTGCCTCATAACACGTAGGAGCCTCATAACACGTAGGTGCCTCATAACACGTAGGAGCCTCATAACATGTAGGAGCCTCATAACACGTAGGTGCCTCATAACACGTAGGAGCCTCATAACACGTAGGTGCCTCATAACACGTAGGAGCCTCATAACATGTAGGAGCGTCATAACATGTAGGAGCCTCATAACACGTAGGAGCCTCATAACATGTAGGAGCCTCATAACACGTAGGCGCCTCATAACACGTAGGTGCCTCATAACACGTAGGTGCTTCATAACACGTATGAGCCTCATAACACGTAGGTGCCTCATAACACGTAGGTGCCTCATAACACGTAGGTGCCTCATAACACGTAGGTGCCTCATAACACGTAGGTGCCTCATAACACGTAGGAGCCTCATAACATGTAGGAGCCTCATAACACGTAGGTGCATCATAACACGTAGGTGCCTCATAACACGTAGGTGCCTCATAACACGTAGGGGCCTCATAACACGTAGATGCCTCATAACACGTAGGTGCCTCATAACACGTAGGAGCCTCATGACATGTAGGAGCCTCATAACACGTAGGTGCCTCATAACACGTAGGTGCCTCATAACACGTAGGTGCCTCATAACACTTAGGTGCCTCATAACACGTAGGTGCCTCATAACACGTATGTGCCTCATAACACGTAGGAGCCTCATAACACGTAGGTGCCTCATAACACGTAGGTGCCTCATAACACGTAGGTGCCTCAAAACACGTAGGTGCCTCATAACACGTAGGTGCCTCATAACACGTAGGTGCCTCATAACACGTAGGAGCCTCATAACATGTAGGAGCCTCATAACATGTAGGATCCTCATAACACGTAGGAGCCTCATAATATGTAGGAGCCTCATAACATGTAGGAGCCTCATAACACGTAGGTGCCTCATAACATGTAGGAGCCTCATAACATGTAGGAGCCCCATAACACGTAGGAACATCATAACATGTAGGAGCCTCATAACATGTAGGAGCCTCATAACACGTAGGTGCCTCATAACATGTAAGAGCCTCATAACATGTAGGAGCCTCATAACACGTAGGTGCCTCATAACATGTAGGAGCCTCATAACATGTAGGAGCCTCATAACACGTAGGAGCCTCATAACATGTAGGAGCCTCATAACACGTAGGAGCCTCATAACATGTAGGAGCCTCATAACATGTAGGAGCCTCATAACACGTAGGAGCCTCATAACATGTAGGAGCCTCATAACATGTAGGAGCCTCATAACACGTAGGAGCCTCATAACACGTAGGAGCCTCATAACATGTAGGAGCCTCATAACACGTAGGAGTCTCACAACATGTAGGAGCCTCATAACATGTAGGAGCCTCATAACACGTAGGAGCCTCATAACATGTAGGAGCCTCATAACACGTAGGAGCCTCATAACACGTAGGAGCCTCATAACACGTAGGTGTCTCATAACATGTAGGAGCCTCATAACACGTAGGAGCCTCATAACACGTAGGAGCCTCATAACATGTAGGAGCCTCATAACATGTAGGAGCCTCATAACATGTAGGAGCCTCATAACATGTAGGAGCCTCATAACATGTAGGAGCCTCATAACATGTAGGAGCCTCATAACACGTAGGAGCCTCATAACATGTAGGAGCCTCATAACATGTAGGAGCCTCATAACACGTAGGAGCCTCATAACATGTAGGAGCCTCATAACATGTAGGATCCTCATAACACGTAGGAGCCTCATAATATGTAGGAGCCTCATAACATGTAGGAGCCTCATAACACGTAGGTGCCTCATAACATGTAGGAGCCTCATAACATGTAGGAGCCCCATAACACGTAGGAACATCATAACATGTAGGAGCCTCATAACATGTAGGAGCCTCATAACACGTAGGAGCCTCATAATATGTAGGAGCCTCATAACATGTAGGAGCCTCATAACACGTAGGTGCCTCATAACATGTAAGAGCCTCATAACATGTAGGAGCCTCATAACATGTAGGAGCCTCATAACATGTAGGAGCCTCATAACATGTAGGAGCCTCATAACAACGTAGGAGCCTCATAACATGTAGGAGCCTCATAACATGTAGGAGCCTCATAACACGTAGGAGCCTCATAACATGTAGGAGCCTCATAACATGTAGGATCCTCATAACACGTAGGAGCCTCATAACACGTATGAGCCTCATAATATGTAGGAGCCTCATAGCATGTAGGAGCCTCATAACACGTAGGTGCCTCATAACATGTAGGAGCCTCATAACATATAGGAGCCTCATAACACGTAGGAGCCTCATAACATGTAAAAACCTCATAACATGTAGGAGCCTCATAACACGTAGGAGCCTCATAACATGTAGGAGCCTCATAACACGTAGGTGCCTCATAACACGTAGGAGTCTCATAACATGTAGGAGCCTCATAACATGTAGGAGCCTCATAACACTTAGGTGCCTCATAACACGTAGGTGCCTCATAACATGTAGGAGCCTCATAGCATGTAGGAGCCTCATAACACGTAGGAGCCTCATAACACGTAGGCGCCTCATAACACGTAGGTGCCTCATAACACGTAGGGGCCTCATAACACGTAGGAGCCTCATAACACGTAGGCGCCTCATAACACGTAGGCGCCTCATAACACGTAGGTGCCTCATAACACGTAGGAGCCTCATAACACGTAGGTGCCTCATAACACGTAGGGGCCTCATAACACGTAGGAGCCTCATAACACGTAGGCGTCTCATAACACGTAGGCGCCTCATAACACGTAGGTGCCTCATAACACGTAGGCGCCTCATAACACGTATGAGCCTCATAACACGTAGGCGCCTTATAACACGTAGGTGCCTCATAACATGTAGGAGCCTCATAACACGTAGGCGCCTCATAACACGTAGGTGCCTCATAACACGTAGGTGCTTCATAACACGTATGAGCCTCATAACACGTAGGTGCCTCATAACACGTAGGTGCCTCATAACACGTAGGTGCCTCATAACACGTAGGTGCCTCATAACACGTAGGTGCCTCATAACACGTAGGAGCCTCATAACATGTAGGAGCCTCATAACACGTAGGTGCATCATAACACGTAGGTGCCTCATAACACGTAGGTGCCTCATAACACGTAGGGGCCTCATAACACGTAGGTGCCTCATAACACGTAGGTGCCTCATAACACGTAGGAGCCTCATGACATGTAGGAGCCTCATAACATGTAGGTGCCTCATAACACGTAGGTGCCTCATAACACGTAGGTGCCTCATAACACTTAGGTGCCTCATAACACGTAGGTGCCTCATAACACGTATGTGCCTCATAACACGTAGGAGCCTCATAACACGTAGGTGCCTCATAACACGTAGGTGCCTCATAACACGTAGGTGCCTCATAACACGTAGGTGCCTCATAACACGTAGGTGCCTCATAACACGTAGGTGCCTCATAACACGTAGGAGCCTCATAACATGTAGGAGCCTCATAACATGTAGGATCCTCATAACACGTAGGAGCCTCGTAATATGTAGGAGCCTCATAACATGTAGGAGCCTCATAACACGTAGGTGCCTCATAACATGTAGGAGCCTCATAACATGTAGGAGCCCCATAACACGTAGGAACATCATAACATGTAGGAGCCTCATAACATGTAGGAGCCTCATAACACGTAGGAGCCTCATAACATGTAGGAGCCTCATAACACGTAGGTGCCTCATAACATGTAAGAGCCTCATAACATGTAGGAGCCTCATAACATGTAGGAGCCTCATAACATGTAGGAGCCTCATAACAACGTAGGAGCCTCATAACATGTAGGAGCCTCATAACATGTAGGAGCCTCATAACACGTAGGAGCCTCATAACACGTAGGAGCCTCATAACATGTAAAAACCTCATAACATGTAGGAGCCTCATAACACGTAGGAGCCTCATAACATGTAGGAGCCTCATAACACGTAGGTGCCTCATAACACGTAGGAGTCTCATAACATGTAGGAGCCTCATAACACGTAGGTGCCTCATAACATGTAGGAGCCTCATAACACGTAGGAGCCTCATAACATGTAGGTGCCTCATAACACGTAGGAGCTTCATAACACGTATGAGCCTCATAACACGTAGGTGCCTCATAACACGTAGGTGCCTCATAACACGTAGGTGCCTCATAACACGTAGGTGCCTCATAACACATAGGTGCCTCATAACACGTAGGTGCCTCATAACACGTAGGTGCCTCATAACACGTAGGAGCCTCATAACATGTAGGAGCCTCATAACACGTAGGTGCATCATAACACGTAGGTGCCTCATAACACGTAGGTGCCTCATAACACGTAGGAGCCTCATAACACGTAGGTGCCTCATAACACGTAGGTGCCTCATAACACGTAGGAGCCTCATGACATGTAGGAGCCTCATAACACGTAGGTGCCTCATAACACGTAGGTGCCTCATAACACGTAGGTGCCTCATAACACTTAGGTGCCTCATAACACGTAGGAGCCTCATAACACGTATGTGCCTCATAACACGTAGGAGCCTCATAACACGTAGGTGCCTCATAACACGTAGGTGCCTCATAACACGTAGGTGCCTCATAACACGTAGGTGCCTCATAACACGTAGGTGCCTCATAACACGTAGGTGCCTCATAACACGTAGGAGCCTCATAACATGTAGGAGCCTCATAACATGTAGGATCCTCATAACACGTAGGAGCCTCGTAATATGTAGGAGCCTCATAACATGTAGGAGCCTCATAACACGTAGGTGCCTCATAACATGTAGGAGCCTCATAACATGTAGGAGCCCCATAACACGTAGGAACATCATAACATGTAGGAGCCTCATAACATGTAGGAGCCTCATAACACGTAGGAGCCTCATAATATGTAGGAGCCTCATAACATGTAGGAGCCTCATAACACGTAGGTGCCTCATAACATGTAAGAGCCTCATAACATGTAGGAGCCTCATAACATGTAGGAGCCTCATAACATGTAGGAGCCTCATAACAACGTAGGAGCCTCATAACATGTAGGAGCCTCATAACATGTAGGAGCCTCATAACACGTAGGAGCCTCATAACATGTAGGAGCCTCATAACATGTAGGATCCTCATAACACGTAGGAGCCTCATAACACGTATGAGCCTCATAATATGTAGGAGCCTCATAGCATGTATTAGCCTCATAACACGTAGGTGCCTCATAACATGTAGGAGCCTCATAACATATAGAAGCCTCATAACACGTAGGAGTCTCATAACATGTAAAAACCTCATAACATGTAGGAGCCTCATATCACGTAGGAACCTCATAACATGTAGGAGCCTCATAAAACGTAGGTGCCTCATAACACGTAGGAGTCTCATAACATGTAGGAGCCTTATAACATGTAGGAGCCTCATAACACTTAGGTGCCTCATAACACGTAGGAGCCTCATAACATGTAGGAGCCTCATAGCATGTAGGAGCCTCATAACACGTAGGAGCCTCATAACACGTAGGCGCCTCATAACACGTAGGTGCCTCATTGCACGTAGGGGCCTCATAACACGTAGGAGCCTCATAACACGTAGGCGCCTCATAACACGTAGGCGCCTCATAACACGTATGAGCCTCATAACACGTAGGCGCCTTATAACACGTAGGTGCCTCATAACATGTAGGAGCCTCATAACACGTAGGTGCCTCATAACACGTAGGTGCTTCATAACACGTAGGTGCCTCATAACACGTAGGTGCCTCATAACACGTAGGTGCCTCATAACACGTAGGTGCCTCATAACACGTAGGTGCCTCATAACACGTAGGTGCCTCATAACACGTAGGTGCCTTATAACACGTAGGTGCCTCATAACACGTAGGTGCCTCATAACATGTAGGAGCCTTATAACACGTAGGTGCCTCATAACACGTAGGTGCCTCATAACACGTAGGTGCCTCATAACACGTAGGTGCCTCATAACACGTAGGTGCCTCATAACACGTAGGAGCCTGATAACACGTAGGTGCCTCATAACACGTAGGTGCCTCATAACAAGTAGGCGCCTCATGACACGTAGGTGCCTCATAACACGTAGGCGCCTTATAACACGTAGGAGCCTCATAACACGTAGGTGCCTCATAACACGTAGGTGCCTCATAACACGTAGGTGCCTCATAACACGTAGGAGCCTCATAACACGTAGGAGCCTCATAACATGTAGGAGCCTCATAACACGTAGGTGCCTCATAACACGTAGGAGCCTCATAACACGTAGGTGCCTCATAACACGTAGGAGCCTCATAACACGTAGGTGCCTCATAACAAGTAGGAGCCTCATGACACGTAGGTGCCTCATAACACGTAGGCGCCTTATAACACGTAGGAGCCTCATAACACGTAGGTGCCTCATAACACGTAGGTGCCTCATAACACGTAGGTGCCTCATAACACGTAGGAGCCTCATAACACGTAGGAGCCTCATAACATGTAGGAGCCTCATAACAAGTTTCCAGTGATCTGATGAGGGTTTTACTTGGATTTAATAAATGCTTCACAAGAGCATCAATATGGGATTCACAAAGGCTCGACAAGGTTTACATAAACCTTTAAAAAGGGTCCATATGAGAACCTCGACCCTTTTAGAAGGTCTTTGAAGAAGCCTCACGAGGGATTCAGAAGCCTCAGGTGGGATTCAAGTGGCCTGGACGAGGTATTAGGAACTCTGATTGGGGACTTGGGGTCCGAAACTTTAGGCTGGAGAATGTATTAGTTTACAGAGTTTAGGCGTCCATTACCACCTTACTAAACCTCCCAGTTTAATTGATTTAATAACCAGATGTTGTTCTTCCTCTGAGATATCAGTAACTAACAAACCCAACCTTCTATACCTCAGTGAACGCAAAAAAAAAAATAGTCTAGGACCACCATAAATGTGTAAATAAAAATGTGTATGTATGTATCTTTGTGCGTATATTTATATGCACATATGAGCACTTTCACAGAATGAGTATGTATGTATGTGTGTATACACAAATGTTCACTTTGTGTTGTAATATTTGCATATATGTAAATACGTATAAACATATGCATGATTGAGAACGTGTGCATATATATGTTTGTGCTTGTTTTTTGAATCTTTGCTCATCTATAAAGGTTGAGTCTTAGCTTTAGGTGCCATCTTTTCTCTAGTCGGCAGTAGGTTCACTCTCTCCCTGCTTTAAGAGTTTTATCGTACCTCTTCCTCAAGCTATGGATGGATCTTCCCTCTACTACTTCACTCTCAAGATTGTTCCACTTCCTAGCATCCCTCTGACTCATTTGAGTTTCCAGCTTCCCATTGTGTTCCATTGTTCCTGTGTTCCATCTCTTAAACCTTCTGGCCCTCCTCACCTTGACACTTCCTCTCGGTATTGTCTCGGTTGTCATTTCATTATATCATGCAAAGCAATGGTTATCCTTCATTATATCATGCAAAGCAATGGTTGTCCTTCATTATATCAAGCAAAGCAATGGTTGTCCTTCATTATATCATGCAAAGCAATGGTTGTCCTTCATTATATCATGCAAAGCAATGGTTGTCCTTCATTATATCATGCAAAGCAATGGTTGTCCTTCATTATATCATGCAAAGCAATGGTTGTCCTTCATTATATCATGCAAAGCAATGGTTATCCTTCATTATATCATGCAAAGCAATGGTTGTCTTTCATTATATCAAGCAAAGCAATGGTTGTCCTTTCATTATATCATGCAAAGCAATGGTTATACTTTCATTATATCATGCAAATCAATGGTTACCCTTTTACTATAACAAGCAAAGCAACAGTTACCCTTTCATTATATCGTGCAAAGCAATGGTTACCCTTTCATTATATCATGCAAAGCAATGGTTACCCTTTCATTATATCATGCAAAGCAATGGTTACCCTTTCATTATATCATGCAAAGCAATGGTTACCCTTTCATTATATCATGCAAAGCAATGGCTACCTTTTCATTATATCATGCAAAGCAATGGCTATCTTTTCATTATATCATGCAAAGCAATGGCTATCTTTTCATTATATCACGCAAAGAAATGGCTACCTTTTCATTATATCATGCAAAGCAATGGCTATCTTTTCATTATACCATGCAAATCAATGGCTACCCTTTCATTATATCATGCTAACCACTGAGCTGAATCTACTAATACTCTGACACATTATTCTTCTACTGAACGCCACATCGTAGGCAGCAGCTTAATAAAACTTAATAAACATTTTTAATTCGGTCTATATAGGATTTGGATGAAAAAATCAAAATGGCTGGAAGGATGTTCGTAAAAATTTACACTGTGTAGGTCAGTTTTTTAAAGAAAATAACCCATTGTGTGTCTGCCTTGCCATCAATTACATCAAAGTTAATATTTGTAGCCGACTACGGTTACTGAATGTTAATTAATATCACAGTTAGGTGTCTAAAATTAAGTTTTGTACTTCGTAATGACAATGTGACCTTCCCACTGAGGAAACACGTGAACGCTAAAAGTGTATAGCTGACCAAAAGCAACATTCTCAAAATTTGAGATGGATCCAGTATTTCCAGTCTTCGTTTTTGTTTAACGTCGGTAGCATAAAAGAAGATGGGTACCAGGGGAGACAATGTTGAAAACATCAGCCATTAACCACAGTTTTAATCATGGGGAAACAAAAACTTCTCGCCAAAAAATAACCCGCACATATGAAAAGGTAACTTATGACTGTTTCGATCCAGTTTGGACCATTAACGGTTTGATAAATCTCCTGGAGAGCTAAAAGTTGCCACAATAAAATGTCGTATTGGTTTCACTTACCTAACCTTATTATAAAAAACGCAATTTAATTTAGCCAAATCCAGCTAAATATATTTTAGATAAGTTTTGAACCTTGTGGTGTCCATTACTGGTGATATTTTTGATGTGATTGTACACGTAGTTACCCGGAAAGTTGTACTGGATAAGATGTTAGAGACGTGTGTAGCAACGGAGTTTTTAGGGAAGACTATGAAATAATTAGGAGAGTGAAGTTAAGAAAATACTTATTTAATGAAGGAACATTCTTCCTCATGAAATTCACCACTACAGATCCGGAGCACATGAAGGAAGAAGCCTATGATTACACCGCGTTTAGTTTGGGTTTCGTGGTGAAAATAGATGTGGAGAAAATTTTGTTGGTTGGTCGGTTCTTGGTCAACTTTGCTGAGAGAAACATCAAGGAAAGGAGAAAAGTCTCGTCGACTTCTAATGTAAACTGGATTGATGGCTCGACCTGGTTGAGCGTGTGTTCAGCTTTTAGATGTTCCATGTACAGGTTCGCCAGTACGGCACTAAGTGGGTAACCCGTGGGCAGTCCAAAAAGTCTGTTGAAAAAGTTGATTTTCAAAAAAGAAACATGTAAAATAAACACATAACACAACAAGGTCGATAAAATCGCTGGCTGGAATATGAAGGTCATTGAAGTCGTCAGTTTTGTGGCGCAGGGTATCAATGGCTTTTCTAGTGGGTACCTTGGTGAATAGGGATGTTACGTCTAGGCTGGAGAGTATCTTGTTCCTGAGTTGGGAAGTGGGGAGAGACCTAACACTGAATGTGGGAGTGGGAAGAGAAGTAACACTGAGTGGGAAGAGACCTAACATTGAATAAGGGAGTCAGGAGAGACCTAACACTGAGTAGGGAGCGGAAAAAGATCCAACACTTACCAGAGAGCGGAAAGAGACCTACTGGAGTGGGAAGAGACAATTCTGTACAGACAAGAGTTAGGAGACAAGAAGAGATAACCCAGCAGTGTGGAGAGACAGGTAAAACCTGATATATGTTTATTGTTGGCGTGCGAGACATGATGCAGTGTGGAAGAATATGCTGAAGACTGATACAGTGTGTCGGATTATGCTGGAAACATGACGCATTAGGGTGGAATATGCAGGAGACTTGACACATTGTGGAAGAATATGAAGGGATGGAGTAATTCTTGAGAGTGAGGTGCAACAGCTGGTGTAATATTTGAGAGTGAGGTACAACAGCTGATGTAATACTTGAGAGTGAGATACAACAGCTGGTGTAATACTTGAGAGTGAGGTTCAAAAGCTGGTGTAATACTTGAGAGTGAGGTACAACAGCTGGTGTAATACTTGAGAGTGAGGTACAACAGCTGATGTAATACTTGAGAGTGAGGTACAACAGCTGGTGTAATACTTGAGAGTGAGGTTCAACAGCTGGAGTAATACTTGAGAGTGAGGTTCAACAGCTGGTGTAATACTTGAGAGTGAGGTTCAACAGCAGGTGTAATACTTGAGAGTGAGGAACAACAGCTGGAGTAATACTTGAGATGGAGGTACAACAGCTGGAGTAATACTTGAGAGTGAGGTTCAAAAGCTGGAGTAATACGTGACAGTGAGGTACAACAGCTGGTGTAATACTTGAGAGTGAGGTACAACAGCTGGTGTAATACTTGAGAGTGAGGTACAACAGCTGGTGTAATACTTGAAAGTGAGGTACAACAGCTGGAGAAATATTTGAGAGTGAGGTACAAAAGCTGGTGTAATACTTTAGAGTGAGGCACAACAGCTGGTGTAAAACTTGAGAGTGAGATACAACAGCTGGTATAATGTTTGAGAGTGAGGTTCAACAGCTGGTGTAATACTTGACAGTGAGGTACAACAGCTGGTGTAATATTTCAGAGTGAGGATCAACAGCAGGCGTAATATTTGAGAGTGAGGTTCAACAGCTGTTGTAATACTTGAGAGTGAGGTACAACAGCTGGTGTAATACTTGAGAGTGAGGTACAACAGCTGGAGTAATATTTGAGAGTGAGGTACAACAGCTGATGTAATACTTGAGAGTGAGGTACAACAGCTGGTGTAATACTTGAGAGTGAGGTTCAACAGCTGTTGTAATATTTGAGAGTGAGGTACAACAGCTGATGTAATACTTTAGAGTGAGGTACAACAGCTGGAGTAATATTTGAGTATGAGGTACAACAGCTGATGTAATACTTTAGAGTGAGGTACAACAGCTGATGTAATACTTTAGAGTGAGGTACAACAGCTGGTGTAATACTTGAGAGTGAGGTACAACAGCTGGTGTAATGTTTGAGAGTGAGGTTCAACAGCTGGTGTAATACTTGAGAGTGAGGTACAACAGCTGGTGTAATATTTGAGAGTGAGGTTCAACAGCTGGCGTAATACTTGAGAGTGAGGTTCAACAGCTGGTGTAATACCTGAGAGTGAGGTTCAAGAGCTGGTGTAATACTTGAGAGTGAGGTACAACACCTGGAGTAATAGTAGAGAGCGAGGTAAAACAACTGGTGTAATACTTGAGAGTGAGGTTCAACAGCTGGTGTAATGCTTGAGAGTGAGGTACAACAGCTGGTGTAATACTTGAGAGTGAGGTACAACAGCTGGAGTAATACTTGAGATTGAGGTTCAACAGCTGGCGTAATACTTGAGAGTGAGGTACAACAGCTGGTGTAATACTTGAGAGTGAAGTACAACAGCTGGTGTAATACATGAGAGTGAGGTACAACAGCTGGTGTAATATTTCAGAGTGAGGTACAACAGCTGGTGTAATACTTGAGAGTGAGGTACAACAGCTGGTGTAATACTTGAGAGTGAGGTACAACAGCTGGTGTAATACTTTAGAGTGAGGTACAACAGCTGGTGTAATACTTGAGTGTGAGGTACAACAGCTGGTGTAACACTTGAGAGTGAGGTAAAACGGCTGGTGTAATACTTGAGAGTGAGGTACAACAGCTGGTGTAATACTTGAGAGTGAGGTTCAACAGCTGGTGTAATACTTGAGAGTGAGGTACAACAGCTGGAGTAATACTTGAGAGTGAGGTTCAACAGCTGGTGTAATACTTGAGAGTGAGGTACAACAGCTGGTGTAACACTTGAGAGTGAGGTACAACAGCTGGTGTAATACTTGAGAGCGAGGTTCAACAGCTGGTGTAATACTTGAGAGTGAGGCACAACAGCTGGTGTAATACTTGTGAGTGAGCTACAACAGCTTGTGTAATACTTGAGAGTGAGGTACAACAGCTGGTATAATACTTGAGAGTGAGGTTCAACAGCTGGTGTAATACTTGAGAGTGAGGTTCAACAGCTGGTGTAATACTTGAGAGTGAGGTACAACAGCTGGTGTAATACTTGAGAGTGAGGTATAACAGCTGGTGAAATACTTGAGAGTGAGGTACAACAGCTGGTGTAATACTTGAGAGTGAGCTACAACAGCTGGTGTAATACTTGAGAATGAGGTACAACAGCTGGTGTAATACTTGAGAGTGAGGTACAACAGCTGGTGTAATACTTAAGAGTGAGGTTCAAGAGCTGGTGTAATACTTGTGAGTGAGGTACAACAGCTGGAGTAATACTTGAGAGTGAGGTACAACAGCTGGAGTAATATTTGAGAGAGAGGTACAACAGCTGGTGTAATACTTTAGAGTGAGGCTCAACAGCTGGTGTAATACTTGAGAGTGAGGTACAACAGCTGGTGTAATGTTTGAGAGTGATGTTCAACAGCTAGTGTAATACTTGAGAGTGAGGTACAACAGCTGGTGTAATATTTGAGAGTGAGGTTCAACAGCTGGCGTAATACTTGAGAGTGAGGTTCAACAGCTGGTGTAATACTTGAGAGTGAGGTACAACAGCTGGTGTAATACTTGAGAGTGAGGTACAACAGCTGGTGTAATACTTTAGAGTGAGGTACAACAGCTGGTGTATTACTTGAGAGTGAGGTACAACAGCTGGTGTAATGTTTGAGAGTGAGGTTCAACAGCTGGTGAAATACTTGAGAGTGAGGTACATCAGCTGGTGTAATATTTGAGAGTGAGGTTCAACAGCTGGCGTAATATTTGAGAGTGAGGTTCAACAGCTGGTGTAATACTTGAGAGTGAGGTTCAAGAGCTGGTGTAATACTTGCGAGTGAGGTACAACAGCTCGAGTAATATTTGAGAGCAAGGTAAAACAGCTGGTGTAATACTTGAGAGTGAGGTTCAACAGCTGGTGTAATACTTGAGAGTGAGGTAAAACAGCTGGTGTAATACTTGAGAGTGAGGTTCAACAGCTGGTGTAATACTTGAGAGTGAGGTACAACAGCTGGTGTAATACTTGAGAGTGAGGTATAACAGCTGGTGAAATACTTGAGAGTGAGGTACAACAGCTGGTGTAATACTTGAGAGTGAGGTACAACAGATGGTGTAATACTTGAGCGTGAGGTACAACAGCTGGTGTAATACTTGAGAGTGAGGTACAACAGCTGGTGTAATACTTGAGAGTGAGGTACAACAGCTGGTGTAATACTTGAGAGTGAGGTACAACAGCTGGTGTAATATTTGAGAGTGAGGTACAACAGCTGATGTAATACTTTAGAGTGAGGTACAACAGCTGGAGTAATATTTGAGTATGAGGTACAACAGCTGATGTAATACTTTAGAGGTACAACAGCTGGAGTAATATTTGAGAGTGAGGTACAACAGCTGATGTAATACTTTAGAGTGAGGTACAACAGCTGGTGTAATACTTGAGAGTGAGGTACAACAGCTGGTGTAATGTTTGAGAGTGAGGTTCAACAGCTGGTGTAATACTTGAGAGTGAGGTACAACAGCTGGTGTAATATTTGAGAGTGAGGTTCAACAGCTGGCGTAATACTTGAGAGTGAGGTTCAACAGCTGGTGTAATACCTGAGAGTGAGGTTCAAGAGCTGGTGTAATACTTGAGAGTGAGGTACAACAGCTGGAGTAATACTTGAGAACGAGGGAAAACAGCTCGTATAATACTTGAGACTGAGGTACAACAGCTGGTGTAATACTTGAGAGTGAGGTACAACAGCTGGTGTAATACTTGAGAGCGAGGTTCAAAAGCTGGTGTAATACTTGAGAGTGAGGTACAACAGCTGGTGTAATACTTGAGAGTGAGGTACAACAGCTGGTGTAATACTTGAGAGTGAGGTACAACAGCTGGTGTAATACTTGAGAGTGAGGTACAACAGCTGGTGTAATACTTGAGAGTGAGGTACAACAGCTGGTGTAATACTTGAGAGTGAGGTACAACAGCTGGTGTAATACTTGAGAGTGAGGTTCAACAGCTGGTGTAATACTTGAGAGTGAGGTACAACAGCTGGAGTAATACTTGAGAGTGAGGTTCAACAGCTGGTGTAATACTTGAGAGTGAGGTACAACAGCTGGTGTAACACTTGAGAGTGAGGTACAACAGCTGGTGTAATTCTTGAGAGCGAGGTTCAACAGCTGGTGTAATACTTGAGAGTGAGGCACAACAGCTGGTGTAATACTTGTGAGTGAGGTACAACAGCTTGTGTAATACTTGAGAGTGAGGTACAACAGCTGGTATAATACTTGAGAGTGAGGTTCAACAGCTGGTGTAATACTTGAGAGTGAGGTTCAACAGCTGGTGTAATACTTGAGAGTGAGGTACAACAGCTGGTGTAATACTTGAGAGTGAGCTACAACAGCTGGTGTAATACTTGAGAATGAGGTACAACAGCTGGTGTAATACTTGAGAGTGAGATACAACAGCTGGTGTAATACTTAAGAGTGAGGTTCAAGAGCTGGTGTAATACTTGTGAGTGAGGTACAACAGCTGGAGTAATACTTGAGAGTGAGGTACAACAGCTGGTGTAATACTTTAGAGTGAGGCTCAACAGCTGGTGTAATACTTGACAGTGAGGTACAACAGCTGGTGTAATGTTTGAGAGTGATGTTCAACAGCTAGTGTAATACTTGAGAGTGAGGTACAACAGCTGGTGTAATACTTGAGAGTGAGGTTCAACAGCTGGCGTAATATTTGAGAGTGAGGTTCAACAGCTGGTGTAATACTTGAGAGTGAGGTTCAAGAGCTGGTGTAATACTTGCGAGTGAGGTACAACAGCTCGAGTAATATTTGAGAGCAAGGTAAAACAGCTGGTGTAATACTTGAGAGTGAGGTTCAACAGCTGGTGTAATACTTGAGAGTGAGGTAAAACAGCTGGTGTAATACTTGAGAGTGAGGTTCAACAGCTGGTGTAATACTTGAGAGTGAGGTACAACAGCTGGTGTAATACTTGAGAGTGAGGTATAACAGCTGGTGAAATACTTGAGAGTGAGGTACAACAGCTGGTGTAATACTTGAGAGTGAGGTACAACAGATGGTGTAATACTTGAGCGTGAGGTACAACAGCTGGTGTAATACTTGAGAGTGAGGTACAACAGCTGGTGTAATACTTGAGAGTGAGGTACAACAGCTGGTGTAATACTTGAGAGTGAGGTACAACAGCTGGTGTAATACTTGAGAGTGAGGTTCAACAGCTGGTGTAATACTTGAGAGTGAGGGACAACAGCTGGTGTAATATTTGAGAGTGAGGTACAACAGCTGATGTAATACTTTAGAGTGAGGTACAACAGCTGGAGTAATATTTGAGTATGAGGTACAACAGCTGATGTAATACTTTAGAGTGAGGTACAACAGCTGGTGTAATACTTTAGAGTGAGGTACAACAGCTGGTGTAATGTTTGAGAGTGAGGTTCAACAGCTGGTGTAATACTTGAGAGTGAGGTACAACAGCTGGTGTAATATTTGAGAGTGAGGTTCAACAGCTGGCGTAATACTTGAGAGTGAGGTTCAACAGCTGGTGTAATACCTGAGAGTGAGGTTCAAGAGCTGGTGTAATACTAAGAGAGTGAGGTACAACACCTGGAGTAATAGTAGAGAGCGAGGTAAAACAGCTGGTGTAATACTTGAGAGTGAGGTTCAACAGCTTGTGTAATGCTAGAGAGTGAGGTACAACAGCTGGTGTAATACTTGAGAGTGAGGTACAACAGCTGGAGTAATACTTGAGATTGAGGTTCAACAGCTGGCGTAATACTTGAGAGTGAGGTACAACAGCTGGTGTAATACTTGAGAGTGAGGTACAACAGCTGGTGTAATACATGAGAGTGAGGTACAACAGCTGGTGCAATATTTCAGAGTGAGGTACAACAGCAGGTGTAATACTTGAGAGTGAGGTACAACAGCTGGTGTAATACTTGAGAGTGAGGTACAACAGCTGGTGTAATACTTTAGAGTGAGGTACAACAGCTGGTGTAATACTTGAGTGTGAGGTACAACAGCTGGTGTAACACTTGAGAGTGAGGTAAAACGGCTGGTGTAATACTTGAGAGTGAGGTACAACAGCAGGTGTAATACTTGAGAGTGAGGTTCAACAGCTGGTGTAATACTTGAGAGTGAGGTACAACAGCTGGAGTAATACTTGAGAGTGAGGTTCAACAGCTGGTGTAATACTTGAGAGTGAGGTACAACAGCTGGTGTAACACTTGAGAGTGAGGTACAACAGCTGGTGTAATACTTGAGAATGAGGTACAACAGCTGGTGTAATACTTGAGTGAGATACAACAGCTGGTGTAATACTTGTGAGTGAGGTACAACAGCTTGTGTAATACTTGAGAGTGAGGTACAACAGCTGGTATAATACTTGAGAGTGAGGTTCAACAGCTGGTGTAATACTTGAGAGTGAGGTTCAACAGCTGGTGTAATACTTGAGAGTGAGGTACAACAGCTGGTGTAATACTTGAGAGTGAGGTATAACAGCTGGTGAAATACTTGAGAGTGAGGTACAACAGCTGGTGTAATACTTGAGAGTGAGCTACAAAAGCTGGTGTAATACTTGAGAATGAGGTACAACAGCTGGTGTAATACTTGAGAGTGAGGTACAACAGCTGGTGTAATACTTAAGAATGAGGTTCAAGAGCTGGTGTAATACTTGTGAGTGAGGTACAACAGCTGGAGTAATACTTGAGAGTGAGGTACAACAGCTGGAGTAATATTTGAGAGAGAGGTACAACAGCTGGTGTAATACTTTAGAGTGAGGCTCAACAGCTGGTGTAATACTTGAGAGTGAGGTACAACAGCTGGTGTAATGTTTGAGAGTGATGTTCAACAGCTAGTGTAATACTTGAGAGTGAGGTACAACAGCTGGTGTAATATTTGAGAGTGAGGTTCAACAGCTGGCGTAATACTTGAGAGTGAGGTTCAACAGCTGGCGTAATACTTGAGAGTGAGGTACAACAGCTGGTGTAATACTTGAGAGTGAGGTACAACAGCTGGTGTAATACTTTAGAGTGAGGTACAACAGCTGGTGTATTACTTGAGAGTGAGGTACAACAGCTGGTGTAATGTTTGAGAGTGAGGTTCAACAGCTGGTGAAATACTTGAGAGTGAGGTACATCAGCTGGTGTAATATTTGAGAGTGAGGTTCAACAGCTGGCGTAATATTTGAGAGTGAGGTTCAACAGCTGATGCAATACTTGAGAGTGAGGTTCAAGAGCTGGTGTAATACTTGCGAGTGAGGTACAACAGCTCGAGTAATATTTGAGAGCAAGGTAAAACAGCTGGTGTAATACTTGAGAGTGAGGTTCAACAGCTGGTGTAATACTTGAGAGTGAGGTAAAACAGCTGGTGTAATACTTGAGAGTGAGGTTCAACAGTTGGTGTAATACTTGAGAGTGAGGTACAACAGCTGGAGTAATACTTGAGAGTGAGGTTCAACAGCTGGTGTAATACTTGAGAGTGAGGTACAACAGCTGGTGTAACACTTGAGAGTGAGGTACAACAGCTGGTGTAATACTTGAGAGCGAGGTTCAAGAGCTGGTGTAATACTTGAGAGTGAGGCACAACAGCTGGTGTAATACTTGTGAGTGAGGTACAACAGCTTGTGTAATACTTGAGAGTGAGGTACAACAGCTGGTATAATACTTGAGAGTGAGGTTCAACAGCTGGTGTAATACTTGAGAGTGAGGTTCAACAGCTGGTGTAATACTTGAGAGTGAGGTACAACAGCTGGTGTAATACTTGAGAGTGAGGTATAACAGCTGGTGAAATACTTGAGAGTGAGGTACAACAGCTGGTGTAATACTTCAGAGTGAGGTTCAAAAGCTGGTGTAATACTTGAGAGTGAGGTACAACAGCTGGTGTAATACTTGAGAGTGAGGTACAACAGCTGATGTAATACTTCAGAGTGAGGTACAACAGCTGGTGTAATACTTGAGAGTGAGGTTCAAAAGCTGGTGTAATACTTGAGAGTGAGGTACAACAGCTGGTGTAATACTTGAGAGTGAGGTACAACAGCTGATGTAATACTTGAGAGTGAGGTACAACAGCTGGTGTAATACTTGAGAGTGAGGTTCAACAGCTGGAGTAATACTTGAGAGTGAGGTACAACAGCTGGTGTAATACTTGAGAGTCAGGTTCAACAGCTGGTGTAATACTTGAGAGTGAGGTACAACAGCTGGAGTAATACTTGAGAGTGAGGTTCAACAGCTGGTGTAATACTTGAGAGTGAGGTACAACAGCTGGTGTAGCACTTGAGAGTGAGGTACAACAGCTGGTGTAATTCTTGAGAGCGAGGTTCAACAGCTGGTGTAATACTTGAGAGTGAGGCACAACAGCTGGTGTAATACTTGTGAGTGAGGTACAACAGCTTGTGTAATACTTGAGAGTGAGGTACAACAGCTGGTATAATACTTGAGAGTGAGGTTCAACAGCTGGTGTAATACTTGAGAGTGAGGTTCAACAGCTGGTGTAATACTTGAGAGTGAGGTACAACAGCTGGTGTAATACTTGAGAGTGAGGTACAACAGCTGGTGTAATACTTGAGAGTGAGGTACAACAGCTGGTGTAATACTTGAGAGTGAGGTACAACAGCTGGTGTAATACTTGAGAGTGAGGTACAACAGCTGGTGTAATACTTGTGAGTGAGGTACAACAGCTTGTGTAATACTTGAGAGTGAGGTACAACAGCTGGTGTGATACTTTAGAGTGAGGTTCAACAGCTGGTGTAATACTTGAGAGTGAGGTACAACAGCTGGTGTAATGTTTGAGAGTGATGTTCAACAGCTAGTGTAATACTTGAGAGTGAGGTACAACAGCTGGTGTAATATTTGAGAGTGAGGTTCAACAGCTGGCGTAATATTTGAGAGTGAGGTTCAACAGCTGGTGTAATACTTGAGAGTGAGGTTCAAGAGCTGGTGTAATACTTGCGAGTGAGGTACAACAGCTCGAGTAATATTTGAGAGCAAGGTAAAACAGCTGGTGTAATACTTGAGAGTGAGGTTCAACAGCTGGTGTAATACTTGAGAGTGAGGTACAACAGCTGGTGTAATACTTGAGAGTGAGGTTCAACAGCTGGTGTAATACTTGAGAGTGAGGTACAACAGCTGGTGTAATACTTGAGAGTGAGGTATAACAGCTGGTGAAATACTTGAGAGTGAGGTACAACAGCTGGTGTAATACTTGAGAGTGAGGTACAACAGATGGTGTAATACTTGAGCGTGAGGTACAACAGCTGGTGTAATACTTGAGAGTGAGGTACAACAGCTGGTGTAATACTTGAGAGTGAGGTACAACAGCTGGTGTAATACTTGAGAGTGAGGTACAACAGCTGGTGTAATACTTGAGAGTGAGGTTCAACAGCTGGTGTAATACTTGAGAGTGAGGTACAACAGCTGGTGTAATATTTGAGAGTGAGGGACAACAGCTGATGTAATACTTTAGAGTGAGGTACAACAGCTGGTGTAATATTTGAGAGTGAGGTACAACAGCTGGTGTAATGTTTGAGAGTGAGGTTCAACAGCTGGTGTACTTGAGAGTGAGGTACATCAGCTGGTGTAATATTTGAGAGTGAGGTTCAACAGCTGGCGTAATATTTTAGAGTGAGGTTCAACAGCTGGTGTAATACTTGAGAGTGAGGTTCAAGAGCTGGTGTAATACTTACGAGTGAGGTGCAACAGCTCGAGTAATATTTGAGAGCAAGGTAAAACAGCTGGTGTAATACTTGAGAGTGAGGTACAACAGCTGGTGTAATACTTGAGAGTGAGGTACAACAGCTGGTGTAATATTTGAGAGTGAGGTACAACAGCTGATGTAATACTTTAGAGTGAGGTACAACAGCTGGAGTAATATTTGAGAGTGAGGTACAACAGCTGATGTAATACTTTAGAGTGAGGTACAACAGCTGGTGTAATACTTGAGAGTGAGGTACAACAGCTGGTGTAATGTTTGAGAGTGAGGTTCAACAGCTGGTGTAATACTTGAGAGTGAGGTACAACAGCTGGTGTAATATTTGAGAGTGAGGTTCAACAGCTGGCGTAATACTTGAGAGTGAGGTTCAACAGCTGGTGTAATACCTGAGAGTGAGGTTCAAGAGCTGGTGTAATACTTGAGAGTGAGGTACAACACCTGGAGTAATAGTAGAGAGCGAGGTAAAACAGCTGGTGTAATACTTGAGAGTGAGGTTCAACAGCTGGTGTAATGCTTGAGAGTGAGGTACAACAGCTGGTGTAATACTTGAGAGTGAGGTACAACAGCTGGAGTAATACTTGAGATTGAGGTTCAACAGCTGGCGTAATACTTGAGAGTGAGGTACAACAGCTGGTGTAATACTTGAGAGTGAGGTACAACAGCTGGTGTAATACATGAGAGTGAGGTACAACAGCTGGTGTAATATTTCAGAGTGAGGTACAACAGCTGGTGTAATACTTGAGATTGAGGTACAACAGCTGGTGTAATACTTGAGAGTGAGGTACAACAGCTGGTGTAATACTTTAGAGTGAGGTACAACAGCTGGTGTAATACTTGAGTGTGAGGTACAACAGCTGGTGTAACACTTGAGAGTGAGGTAAAACGGCTGGTGTAATACTTGAGAGTGAGGTACAACAGCTGGTGTAATACTTGAGAGTGAGGTTCAACAGCTGGTGTAATACTTGAGAGTGAGGTACAACAGCTGGAGTAATACTTGAGAGTGAGGTTCAACAGCTGGTGTAATACTTGAGAGTGAGGTAGAACAGCTGGTGTAACACTTGAGAGTGAGGTACAACAGCTGGTGTAATACTTGAGAGCGAGGTTCAACAGCTGGTGTAATACTTGAGAGTGAGGCACAACAGCTGGTGTAATACTTGTGAGTGAGGTACAACAGCTTGTGTAATACTTGAGAGTGAGGTACAACAGCTGGTATAATACTTGAGAGTGAGGTTCAACAGCTGGTGTAATACTTGAGAGTGAGGTTCAACAGCTGGTGTAATACTTGAGAGTGAGGTACAACAGCTGGTGTAATACTTGAGAGTGAGGTATAACAGCTGGTGAAATACTTGAGAGTGAGGTACAACAGCTGGTGTAATACTTGAGAGTGAGCTACAACAGCTGGTGTAATACTTGAGAATGAGGTACAACAGCTGGTGTAATACTTGAGAGTGAGGTACAACAGCTGGTGTAATACTTAAGAGTGAGGTTCAAGAGCTGGTGTAATACTTGTGAGTGAGGTACAACAGCTGGAGTAATACTTGAGAGTGAGGTACAACAGCTGGAGTAATATTTGAGAGAGAGGTACAACAGCTGGTGTAATACTTTAGAGTGAGGCTCAACAGCTGGTGTAATACTTGAGAGTGAGGTACAACAGCTGGTGTAATGTTTGAGAGTGATGTTCAACAGCTAGTGTAATACTTGAGAGTGAGGTACAACAGCTGGTGTAATATTTGAGAGTGAGGTTCAACAGCTGGCGTAATACTTGAGAGTGAGGTTCAACAGCTGGTGTAATACTTGAGAGTGAGGTACAACAGCTGGTGTAATACTTGAGAGTGAGGTACAACAGCTGGTGTAATACTTTAGAGTGAGGTACAACAGCTGGTGTATTACTTGAGAGTGAGGTACAACAGCTGGTGTAATGTTTGAGAGTGAGGTTCAACAGCTGGTGAAATACTTGAGAGTGAGGTACATCAGCTGGTGTAATATTTGAGAGTGAGGTTCAACAGCTGGCGTAATATTTGAGAGTGAGGTTCAACAGCTGGTGTAATACTTGAGAGTGAGGTTCAAGAGCTGGTGTAATACTTGCGAGTGAGGTACAACAGCTCGAGTAATATTTGAGAGCAAGGTAAAACAGCTGGTGTAATACTTGAGAGTGAGGTTCAACAGCTGGTGTAATACTTGAGAGTGAGGTAAAACAGCTGGTGTAATACTTGAGAGTGAGGTTCAACAGCTGGTGTAATACTTGAGAGTGAGGTACAACAGCTGGTGTAATACTTGAGAGTGAGGTATAACAGCTGGTGAAATACTTGAGAGTGAGGTACAACAGCTGGTGTAATACTTGAGAGTGAGGTACAACAGCTGGTGTAATACTTGAGAGTGAGGTACAACAGCTGGTGTAATACTTGAGAGTGAGGTACAACAGCTGGTGTAATACTTGAGAGTGAGGTACAACAGCTGGTGTAATACTTGAGAGTGAGGTACAACAGCTGGTGTAATACTTGAGAGTGAGGTTCAACAGCTGGTGTAATACTTGAGAGTGAGGTTCAACAGCTGGTGTAATACTTGAGAGTGAGGTACAACAGCTGGTGTAATACTTGAGAGTGAGGTACAACAGCTGGTGTAATACTTGAGAGTGAGGTACAACAGCTGGTGTAATACTTGAGAGTGAGGTTCAACAGCTGGTGTAATACTTGAGAGTGAGGTACAACAGCTGGTGTAATACTTGAGAGTGAGGTACAACAGCTGGTGTAATACTTGAGAGTGAGGTACAACAGCTGGTGTAATACTTGAGAGTGAGGTACAACAGCTGGTGTAATACTTGAGAGTGAGGTACAACAGCTGGTGTAATACTTGAGAGTGAGGTACAACAGCTGGTGTAATACTTGAGAGTGAGGTACAACAGCTGGTGTAATACTTGAGAGTGAGGTACAACAGCTGGTGTAATACTTGAGAGTGAGGTTCAACAGCTGGTGTAATACTTGAGAGTGAGGGACAACAGCTGGTGTAATACTTGAGAGTGAGGTACAACAGCTGGAGTAATATTTGAGAGAGAGGTACAACAGCTGGTGTAATACTTGAGCGTGAGGTACAACAGCTGGTTTAATACTTGAGAGTGAGGTACAACAGCTGGTGTAATACTTGAGAGTGAGGTACAACAGCTGGTGTAATACTTGAGAGTGAGGTACAACAGCTGGTGTAATACTTGAGAGTGAGGTTCAACAGCTGGTGTAATACTTGAGAGTGAGGTACAACAGCTGGTGTAATACTTGAGAGTGAGGTACAACAGCTGGTGTAATACTTGAGAGTGAGGTACAACAGCTGGTGTAATACTTGAGAGTGAGGTACAACAGCTGGTGTAATACTTGAGAGTGAGGTACAACAGCTGGTGTAATACTTGAGAGTGAGGTTCAACAGCTGGTGTAATACTTGAGAGTGAGGTACAACAGCTGGTGTAATACTTGAGAGTGAGGTACAACAGCTGGTGTAATACTTGAGAGTGAGGTACAACAGCTGGTGTAATACTTGAGAGTGAGGTTCAACAGCTGGTGTAATACTTGAGAGTGAGGTACAACAGTTGGTGTAATACTTGAGAGTGAGGTACAACAGCTGGTGTAATCTTTGAAAGTGAAGTACAACAGCTGGTGTAATATTTGAGAGTGAGGTTCAACAGCTGGCGTAATACTTGAGAGTGAGATACAACAGCTGGTGTAATAGTTGAGAGTGAGGTTCAACAGCTGGTGTAATACTTGAGAGTGAGGTACAACAGCTGGTGTAATAATTGAGAGAGACGTTCAACAGCTGGTGTAATACTTGAGAGTGAGGTACAACAGCTGGTGTAATACTTGAGAGTGAGGCACAACAGCTGGTGTAATACTTGAGAGTGAGGTACAACAGCTGGTGTAATACTTTAAAGTGAGGCACAACAGCTGGTGTAATACTTGAGAGTGAGGTACAACAGCTGGTGTAATGTTTGAGAGAGAGGTTCAACAGCTGGTGTAATACTAGAGAGTGAGGTACAACAGCTGGTGTAATATTTGAGAGTGAGGTTCAACAGCTGGCGTAATATTTGAGAGTGAGGTTCAACAGCTGGTGTAATACTTGAGAGTGAGGTTCAAGAGCTGGTGTAATACTTGCGAGTGAGGTACAACAGCTCGAGTAATATTTGAGAGCAAGGTAAAACAGCTGGTGTAATACTTGAGAGTGAGGTTCAACAGCTGGTGTAATACTTGAGAGTGAGGTAAAACAGCTGGTGTAATACTTGAGAGTGAGGTTCAACAGCTGGTGTAATACTTGAGAGTGAGGTACAACAGCTGGTGTAATACTTGAGAGTGAGGTATAACAGCTGGTGAAATACTTGAGAGTGAGGTACAACAGCTGGTGTAATACTTGAGAGTGAGGTACAACAGATGGTGTAATACTTGAGCGTGAGGTACAACAGCTGGTGTAATACTTGAGAGTGAGGTACAACAGCTGGTGTAATACTTGAGAGTGAGGTACAACAGCTGGTGTAATACTTGAGAGTGAGGTACAACAGCTGGTGTAATACTTGAGAGTGAGGTTCAACAGCTGGTGTAATACTTGAGAGTGAGGGACAACAGCTGGTGTAATACTTGAGATTGAGGTACAACAGCTGGAGTAATAAGAGTGAGGTACAGCTTGTAGAGTGAGGTACAACAGCTGGTGTAATACTTTGAGGTACAACAGCTGGTGTAGAGAGTGAGGTTCAACAGCTGGTGTAATACTTGAGAGTGAGGTACAACAGCTGGTGTAATACTTTAGAGTGAGGTACAACAGCTGGTGTAATACTTGAGAGTGCGGTACAACAGCTGGTGTAATGTTTGAGAGTGAGGTTCAACAGCTGGTGTAATACTTGAGAGTGAGGTACAACAGCTGGTGTAATGTTTGAAAGTGAGGTTCAACAGCTGGTGTAATACTTGAGAGTGAGGTACAACAGCTGGTGTAATACTTGAGAGTGAGGTACAACAGCTGGTGTAATACTTTAAAGTGAGGCACAACAGCTGGTGTAATACTTGAGAGTGAGGTACAACAGCTGGTGTAATATTTGAGAGTGAGGTACAACAGCTGGTGTAATACTTGAGAGTGAGGTACAACAGCTGGTGTAATACTTGAAAGTGAGGCACAACAGCTGGTGTAATACTTGAGAGTGAGGTACAACAGCTGGTGTAATACTTTAAAGTGAGGTACAACAGCTGGTGTAATACTTGAGAGTGAGGTACAACAGCTGGTGTAATACTTGAGAGTGAGGTACAACAGCTGGTGTAATACTTGAGAGTGAGGTACAACAGCTGGTGTAATACTTGAGAGTGAGGTACAACAGCTGGTGTAATACTTGAGAGTGAGGTACAACAGCTGGTGTAATACTTGAGAGTGAGGTACAACAGCTGGTGTAATACTTGAGAGTGAGGTACAACAGCTGGTGTAATACTTGAGAGTGAGGTACAACAGCTGGTGTTATACTTGAGTGTGAGGTACAACAGCTGGTGTAATACTTGTGAGTGTGGTACTACAGCTGGTGTTATACTTGAGAGTGAGGTACAACAGCTGGTGTAATACTTGAGAGTGAGGTACAACAGCTGGTGTAATACTTGAGAGTGAGGTACAACAGCTGGTGTAATACTTGAGAGTGAGGTACAACAGCTGGTGTAATACTTGAGAGTGAGGTAAACAGCTGGTGTAATACTTGAGAGTGAGGTACAACAGCTGGTGTAATACTTGAGAGTGAGGTACAACAGCTGGTGTAATACTAATACTTGAGAGAGAGGTACAACAGCTGGTGTAATACTTGAGAGTGAGGTACAACAGCTGGTGTAATACTTGAGAGTGAGGTTCAACAGCTGGTGTAATACTTGAGAGTGAGGTACAGCTGGTGTAATACTTGAGAGTAAGGTACAACAGCTGGTGTAATACTTGAGAGTGAGGTACAACAGCTGGTGTAATACTTGAGAGTGAAGTACAACAGCTGGTGTAATGCTTGAGAGTGAGGTAGAACAGCTGGTGTAATACTTGAGAGTGAGGTAGAACAGCTGGTGTAATACTTGAGAGTGAGGTACAACAGCTGGTGTAATACTTGAGAGTGAGGTACAACAGCTGGTTTAATACTTGAGAGTGAGGTACAACAGCTGGTGTAATACTTGAGAGTGAGGTACAACAGCTGGTGTAATACTTGAGAGTGAGGTACAACAGCTGGTGTAATACTTGAGAGTGAGGTACAACAGCTGGTGTAATACTTGAGAGTGAGGTACAACAGCTGGTGTAATACTTGAGAGTGAGGTACAACTGCTGGTGTAATACTTGAGAGTGAGGTACAACAGCTGGTGTAATACTTGAGAGTGAGGTACAACAGCTGGTGTAATACTTGAGAGTGAGGTACAACAGCTGGTGTAATGTTTGAGAGAGAGGTTCAACAGCTGGTGTAATACTAGAGAGTGAGGTACAACAGCTGGTGTAATACTTGAGAGTGAGGTACAACAGCTTGTGTAATATTTGAGAGTGAGGTTCAACAGCTGGCGTAATACTTGAGAGTGAGGTTCAACAGCTGGTGTAATACTTGAGAGTGAGGTACAACAGCTGGTGTAATACTTGAGAGTGAGGTACAACAGCTGGAGTAATACTTGAGAGTGAGGTACAACAGCTGGTGTAATACTTGAGAGTGAGGTACAACAGCTGGTGTAATACTTGAGAGTGAGGTACAACAGCTGGTGTAATACTTGAGAGTGAGGTACAACAGCTGGTGTAATACTTGAGAGTGAGGTACAACAGCTGGTGTAATACAGAGTGAGGTTGTGGTGTAATACTTGAGAGTGAGGTACAACAGCTGGTGTAATACTTGAGAGTGAGGTACAACAGCTGGTGTAATACTTGAGAGTGAGGTACAACAGCTGGTGTAATACTTGAGAGTGAGGTTCAACAGCAGGTGAAATACTTGAGAGTGAGGTTTAACAGCTGGTGTAATACTTGAGAGTGAGGTACAACAGCTGGTATAATACTTGAGAGTAAGGTACAACAGCTGGTGTAATACTTGAGAGTGAGGTACAACAGCTGGTGTAATACTTGAGAGTGAAGTACAACAGCTGGTGTAATGCTTGAGAGTGAGGTAGAACAGCTGGTGTAATACTTGAGAGTGAGGTAGAACAGCTGGTGTAATACTTGAGAGTGAGGTACAACAGCTGGTGTAATACTTGAGAGTGAGGTACAACAGCTGGTGTAATACTTGAGAGTGAGGTTCAACAGCTGGTGTAATACTTGAGAGTGAGGTACAACAGCTGGTGTAATACTTGAGAGTGAGGTACAACAGCTGGTGTAATACTTGAGAGTGAGGTACAACAGCTGGTGTAATACTTGAGAGTGAGGTACAACAGCTGGTGTAATACTTGAGAGTGAGGTACAACAGCTGGTGTAATACTTGAGAGTGAGGTACAACAGCTGGTGTAATACTTGAGAGTGAGGTACAACAGCTGGTGTAATACTTGAGAGTGAGGTACAACAGCTGGTGTAATACTTGAGAGTGAGGTACAACAGCTGGTGTAATACTTGAGAGTGAGGTACAACAGCTGGTGTAATACTTGAGAGTGAGGTACAACAGCTGGTGTAATACTTGAGAGTGAGGTTCAACAGCTGGTGTAATACTTGAGAGTGAGGTACAACAGCTGGTGTAATACTTGAGAGTGAGGTACAACAGCTGGAGTAATATTTGAGAGTGAGGTACAACAGCTGGTGTAATACTTTAGAGTGAGGTACAACAGCTGGTGTAATACTTGAGAGTGAGGTACAATAGCTGGTGTAATGTTTGAGAGTGAGGTTCAACAGCTGGTATAATACTTGAGAGTGAGGTACAACAGCTGGTGTAATATTTGAGAGTGAGGTTCAACAGCTTGCGTAATACTTGAGAGTGAGGTTCAACAGCTGGTGTAATACTTGAGAGTGAGGTACAACAGCTGGTGTAATACTTGAGAGTGAGGTACAACAGCTGGTGTAATACTTGAGAGTGAGGTTCAACAGCTGGTGTAATACTTGAGAGTGAGGTTCAACAGCTGGTGTAATACTTGAGAGTGAGGTACAACAGCTGGTGTAATACTTGAGAGTGAGGTACAACAGCTGGTGTAATACTTGAGAGTGAGGTTCAACAGCTGGTGTAATACTTGAGAGTGAGGTACAACAGCTGGTGTAATACTTGAGAGTGAGGTACAACAGCTGGTGTAATACTTGAGAGTGAGGTAAAACAGCTGGTGTAATACTTGAGAGTGAGGTACAACAGATGGTGTAATACTTGAGTGTGAGGTACAACAGCTGGTGTAACACTTGAGAGTGAGGTGAAACGGCTGGTGTAATACTTGAGAGTGCTGGTGTAATACTTGAGAGGTACAACAGCTGGTGTAATACTTGAGAGTGAAGTACAACAGCTGGTGTAATACTTGAGAGTGAGGTACAACAGCTGGTGTAATACTTGAGAGTGAGGTACAACAGCTGGTGTAATACTTGAGAGTGAGGTACAACAGCTGGTGTAATACTTGAGAGTGAGGTACAACAGCTGGTGTAATACTTGAGAGTGAGGTACAACAGCTGGTGTAATACTTGAGAGTGAGGTACAACAGCTGGTGTAATACTTGAGAGTGAGGTACAACAGCTGGTGTAATACTTGAGAGTGAGGTACAACAGCTGGTGTAATACTTGAGAGTGAGGTACAACAGCTGGTGTAATACTTGAGAGTGAGGTACAACAGCTGGTGTAATACTTTAGAGTGAGGTTCAACAGCTGGTGTAATCTTTGAGAGTGAGGTTCAACAGCTGGTGTAATACTTGAGAGTTGGGTTCAACAGCTGGTGTAATACTTGAGAGTGAGGTAAAACAGCTGGTGTAATACTTGAGAGTGAGGTACAACAGTTGGAGTAATAGAGAGAGGTACAACAGAGGTAAAACAGCTGGTGTAATACTTGAGAGTGAGGTTTAACAGCTGGTGTAATACTTGAGAGTGAGGTACAACAGCTGGTGTAATACTTGAGAGTGAAGTACAACAGCTGGTGTAATACTTGAGAGTGAGGTAGAACAGCTGGTGTAATACTTGAGAGTGAGGTAGAACAGCTGGTGTAATACTTGAGATTGAGGTACAACAGCTGGTGTAATACTTGAGAGTGAGGTACAACAGCTGGTGTAATACTTGAGAGTGAGGTTCTACAGCTGGCGTAATACTTGAGAGTGAGGTACAACAGCTGGTGTAATACTTGAAAGTGAGGTACAACAGCTGGTGTAATACTTGAGAGTGAGGTACAACAGCTGATGCAATACTTGAGAGTGAGGTTCAACAGCTGGTGTAATACTTGAGAGTGAGGTACAACAGCTGGTGTAATACTTGAGAGTGAGGTACAACAGCTGGTGTAATACTTGAGAGTGAGGTACAACAGCTGGTGTAATACTTGAGAGTGAGGTACAACAGCTGGTGTAATACTTGAGAGTGAGGTACAACAGCTGGTGTAATACTTGAGAGTGAGGTACAACAGCTGGTGTAATACTTGAGAGTTAGGTACAACAGCTGGTGTAATACTTGAGAGTGAGGTACAACAGCTGGTGTAATACTTGAGAGTGAGGTACAACAGCTGGTGTAATACTTGAGAGTAAGGTACAACAGCTGGTGTAATACTTGAGAGTGAGGTACAACAGCTGGTGAAATACTTGAGAGTGAGGTACAACAGCTGGTGTAATACTTGAGAGTGAGGTACAACAGATGGTGTAATATTTGAGAGTGAGGTTCAACAGCTGGTGAAATACTTGAGAGTGAGGTTTAACAGCTGGTGTAATACTTGAGAGTGAGGTACAACAGCTGGTGTAATACTTGAGAGTAAGGTACAACAGCTGGTGTAATACTTGAGAGTGAGGTACAACAGCTGGTGTAATACTTGAGAGTGAAGTACAACAGCTGGTGTAATACTTGAGAGTGAGGTACAACAGCTGGTGTAATACTTGAGAGTGAGGTACAACAGCTGGTGTAATACTTGAGAGTGAGGTTCAACAGCTGGTGTAATACTTGAGAGTGAGGTACAACAGCTGGTGTAATACTTGAGAGTGAGGTACAACAGCTGGTGTAATACTTGAGAGTGAGGTACAACAGCTGGTGTAATACTTGAGAGTGAGGTACAACAGCTGGTGTAATACTTGAGAGTGAGGTACAACAGCTGGTGTAATACTTGAGAGTGAGGTACAACAGCTGGTGTAATACTTGAGAGTGAGGTTCAACAGCTGGTGTAATACTTGAGAGTGAGGTTCAACAGCTGGTGTAATACTTGAGAGTGAGGGACAACAGCTGGTGTAATACTTGAGAGTGAGGTACAACAGCCGGAGTAATATTTGAGAGAGAGGTACAACAGCTAGTGTAATACTTTAGAGTGAGGTTCAACAGCTGGTGTAATCTTTGAGAGTGAGGTTCAACAGCTGGTGTAATATTTGAGAGTGAGGTTCAACAGCTGGTGTAATATTTGAGAGTGAGGTTCAACAGCTGGCGTAATACTTGAGAGTTGGGTTCAACAGCTGGTGTAATACTTGAGAGTGATGTAAACAGCTGGTGTAATACTTGAGAGTGAGGTACAACAGTTGGAGTAATACTTGAGAGTGAAGTACATCAGCTGGTGTAATACTTGAGAGTGAGGTACAACAGCTGGTGTAATACTTGAGAGTGAGGTACAACAGCTGGTGTAATACTTGAGAGTGAGGTACAACAGCTGGTGTAATACTTGAGAGTGAGGTACAACAGCTGGTGTAATACTTGAGAGTGAGGTTCAACAGCTGGTGTAATACTTGAGAGTGAGGTACAACAGCTGGTGTAATACTTGAGAGTGAGGTACAACAGCTGGAGTAATATTTGAGAGTGAGGTACAACAGCTGGTGTAATACTTTAGAGTGAGGTTCAACAGCTGGTGTAATACTTGAGTGTGAGGTACAACAGCTGGTGTAATGCTCGAGAGTGAGGTTCAACAGCTGGTGTAATACTTGAGAGTGAGGTACAACAGCTGGTGTAATATTTGAGAGTGAGGTACAACAGCTGGTGTAATACTTGAGAGTGAAGTACAACAGCTGGTGTAATACTTGAGAGTGAGGTACAACAGCTGGTGTAATACTTGAGAGTGAGGTACAACAGCTGGTGTAATACTTGAGAGTGAGGTACAACAGCTGGTGTAATACTTGAGAGTGAGGTTCAACAGCTGGTGTAATACTTGAGAGTGAGGTACAACAGCTGGTGTAATACTTGAGAGTGAGGTACAACAGCTGGTGTAATATTTGAGAGTGAGGTACAACAGCTGGTGTAATACTTGAGAGTGAAGTACAACAGCTGGTGTAATACTTGAGAGTGAGGTACAACAGCTGGTGTAATACTTGAGAGTGAGGTGGTGTAATACAACAGCTGGTGTAATACTTGAGAGTGAGGGACAACAGCTGGTGTAATACTTGAGAGTGAGGTACAACAGCCGGAGTAATATTTGAGAGAGAGGTACAACAGCTAGTGTAATACTTTAGAGTGAGGTGAGGTTCAACAGCTGGCGTAATACTTGAGAGTGAGGTTCAACAGCTGGTGTAATACTTGAGAGTGAGGTTCAACAGCTGGCGTAATACTTGAGAGTGAGGTACAACAGCTGGTGTAATACTTGAGAGTGAGGTACAACAGCTGGTGTAATACTTGAGAGTGAGGTACAACAGCTGGTGTAATACTTGAGAGTGAGGTACAACAGCTGATGCAATACTTGAGAGTGAGGTTCAACAGCTGGTGTAATACTTGAGAGTGAGGTACAACAGATGGTGTAATACTTGAGAGTGAGGTTCAACAGCTGGTGAAATACTTGAGAGTGAGGTACAACAGCTGGTGTAATACTTGAGAGTGAGGTACAACAGCTGGTGTAATACTTGAGAGTGAGGTACAACAGCTGGTGTAATACTTGAGAGTGAGGTACAACGGCTGGTGTAATACTTGAGAGTGAGGTACAACAGCTGGTGTAATACTTGAGAGTGAGGTACAACAGCTGGTGTAATACTTGAGAGTGAGGTTCAACAGCTGGTGTAATACTTGAGAGTGAGGTACAACAGCTGGTGTAATACTTGAGAGTGAGGTACAACAGCTGGTGTAATACTTGAGAGTGAGGTACAACAGCTGGTGTAATACTTGAGAGTGAGGTACAACAGCTGGTGTAATACTTGAGAGTGAGGTACAACAGCTGGTGTAATACTTGAGAGTGAGGTACAACAGCTGGTGTAATACTTGAGAGTGAGGTTCAACAGCTGGTGTAATATTTGAGAGTGAGGTACAACAGCTGGTGTAATACTTTAGAGTGAGGTACAACTGCTGATGTAATACTTGAGAGTGAGGTACAATAGCTGGTGTAATGTTTGAGAGTGAGGTTCAACAGCTGGTATAATACTTGAGAGTGAGGTTCAACGGCTGGAGTAATATTTGAGAGTGAGGTTCAACAGCTTGCGTAATACTTGAGAGTGAGGTTCAACAGCTGGTGTAATACTTGAGAGTGAGGTACAACAGCTGGTGTAATACTTGAGAGCGAGGTTCAACAGCTGGTGTAATACTTGAGAGTTAGGTACAACAGCTGGTGTAATACTTGAGAGTGAGGTACAACAGCTGGTGTAATACTTGAGAGTGAGGTACAACAGCTGGTGTAATACTTGAGAGTGAGGTACAACAGCTGGTGTAATGTTTGAGAGTGAGGTTCAACAGCTGGTGAAATACTTGAGAGTGTGGTACATCAGAGTGAGGTTCAAGAGCTGGTGTAATACTTGTGAGTGAGGTACAACAGCTGGAGTAATACTTGAGAGTGAGGTACAACAGCTGGAGTAATATTTGAGAGTGAGGTACAACAGCTGGTGTAATACTTTAGAGTGAGGTAAAACAGCTCAACAGCTGGTGATACTTGAGAGTAGGTACATGGTGTACTTGAGAGTGAGGTACAACAGCTGGTGAAATACTTTGAGACAACAGCTGGTGATGAGAGTTCAACAGCTAGTGTAATACTTGAGAGTGAGGTACAACAGCTGGTGTAATATTTGAGAGTGAGGTTCAACAGCTGGCGTAATACTTGAGAGTGAGGTTCACCAGCTGGTGTAATACTTGAGAGTGAGGTACAACAGCTGGTGTAATACTTGAGAGTGAGGTACAACAGCTGGTGTAATACTTTAGAGTGAGGTACAACAGCTGGTGTATTACTTGAGAGTGAGGTACAACAGCTGGTGTAGTGTTTGAGAGTGAGGTTCTTGAGATTGAGGTACAACAGCTGGTGTAATACTTGAGAGTGAGGTACAACAGCTGGTGTAATACTTGAGAGTGAGGTACAACAGCTGGTGTAATACTTGAGAGAGAGGTTCAACAGCTGGTGTAATACTTGAGAGTGAGGGTCAACAGCTGGTGTAATACTTGAGAGTGAGGTACAACAGCTGGAGTAATATTTGAGAGAGACGTACAACAGCTGGTGTAATACTTTAGAGTGAGGTTCAAAAGCTGGTGTAATCTTTGAGAGTGAGGTTCAACAGCTTGTGTAATATTTGAGAGTGAGGTTCAACAGCTGGCGTAACACTTGAGAGTTGGGTTCAACAGCTAGTGTAATACTTGAGAGTGAGGTAAAACAGCATTTGTAATACTTGAGAGTGAGGTACAACAGTTGGAGTAATACTTGAGAGTGAGGTACAACAGCTGGTGTAATACTTGAGAGTGAGGTACAACAGCTGGTGTAATACTTGAGAGTGAGGTACAACAGCTGGTGTAATACTTGAGAGTGAGGTACAACAGCTGGTGTAATACTTGAGAGTGAGGTACAACAGCTGGTGTAATACTTGAGAGTGAGGTACAACAGCTGGTGTAATACTTGAGAGTGAGGTACAACAGCTGGTGTAATACTTGAGAGTGAGGTACAACAGCTGGTGTAATACTTGAGAGTGAGGTACAACAGCTGGTGTAATACTTGAGAGTGAGGTACAACAGCTGGTGTAATACTTGAGAGTGAGGTACAACAGCTGGTGTAATACTTGAGAGTGAGGTTCAACAGCTGGTGTAATACTTGAGAGTGAGGTACAACAGCTGGTGTAATACTTGAGAGTGAGGTACAACAGCTGGTGTAATACTTGAGAGTGAGGTACAACAGCTGGTGTAAGACTTGAGAGTGAGGGACATCAGCTGGTGTTATACTTGAGAGTGAGGTACAACAGCTGGTGTAATACTTGAGAGTGGGGTACAACAGCTGGTGTAATACTTGAGAGTGAGGTACAACAGTTGGTGTAATACTTGAGAGTGAGGTACAACAGCTGGTGTAATACTTGAGAGTGAGGTACAACAGCTGGTGTAATACTTGAGAATGAGGTACAACAGCTGGTGTAATACTTGAGAGTGAGGTACAACTGCTGGTGTAATACTTGAGAGTGAGGTACAACAGCTGGTGTAATACTTGAGAGTGAGGTACAACAGCTGGTGTAATACTTGAGAGTGAGGTACAACAGCTGGTGTAATACTTGAGAGTGAGGTACAACAGCTGGTGTAATACTTGAGAGTGAGGTACAACAGCTGGTGTAATACTTGTAGAGTGAGGTTCAACAGCTGGTGTAATACTTGAGAGTGAGGTACAACAGCTGGTGTAATACTTGAGAGTGAGGTAGGTACAACAGCTGGAATACTTGTGAACAACAGCTGGTGTATTTGAAAGTGAGGTACAACAGCTGGTGTAATACTTGAGAGTGAAGTACAACAGCTGGTGAAATACTTGAGAGTGAGGTTCAATAGCTGGTGTAATACTTGAGAGTGAGGTACAACAGCAGGTGTAATACTTGAGAGTGAGGTACAACAGATGGTGTAATACTTGAGAGTGAGGTACAACAGCCGGAGTAATACTTGAGAGTGAGGTTCAACAGCTAGAGTAATACGTGACAGTGAGGTACAACAGCTGGTGTAATACTTGAGAGTGAGGTACAACACCTGGTGTAATACTTGAGAGTGAGGTACAACAGCTGGTGTAATACTTGAGAGTGAGGTAAAACAGCTGGAGTAATATTTGAGAGAGAGGTACAACAGCTGGTGTAATACTTTAGAGTGAGGCTCAACAGCTGGTGTAATACTTGAGAGTGAGGTACAACAGCTGGTGTAATATTTGAGAGTGAGGTTCAACAGCTGGCGTAATACTTGAGAGTGAGGTTCAACAGCTGGTGTAATACTTGAGAGTAAGGTAAAACAGCTGGTGTAATACTTGAGAGTGAGGTACAACAGCTGGAGTAATACTTGAGAGTGAGGTACATCAGCTGGTGTAATACTTGAGAGTGAGGTTCAACAGCTGGTGTAATACTTGAGAGTGAGGTACAACAGCTGGTGTAATACTTGAGAGTGAGGTTCAACAGCTGGTGTAATACTTGAGAGTGAGGTACAACAGCTGGTGTAATACTTGAGAGTGAGGTACAACAGCTGGTGTAATACTTGAGAGTGAGGTACAACAGCTGGTGTAATACTTGAGAGTGAGGTACAACAGCTGGTGTAATATTTGAGGGTGATGTTCAACAGCTGGTGTAATACCTGAGAGTGAGATTCCACAGCTGGTGTAATACTTGAGAGTAAGGTACAACAGCTGGTGTAATACTTGAGAGTGAGGTACAACAGCTGGTGAAATACTTGAGAGTGAGGTACAACAGCTGGTGTAATACTTGAGAGTGAGGTACAACAGCTGGTGTAATACTTGAGAGTGAGGTACAACAGCTGGTGTAATACTTGAGAGTGAGGTACAACAGCTGGTGTAATACTTGAGAGTGAGGTACAACAGCTGGTGTAATACTTGAGAGTGAGGTTCAACAGCTGGTGTAATACTTGAGAGTGAGGTACAACAGCTGGTGTAATACTTGAGAGTGAGGTACAACAGCTGGTGTAATACTTGAGAGTGAGGTACAACAGCTGGTGTAATTCTTGAGAGTGAGGTACAACAGCTGGTGTAATACTTGAGCGTGAGGTACAACACCTGGTGTAATACTTGAGAGTGAGGTACAACAGCTGGTGTAATACTTGAGAGTGAGGTACAACAGCTGGTGTAATACTTGAGAGTGAGGTACAACAGCTGGTGTAATACTTGAGAGTGAGGTACAACAGCTGGTGTAATACTTGAGAGTGAGGTTCAACAGCTGGTGTAATACTTGAGAGTGAGGTACAACAGTTGGTGTAATACTTGAGAGTGAGGTACAACAGCTGGTGAGTGAGGTACAACAGCTTGTGTAATACTTGAGAGTGAGGTACAACAGCTGGTGTAATACTTGAGAGTGAGGTACAACAGCTGGTGTAATACTTGAAAGTGAGGTAGCTGGTGTAATACTTGAGAGTGAGGTACAACAGCTGGTGTAATACTTGAGGGTGAGGTACAACAGCTGGTGTAATACTTGAGAGTGAGGTACAACAGCTGGTGTAATACTTGAGAGTGAGGTACAACAGCTGGTGTAATACTTGAGAGTGAGGTTCAACAGCTGGTGTAATACTTGAGAGTGAGGTACAACAGCTGGTGTAATACTTGAGAGTGAGGTACAACAGCTGGTGTAATACTTGAGAGTGAGGTACAACAGCTGGTGTAATACTTGAGAGTGAGGTAAAACAGATGATTTAATACTTGAGAGTAATACTTGAGAGTGAGGTACAACAGCTGGTGTAATACTTGAGAGTAAGGTACAACAGCTGGTGTAATACTTGAGAGTGAGGTACAACAGCTGGTGTAATACTTGAGAGTGAGGTACAACAGCTGGTGTAATACTTGAGAGTGAGGTACAACAGCTGGTGTAATACTTGAGAGTGAGGTACAACAGCTGGTGTAATACTTGAGAGTGAGGTACAACAGCTGGTGTAATACTTGAGAGTGAGGTTCAACAGCTGGTGTAATATTTGAGAGTGAGGTACAACAGCTGGTGTAATACTTGAGAGTGAGGTACAACAGCTGGTGTAATACTTGAGAGTGAGGTACAACAGCTGGTGTAATACTTGAGAGTGAGGTACAACAGCTGGTGTAATACTTGAGAGTGAGGTACAACAGCTGGTGTAATACTTGAGAGTGAGGTACAACAGCTGGTGTAATACTTGAGTGTGAGGTACAACAGCTGGTGTAATACTTGAGAGTGAGGTACAACAGCTGGTGTAATACTTGAGAGTGAGGTACAACAGCTGGTGTAATACTTGAGAGTGAGGTACAACAGCTGGTGTAATAGTTGAGAGTGAGGTACAACAGCTGGTGTAATACCTGAGAGTGAGGTACAACAGATGGTGTAATACTTGAGAGTGAGGTACAACAGCTGGTAAAATACTTGAGAGTGAGGTACAACAGCTGGTGTAATATTGAGAGTGAGGTGCAACAGTTGGTGTAATATTTGTAATACAACAGCTTGAGAGTGAGGTACAACAGCTGGTGTAATACTTGAGAGTGAGGTTCAACAGCTGGTGTAATAGTTGAGAGTGAGGTACAACAGCTGGTGTAATACTTTAGAGTGAGGTTCAAAAGCTGGTGTAATCTTTGAGAGTGAGGTTCAACAGCTTGTGTAATATTTGAGAGTGAGGCTCAACAGCTGGTGTAATACTTGAGAGTGAGGTACAATAGCTGGTGTAATACTTGAGAGTGAGGTTCAACAGCTGGTGTAATACTTGAGAGCGAAGTTCAACAGCTGGTGTAATACTTGAGAGTGAGGTACAACAGCTGGTGTAATACTTGAGAGTGAGGTACAACAGCTGGTGTAATACTTGAGAGTGAGGTACAACAGCTGGTGTAATACTTGAGAGTGAGGTACAACAGCTGGTGTAATACTTGAGAGTGAGGTAGAACAGCTGGTGTAATACTTGAGAGTGAGGTACAACAGCAGCTGGTGTAATACTTGAGAGTGAGGTACAACAGCTGGTGTAATACTTGAGAGTGAGGTAGGTTCAACAGCTGGTGTAATACTTGAGAGTGAGGTACAACAGCTGGTGTAATACTTGAGAGTGAAGTACAACAGCTGGTGTAATACTTGAGAGTGAGGTAGAACAGCTGGTGTAATACTTGAGAGTGAGGTAGAACAGCTGGTGTAATACTTGAGAGTGAGGTACAACAGCTGGTGTAATACTTGAGAGTGAGGTTCAACAGCTGGTGTAATACTTGAGAGTGAGGGACAACAGCTGGTGTAATACTTGAGAGTGAGGTACAACAGCTGGAGTAATATTTGAGAGAGAGGTACAACAGCTGGTGTAATACTTGAGAGTGAGGTACAATACAGAGTGAGGTACTGGTGTAATACTTGAGAGTGAGGTACAACAGCTAGTGTAATACTTGAGAGTGAGGTACAACAGCTGGAGTAATATTGGAGAGAGAGGTAAAACAGCTGGTGTAAAACTTGAGCGTGAGGTACAACAGCTGGTGTAATACTTGAGATTGAGGTACAACAGCTGGTGTAATACTTGAGAGTGAGGTACAACAGCTGGTGTAATACTTGAGAGTGAGGTACAACAGCTGGTGTAATACGTGACAGTGAGGTACAACAGCTGGTGTAATACTTGAGAGTGAGGTACAACACCTGGTGTAATACTTGAGAGTGAGGTACAACAGCTGGTGTAATACTTGAGAGTGAGGTACAACAGCTGGTGTAATACTTGAGAGTGAGGTACAACAGCTGGTGTAATACTTGAGAGTGAGGTACAACAGCTGGAGAAATATTTGAGAGTGAGGTACAAAAGCTGGTGTAATAGGTACAACAGCTGGTGTAATTGAGAGTGAGGTAGAACAGCTGGTGTAATACTTGAGAGTGAGGTACAACAGCTGGTGTAATACTTGAGAGTGAGGTTCAACAGCTGGTGTAATACTTGAGAGTGAGGTACAACAGCTGGTGTAATACTTGAGAGTGAGGTACAACAGCTGGTGTAATACTTGAGAGTGAGGTACAACAGCTGGTGTAATACTTGAGAGTGAGGTACAACAGCTGGTGTAATACTTGAGAGTGAGGTACAACAGCTGGTGTAATACTTGAGAGTGAGGTACAACAGCTGGTGTAATACTTGAGAGTGAGGTTCAACAGCTGGTGTAATACTTGAGAGTGAGGTACAACAGCTGGTGTAATACTTGAGAGTGAGGTACAACAGCTGGTGTAATACTTGAGAGTGAGGTACAACAGCTGGTGTAATACTTGAGAGTGAGTGCTGGTGTAATACTTGAGAGTGAGGTACAACAGCTGGTGTAATAGAGTGAGGTGTGATACTTGAACTTGAGATTGAGGTACAACAGCTGGTGTAATACTTGAGAGTGAGGTACAACAGCTGGTGTAATACTTGAGAGTGAGGTTCAACAGCTGGCGTAATACTTGAGAGTGAGGTTCAACAGCTGGTGTAATACTTGAGAGTGAGGTACAACAGCTGGCGTAATACTTGAGAGTGAGGTACAACAGCTGGTGTAATAGAGTTTGAGAGTGAGGTACAACAGCTGGTGTAATACTTGAGAGTGAGGTTGTAATATTTGAGAACAGCTGGCGTAATACTTGAGAGTGAGGTACAGCAGCTGGTGTAACACTTGAGAGTGAGGTACAACAGCTGGTGTAGTACTTGAGAGTGAGGTACAACAGCTGGTGTTATACTTGAGAGTGAGGTACAACAGCTGGCGTAATACTTGAGAGTGAGGTACAACAGCTGGTGCAATACTTGAGAGTGAGGTACAACAGCTGGTGTAATACTTGAGAGTGAGGTACAACAGCTGGTGTAATACTTGTGAGTGAGGTACAACAACTGGTGTAATACTTGAGAGTGAGGTAACAGCTGGTGTAATACTTGAGAGTGAGGTACAACAGCTGGTGTAATACTTGATAGTGAATTTCAACAGCTGGTGTAATACTTGAGAGTGAGGTACAACAGCTGGTGTAATACTTGAGAGTGAGGTACAACAGCTGGTGTAATACTTGAGAGTGAGGTACAACAGCTGGTGTAATACTTGAGAGTGAGGTACAACAGCTGGTGTAATTCTTGAGAGTGAGGTACAACAGGTGGTGTAATACTTGAGAGTGAGGTTCAAGAGTGAGGTACAGCTGGTGTAATACTTGAGAGTGAGGTACAACAGCTGGTGTAATACTTGAGAGTGCTGGTGTAATACTTGAGAGTGAGGTTCAACAGCTGGTGTAATACTTGAGAGTGAGGTACAACAGCTGGTGTAATACTTGAGAGTGAGGTTCTTGAGAGTGAGGTACAACAGCTGGTGTAATACTTGAGAGTGAGGTACAACAGCTGGTGTAATACTTGAGAGTGAGGTACAACAGCTGGTGTAATACTTGAGAGTGAGGTACAACAGCTGGTGTAATACTTGAGAGTGAGGTACAACAGCTGGTGTAATACTTGAGAGTGAGGTACAACAGCTGGTGTAATACTTGAGAGTGAGGTACAACAGCTGGTGTAATACTTGAGAGTGAGGTACAACAGCTGGTGTAATACTTGAGAGTGAGGTACAACAGCTGGTGTAATACTTGAGAGTGAGGTACAACAGCTGGAGTAATACTTGAGAGTGAGGTACATCAGCTGGTGTAATACTTGAGAGTGAGGTTCAACAGCTGGTGTAATACTTGAGAGTGAGGTACAACGGCTGGTGTAATACTTGAGAGTGAGGTACAACAGCTGGTGTAATACTTGAGAGTGAGGTACAACAGCTGGAGAGAGTGAGGTACAACAGCTGTTGTAATACTTGAGAGTGAGGTACAACAGCTGGTGTAATACTTGAGAGTGAGGTACAACAGCTGGTGTAATACTTGAGAGTGAGGTTCAACAGCTGGTGTAATACCTGAGAGTGAGGTTCAACAGCTTGTGTAATACTTGAGAGTGAGGTACAACAGCTGGTGTAATACTTGAGAGGGAGGTAAAACAGCTGGTGAGTGAACAACAGCTGGTGTAATACTACTTGAGAGTGAGGTAAAACAGCTGATGTAATACTTGAGAGTGAGGTACAACAGCTGGTGTAATACTTGAGAGTGAGGTTCAACAGCTGGTGTAATACTTGAGAGTGAGGTTTGAGAGCAAGGTAACAGCTGGTGTAATACTTGAGAGTGAGGTACAACAGCTGGTGTAATTCTTGAGAGTGAGGTACAACAGATGGTGTAATACTTGAGAGTGAGGTTCAACAGCTGGTGTAATATTTGAGAGTGAGGTACAACAGCTGGTGTAATACTTGAGAGTGAGGTACAACAGCTGGTGTAATACTTGAGAGTGAGGTACAACAGCTGGTGTAATACTTGAGAGTGAGGTACAACAGCTGGTGTAATACTTGAGAGTGAGGTACAACAGCTGGTGTAATACTTGAGAGTGAGGTACAACAGCTGGTGTAATACTTGAGAGTGAGGTACAACAGCTGGTGTAATACTTGAGAGTGAGGTACAACAGCTGGTGTAATACTTGAGAGTGAGGTACAACAGCTGGTGTAATACTTGAGAGTGAGGTACAACAGCTGGTGTAATACTTGAGAGTGAGGTTCAAAAGCTGGTGTAATACTTGAGAGTGAGGTACAACAGCTGGTGTAATACTTGAGAGTGAGGTACAACAGCTGGTGTAATACTTGAGAGTGAGGTACAACAGCTGGTGTAATACTTGAGAGTGAGGTACAACAGAGGGTGTAATACTTGAGAGTGAGAGTAGGTTCAACAGCTGGTGTAATACTTGAGAGTGAGGTACAACAGCTGGTGTAATACTTGAGAGTGAGGTACAACAGCTGGTGTAATACTTGAGAGTGAGGTTCAACAGCTGGTGTAATACTTGAGAGTGAGGTACAACAGCTGGTGTAATACTTGAGAGTGAGGTACAACAGCTGGTGTAATACTTGAGAGTGAGGTACAACAGCTGGTGTAATACTTGAGAGTGAGGTACAACAGCAGGTGTAATACTTGAG
Organism: Cherax quadricarinatus; assembly: GCF_038502225.1. Taxonomy (NCBI): domain Eukaryota; kingdom Metazoa; phylum Arthropoda; class Malacostraca; order Decapoda; family Parastacidae; genus Cherax; species Cherax quadricarinatus. The sequence goes on from NC_091307.1 coordinate 50,320,857, forward strand.
AGTGAGGTACAACAGCTGGTGTAATACTTGAGAGTGAGGTACAACAGCAGGTGTAATACTTGAGAGTGAGGTACAACAGCTGGTGTAATACTTGAGAGTGAGGTACAACAGCTGGTGTAATACTTGAGAGTGAGGTGCAACAGCTGGTGTAATACTTGAGAGTGAGGTACAACAGCTGGTGTAATACTTGAGAGTGAGGTACAACAGCTGGTGTAATACTTGAGAGTGAGGTACAACAGCTGGCGTAATGTTTGAGAGTGAGGTACAACAGCTGGTGTAATACTTGAGAGTGAGGTACAACAGCTGGTGTAATACTTGAGAGTGAGGTACAACAGCTGGTGTAATACTTGAGAGTGAGGTACAACAGCTGGTGTAATACTTGAGAGTGAAGTACAACAGCTGGTGTAATACTTGAGAGTGAGGTACAACAGCTGGTGAAATACTTGAGAGTGATCTACAACAGCTGGTGTGATACTTGAGAGTGAGGTACAACAGCTGGTGTAATACTTGAGAGTGAGATACAACAGCTGGTGTAATACTTGAGAGTGAGGTTCAACAGCTGGTGTAATACTTGAGAGTGAGGTACAACAGCTGGTGTAATACTTGAGAGTGACGTACAACAGCTGGAGTAATATTTGAGAGTGAGGTACAACAGCTGGTGTAATACTTTAGAGTGAGGTACAACAGCTGGTGTAACACTTGAGAGTGAGGTATCAATAGTAGGTTCAACAGCTGGTGAAATACTTGAGAGTGAGGTACAACAGCTGGTGTAATACTTGAGAGTGAGGTTCAACAGCTGGTATAATACTTGAGAGTGAGGTAAAACAGCTGGTGTAATACATGAGAGTGAGGTACAACAGCTGGTGTAATACTTGAGAGTAGGTTCAAAAGCTAATACTTGAGAGTGAAGTACAACTGCTGGTGTAATACTTGAGAGTGAGGTACAACAGCTGGTGTAATACTTGAGAGTGAGGTTCAACAGCTGGCGTAATACTTGAGAGTGAGGTACAACAGCTGGTGTAATACTTGAGAGTGAGGTACAACAGCTGGTGTAATACTTGAGAGTGAGGTACAACAGCTGGTGTAATACTTGAGAGTGATGTACAACAGCTGGTGTAATACTTGAGAGTGAGGTACAACAGCTGGTGTAATACTTGAGAGTGAGGTACAACAGCTGGTGTAATACTTGAGAGTGAGGTACAACAGCTGGTGAAATACTTGAGAGTGAGGTACAACAGCTGGTGTAATACTTGAGAGTGAGGTACAACAGATGGTGTAATATTTGAGAGTGAGGTTCAACAGCTGGTGAAATACTTGAGAGTGAGGTACAACAGCTGGAGTAATACTTGAGAGTGAGGTACAACAGCTGGTGTAATACTTGAGAGTGAGGTACAACAGCTGGTGTAATACTTGAGAGTGAGGTACAACAGCTGGTGTAATACTTGAGAGTGAAGTACAACAGCTGGTGTAATAGTTGAGAGTGAGGTAGAACAGCTGGTGTAATACTTGAGAGTGAGGTAGAACAGCTGGTGTAATACTTGAGAGTGAGGTACAACACCTGGTGTAATACTTGAGAGTGAGGTACAACAGCTGGTGTAATACTTGAGAGTGAGGTTCAACAGCTGGCGTAATACTTGAGAGTGAGGTACAACAGCTGGTGTAATACTTGAGAGTGAGGTACAACAGCTGGTGTAATACTTGAGAGTGAGGTACAACAGCTGGTGTAATACTTGAGAGTGAGGTACAACAGCTGGTGTAATACTTGAGAGTGAGGTACAACAGCTGGTGTAATACTTGAGAGTGAGGTACAACAGCTGGTGTAATACTTGAGAGTGAGGTACAACAGCTGGTGTAATACTTGAGAGTGAGGTACAACAGCTGGTGTAATACTTGAGAGTGAGGTACAACAGCTGGTGTAATACTTGAGAGTGAGGTACAACAGCTGGTGTAATACTTGAGAATGAGGTTCAACAGCTGGCGTAATACTTGAGAGTGATGTACAACAGCTGGTGTAATACTTGTGAGTGAGGTGCAACAGCTTGTGTAATACTTGAGAGTGATGTACAACAGCTGGTGTAATACTTGAGAGTGAGGTACAACAGCTGATGCAATACTTGAGAGTGAGGTTCAACAGCTGGTGTAATACTTGAGAGTGAGGTACAACAGATGGTGTAATACTTGAGAGTGAGGTTGGCGTAATACTTGATAGTTAGGTACAACAGCTGGTGTAATACTTGAGAGTGAGGTACAACAGCTGGTGTATTACTTGAGAGTGAGGTACAACAGCTGGCGTAATGTTTGAGAGTGAGGTACAACAGCTGGTGTAATACTTGAGAGTGAAGTACAACAGCTGGTGTAATACTTGAGAGTGAGGTACAAGAGCTGGTGTAATGCTTGAGAGTGAGGTACAACAGCTGGTGTAATACTTGAGAGTGAGGTACAACAGCTGGTGTAATACTTGAGAGTGAGGTACAACAGCTGGTGTAATGCTTGAGAGTGAGGTACAACAGCTGGTGTAATACTTGAGAGTGAGGTACAACAGCTGGTGTAATACTTGGGAGTGAGGTGCAACAGCTGGTGTAATACTTGAGAATGAGGTTCAACAGCTGGCGTAATGCTTGAGAATGAGGTTCAACAGCTGGCGTAATACTTGAGAGTGAGGTACAACAGCTGGTGTAATACTTGAGAGTGAGGTACAACAGCTGGTTTAATTCTTGAGAGTGAGGTCCAACAGCTGGTGTGATACTTGAGAGTGAGGTACAACAGCTGGTGTAATACTTGAGAGTGAGGTACAACAGCTGGTTTAATTCTTGAGAGTGAGGTACAACAGCTGGAGTAATGTTTGAGAGTGAGGTACAACAGCTGGCGTAATGTTTGAGAGTGAGGTACAACAGCTGGCGTAATACTTGAGAGTGAGGTACAACAGCTGGTGTAATGTTTGAGAGTGAGGTACAACAGCTGGCGTAATGTTTGAGAGTGAGGTACAACAGCTGGTGTAATACTTTAGAGTGAGGTACAACAGCTGGTGTAATACTTGAGAGTGAGGTACAATAGCTGGTGTAATGATTGAGAGTGATGTACAACAGCTGGTGTAATACTTGAGAGTGAGGTACAACAGCTGGTGTAATACTTGAGAGTGAGGTACAACAGCTGGTGTAATACTTGAGAGTGAGGTACAACAGCTGGTGTAATACTTGAGAGTGAGGTACAACAGCTGGTGTAATACTTGAGAGTGAGGTACAACAGCTGGTGTAATACTTGAGAGTTAGGTACAACAGCTGGTGTAATACTTGAGAGTGAGGTACAACAGCTGGTGTAATACTTGAGAGTGAGGTACAACAGCTGGTGTAATACTTGAGGGTGATGTTCAACAGCTGGTGTAATACCTGAGAGTGAGATTCCACAGCTGGTGTAATACTTGAGAGTGAGGTTTAACAGCTGGTGAAATACTTGAGAGTGAGGTACAACAGCTGGTGTAATACTTGAGAGTGATGTACAACAGCTGGTGTAATACTTGAGAGTGAGGTACAACAGCTGGTGTAATACTTGAGAGTGAGGTACAACAGCTGGTGTAATACTTGAGAGTGAGGTACAACAGCTGGTGTAATACTTGAGAGTGAGGTACAACAGCTGGTGTAATACTTGAGAGTGAGGTTCAACAGCTGGTGTAATACTTGAGAGTGAGGTACAACAGCTGGTGTAATACTTGAGAGTGAGGTACAACAGCTGGTGTAATACTTGAGAGTGAGGTACAACAGCTGGTGTAATACTTGAGAGTGAGGTACAACAGCTGGTGTAATACTTGAGAGTGAGGTACAACAGCTGGTGTAATACTTGAGAGTGAGGTACAACAGCTGGTGTAATACTTGAGAGTGAGGTACAACAGCTGGTGTAATACTTGAGAGTGAGGTACAACAGCTGGTGTAATACTTGAGAGTGAGGTACAACAGCTGGTGTAATACTTGAGAGTGAGGTACAACAGCTGGTGTAATACTTGAGAGTGAGGTACAACAGCTGGTGTAATACTTGAGAGTGAGGTACAACAGCTGGTGTAATACTTGAGAGTGAGGTACAACAGCTGGTGTAATACTTGAGAGTGAGGTACAACAGCTGGTGTAATACTTGAGAGTGAGGTACAACAGCTGGTGTAATACTTGAGAGTGAGGTACAACAGCTGGTGTAATACTTGAGAGTGAGGTACAACAGCTGGTGTAATACTTGAGAGTGAGGTACAACAGCTGGTGTAATACTTGAGAGTGAGGTACAACAGCTGGCGTAATGTTTGAGAGTGAGGTACAACAGCTGGTGTAATACTTGAGAGTGAGGTACAACAGCTGGTGTAATACTTGAGAGTGAGGTACAACAGCTGGCGTAATGTTTGAGAGTGAGGTACAACAGCTGGCGTAATGTTTGAGAGTGAGGTACAACAGCTGGTGTAATACTTGAGAGTGAGGTACAACAGCTGGTGTAATACTTGAGAGTGAGGTACAACAGCTGGCGTAATGTTTGAGAGTGAGGTACAACAGCTGGCGTAATGTTTGAGAGTGAGGTACAACAGCTGGCGTAATGTTTGAGAGTGAGGTACAACAGCTGGCGTAATGTTTGAGAGTGAGGTGCAACAGCTGGTGTAATACTTGAGAGTGAGGTACAACAGCTGGTGTAATACTTGAGAGTGAGGTACAACAGCTGGTGTAATACTTGAGAGTGAGGTACAACAGCTGGTGTAATAATTGAGAGTGAGGTACAACAGATGGTGTAATACTTGAGAGTGAGGTACAACAGCTGGTGTAATACTTGAGAGTGAGGTACAACAGCTGGTGTAATACTTGAGAGTGAGGTACAACAGCTGGTGTAATACTTGAGAGTGAGGTACAACAGCTGGTGTAATACTTGAGAGTGAGGTACAACAGCTGGTGTAATACTTGAGAGTGAGGTACAACAGCTGGTGTAATACTTGAGAGTGAGGTACAACAGCTGGTGTAATACTTGAGAGTGAGGTACAACAGCTGGTGTAATACTTGAGTGTGAGGTACAACAGCTGGTGTAATACTTGAGAGTGAGGTTCAACAGCTGGTGTAATACTTGAGAGTGAGGTACAACAGCTGGTGTAATACTTGAGAGTGAGGTACAACAGCTGGTGAAATACTTGAGAGTGAGGTACAACAGCTGGTGTAATACTTGAGAGTGAGGTACAACAGATGGTGTAATACTTGAGAGTGAGGTACAACAGCTGGTGTAATACTTGAGAGTGAGGTACAACAGCTGGTGTAATACTTGAGAGTGAGGTACAACAGCTGGTGTAATACTTGAGAGTGAGGTACAACAGCTGGTGTAATACTTGAGAGTGAGGTTCAACAGCTGGTGTAATACACATAATAAAGTACAAATAAAGGCACAGGAATGTGTAATTTACAGTGTAATTATGACCATTTACATTGTAATTATTATCATTTACAGTGTAATTATGACCATTTACAGTGTAATTATGACCATTTACATTGTAATTATGACCATTTACAGTGTAATTATGACCATTTACAGTACAATTATGATCGTTTACAGTGTAAATATGATAATTTACAGTTTAATTATGATCATTTACAGAGCAATTATGATATATTAGGATAATTATGATAAATTAGAGTAATTATGATAATTTACAGTGCAGTTATGATTATTTATAATAATTATATTTTCCAGAGTAATTATGATAATTTACGATGTAATTACCGTAACTTATTTTGAAATATAATAATAATTTATAGTGTTTATGATGATTTTCACTGTAATTATGATAATTTACAGTGTAATTATGATAATTTACGATACTGTTTACTAACCTTTACCCTTAATTATCTGAACCAACTCACCTTCGGGGGATTTCTAAAGGATTTTTGATATTAATGCATTTAATATTCTGTAGGTTTTTCTGAAGTAGTGATGAAAATATGTTAAACATATATAAGTCATATAATTCTTGGTAAACATAAGTTAGGTAAGAAATGATCTGCTTGTTCTCTCTGTTGAGTGCGGTATGAGGCACTATTTTTATTAGTATATTTAGGGTATGCTTTAAACTCACAGAAGTTCTGCTGCCTCAGGAGAATGAGATTCAGTCTGGTTCCATCCCTGGAAAAGGAGAATAAGTTCAATGCTTTGCATCAATAGTATATAACCAGTTTCATGGAACCTGCAGCGAGGGACGTAATGTCTAGTATTTAGTCAAGCCTTGTATCTTGGTTTCCCTTTTTCTAATAACTTTAATATGTAAACAGAAAAATATGAATTCTGGTTATGGAAGGTTTACTTTATAACTTAAGATATAAAACTGTGAGGAGTGTTTTTTAAATAATTACAATTAATAGCGGTGAACACGTCTTAAACGTAAATGGGAATATGAATAGAGGCTCCCTCCGACCTTCAGAAGTTTGAGGACACTGATAGGAGTCTGACATCCGTACCGGGATGTGAGATTCGGTGAGAAGAGAGAGGTGAGCCATTGGATGGTGGCGAGCAGTTGGTCAGTGATCATGGAAGGGTATTGGTGGGGGGTCGAGTGGATAACCACTGATCATCCCACCATGGGTGGAAGGGAAATGAGTTCTCACCTGACGACATGGTCGACCTCCATAACTCTGCCTCGTGGATGCATTTACAAGATCACCTCACTCAGACTGCACCTACAGGTAAACTACCAAAATAACATTTCTCAGAGTACACCTACCAGCGGACACCCAGTGAACACTTCCCAGGGAACACCTCCCAGGGAACACCTCCCAGGGAACACCTCCCAGGGAACACTTCCTAGGGAACACCTCCCAGAGAACACCTCCCAGGGAACACTTCGCAGAGAACACCTCCCAGGGAACACTTTCCAGGGAACACCTCCCAGGGAGCACCTTCCAGGGAACACCTCCCAGGGAACACCTAGCACTTAGACTAAAATATTCAATTTGAACTTCAGCACACAGATTATACTCGCCCTGAGAGTAAAAATATTCAGCTGGAAACACTGTTCCTACATTACGCTTCCCAGGCATATAACTGTTATGGTGGCAACACTGGTGGTGGCAAGAGGGTTGGTGGCAGTATATGTTGGTGGTGGCAGTGGAAGTGGAGGCAGCAGTTGTCACTGCAGAGTGGTGAAAGGAGAGGTAGTGGCAGAATTGTAGCAACTTAGGGGATGCCAGAGGTGATGTTGACAACACTATTTTTGGCTAACAGCATTGGGAGGGGCACAGTTGGTGCCAGAGGAGACAATGGCAAAGCAGACTGTGTCAGAACACATGGTGGTGAAACTACATGTGGTGGCAGAAGAGGTAGCATCAAGACATGAGGTGGCAGCACATGAGGTGGCAGCACATGCAATGGCAGTGTACTGTGGCAGACTTGAAGGTTCATTACAAAAATGAAAGGTTAAACCTTTCAGTGCAGAGCAGTTTACCTTGGGATCACCAGCTCTTGGTTTACCAAAGAGTTAAACTGGAGGTTAAGGGAAAAAATGAACAATACGCCTCTGGGATGATGACTCCCGTCCAGGAAGGCGAATGAGTTTATAAAAAATTTTACGAAACCTTTTCGCCGCCTTCCTAAGAGTAATATGTTGCGAGGGAGGGTTGTAGACAAGGGACCCGCAGCTTTAGATACTGGACAGCAAATGAAGTACAAATATACAGGAAAAATAAAGATAGGAGAGGTAATAAAGAGAAGGAAAGACTGGCTCATTCAATAATTATGACCTTTCGATGACTTCTCTCTATGACACTGTCCACATTCTATAGAACTAAACCTTGATTCCTCAGTTAAATTTCTTCGGAAAAAATTTCTTTTGTTACGGATTTTTTTCTTCATAATGTTACAAACACACATCTTTAATGAGCCATTATTCAATAATATACTCATTATCCTCAAAATTGGTAAATACAATGTTCAAAAATGAGACATACATTAAGTGAAGATTTCTCTAGAGTATACTAGAAAGTCAACTTCTTGATGCCACTCTAGCATCTAACTTGTTTCTGGTTTCGTAACAGCTCGTCAGAATAAATTTTCGTCCTGTTATCCGGTAAAATTAAGTGGCTTCTCAATGGCGTTTTTTGATTTAAACTTAATGAATACAAGCCAAATAATAAAGGTGTCTAGGTGGAAATATTTACAGTAAATGTGACTTGAATAATTAAGGAGATATTCTCTTACACAATTCATGGAGAATAGCTTATTATATGTACATTTATTCATTTTGTACATATAAATATAGTGCCATGAGCACTCCAGATAATATACAATGCGCATAATACTCTTTTGAATATGTACCATCTCGTATGTTGCTATGATGAGGTGTACTCGTAAGTACAAGTATAATATAGATAAGTGTGTGTGTATGTGTGTGCATGCCATGTGCTTGGACTGACTAGACATAGATTTAGAATGTGACTGACAACAAAAAGCTAACTTCTGGACCGTCGAGGCAATCAAACAGCTTGCCATTCGCCGAACAGCAGTAATGCTCAAAGCATCAGTGAAGAGCACAGCGTCAGGCAAGGAATCAAGGAAACCAAAATTATTCTAACTGGGGGCCTTCGGCAGATCCTCCACAAAAATTATAAAACTCCCATATTACTGAGTTCAGGAATTCCAAATTCCCTACTAAGGCAGTGCATAGATGCCAAAACAATGAAGGCCGAGATTTTAACACGAGACCAGAGATATAGAAAGTGTTTCATGACATAAACCTTTGAATACGTCAAATAACAGGAAGTCTAAATAATGCTCTGTGAACAGTTACACAGAGTTACAAGATGTATGTCCCAGCTCACCAACATGGACACACTATTCCAAAAGCAAAGTATAAATAACACGAGCTGAGAAGAGGATTCTTATAAACAGAACAGAGATGGAGGTGTTACCTCCATGAGGAGCATCGAGAGAGAGAGAGAGAGAGAGAGAGAGAGGGGGGGATGGGACAGGGCCTAAAGATCAAACGTCTGGTGACTTGTACTAGCTTACCCCCAGCACCAACTACAGAACAAGCTGGCAGGTAGTTTTCAGTGCTGGCAGCCAATCAAAACTCTCCATTAATGAGCACATCCTACCTATATACGTAAGTCAATAATAATATAAAGCATAAAGTTGTCGTTTTAGCAATTATCGATAAAATCAGCAAAATAAAGTTATATGAAAAGCAATATATGTCATGCCAAATAGGTAAAACTTGCGGGTTTTTCTTAAATATCAACGCTATTCATGATAAATAAAGCCAACGAAAATTTGTGTATGCAGTAATTTCGCAAAAATCATTCTCAACCTTACGAAAAAAAATATATTTCAATGTTTGTTTATTATTAAATTATTATATACTTATCTAAAACATATTTAGTTGGATTAGGCTAAATTAAATTTTGCTTGTTATAAGAACGATAAGTACAAAATTATTAATATTTACATTAACTTTAATGGAAAAAAAATATATATCTTTAAACGAATAAGAGAAAATTTCAGAAAGGACTTAATTTTAAATGAGTTCTAACTAATTAACCAATTTTACCTATTCGGCACGACAAATACATAACTGTGGTTTCCTTTCCTCTGATAATGCTAAATACAAAATCCTGGAACCTCATACATCGAATGTGGTGAAGCAAAATGAAAAATACTTATACATCATCAATATTTTTATACATGATTGGAATGACAAGTGAATATTTTACTAGGAAAACACCTACCAACCTAATTATTATTATTATTATAATCAAGGGGGAAGCGCTAAACCCGGAGGATTATACAGCGCCTGGGTGGGGGGGGATGTGGAAGGCATTCAGGCTTAATTCGGGGAACTGGAGCACAGATCCAATTCCCTAAATCAAGAGCCCCTCACCAACATCAAGGAACCTTCCTTGAGGGGCCTACCAACCTAAGAACTGCTGAAATGATATTTTGACTAATGCTAAATATATAATTATGTGACGATGTAATGAGGTCAAAATTTCAGAAGCAAATGTAAATTGAACACTGGAACTCTAAATATCACAGCTTGAAAATACACAGTAGTAGCAGCAGAAACATCATTACTGGATTACTTAATTTCTAACAAGGATCTCGAAGTTTTCAAAATAACTCAAACCATCCGAATTACACATGGAAAAAAAGTTAAGTTTTCGATTATCGTGACACATGATGACGGTGGGAGGGGGAAGAGGGTGAGTCTGAATAACTCTACTTATTCTTACATAAAAATAACTTATTTGTCCACCATATTAGGCACCAGCTTACATTTCCATTTTGATTGGTCAAAAACTTTTAACTCTGAGGTCCGGTTAGTACGTGATTCTGGGTGATCATAAATCTCTCCACTGGTTTAACCTTTATCTTGAAGCTGGCCTTACGTTTGGCCTCCAGCTGGCTTACGTTCGATCCCCAGCTGATTAATTCTAGCTCCCAGCTGGTCTTTTATTGGATGCCCAGCTGATCTAGTCTGACTCCCAGCTGGTCTTATCTTTGAGTTCTAGTTAATACTGAACCTCAACTTATTCATAAATCTTGTCTCTAACTGGCTGCTAATTTAATCTTCCAAATCATTGCTTCATATTAACAAAATTAAAAAAATTAAGTACCTAATATTACAAAAAAATCCACAATCGACAATATATGAAATAGGACAAAATAATGAGAATAACTTACTAAACGAATAATAACGATTAATATTTAATCAATAATTTTTTTTAGTTTTTTAAATAATTACGAAGCACAAAAAAAGCAAAATTCCCTCTAAATAAATGATACTCACCATATACTATTGTGTTGTGACATGATAAGAATAAGGTACAATTTATTCAGTGATTGTCGCACACCCATATAGACATGTCATCCCTATCAGAGAACCAGGTGATAGGAGTATTATAGACATGTCATCCCTATCAGAGAACCAGGTGATAGGAGTATTATAGACATGTCATCCCTATCAGAGAACCAGGTGATAAGAGTATAAAGAGAATGGGCCCATCATTATGTTAGTAGCTTGGATCAACCAGCAAATAACAACGAAGTCCGCCAGAGTTGTGAAGCGATGCAGTACACTCTGGAATCAACAATGCCAGACTTACCTCCAAGTCTGGTCGTAACGGTTCTTACCATGTTCCTTGCTTGCATTTGCGTTATTTTACAAAGCCTGTATACATTGTACATACACTGCTTGTTGTTTGGTTAAGGAAATATAAATATTTCCTCTGCTGCCTTTTTACTTGCTTCTACCATGGTGATCGTGCTACAGCCAGGTGTGCAGGCCACTAGTCTACACTTGTGCTCGTAATAACTGTTCGCTCATTTTTGTAGCATCAATGTGTACTACACAATATAATATAATATACAAATTTGAACATGTATTGAATTTGGGGTGGTAGGGAAAGAGGAATATTTAAATGGTTTCAGGAAGAAATCTATATATTTTTCCTCTAAGCTTTCGATGTCTGCTTCTCTGGGGTTCTAAAACTCCACAGTTTGAGGTGGACCCAGTGTACAGTGTTACTTATAAAACTATATGGTCATAGGAGTAGAGGCTCTTGATCCTAGGAAATAGATTTTAATGGTATTGATATTAGGAGGCGGATTTGATCCGAGAAATCAAAGTGTCATTTACCAAATAGCTTTTCTGATAACAACTTGATCTGACAAAAGAGGAAAGATGATGGGTTTGATCCTAGGTAAAGGACTTGGACAATCTCGATGAAAGGAACTGGACAAGAACCTTGATCCAAGGTTCTGGAGCAGGATGATGGTCTTCTGGATACAAGACTGATGAAGACTTTGTTCATATATGCTGTAACCACTAGAGATACTCTTGATCCAAGGATTAGGAATAAGATGACACCGATCTGGGGATCTAGACTTGGATCAAAGATCCCCCCCAAAGAAAATGGCTTCAAAATGATCTTGATCCAAGGAAATGAAGTTTAGTTTCAATATTCTCCCTTCTAGAAAAAGGTTTGACGGAAGGAACTGGATCTGGATTGTGGCAGTGATGGAGGGTGGGTGAGGGCAGCGGTTGTCAGGGTCGGTGGTAGACAGTCTCCCTGACACCAGTCTCCCTGACACCAGACTCCCTGACACCAGCCTCCCTGACACCAGTCTCCCTGACACCAGTCTCCCTGACACTAGTCTCCCCTACACCAGTCTCCCTGACACCAGTCTCCCTGACACCAGTCTCCCTTACACCAGTTTCCCTGACACCAGCCACCCTGACACCAGTCTCCCTGACACCAGCCTCCATGACACCAGTCTCCCTGACACCAGTCTCCCTGACACCAGTCTCCCTGACACCAGTCTCCCTTACACCAGCCTCCCTGACACCAGCCTCCCTGACACCAGTCTCCGTAACACCAACCTTCCTGACACCAATCTCCCTGACATCAGCCTACCTGACATCAGCCTCCCTGACATCAGCCTCCCTGACATCAGCCTCCCTGACACCAGTCTCCCTGACACCAGTCTCCCTGACATCAGTCTCCTTGACACCAGTCTCCCTGACACCACTCTCCCTGACATCAGCCTCCCTGACATCAGCCTCCCTGACACCAGCCTCCCTGACATCAGCCTCCCTGACACCAGTCTCCCTGACATCAACCTCCCTGACATTAGCCTCCCTGACATCAGTCTCCCTGACATCAGCCTCCCTGACACCAGTTTCCCTGACACCAGTCTCCCTTACACCAGCCTCCCTGACACAAGCCTCCCTGACACCAGTCTCCATAACACCAACCTTCCTGACACCAATCTCCCTGACACCAACCTTACTGACACCAATCTCCCTGACATCAGCCTACCTGACATCAGCCTCCCTGACATCAGCCTCCCTGACATCAGCCGCCCTGACACCAGTCTCCCTGACACCAGTCTCCCTGACATCAGTCTCCCTGACATCAGCCTCCCTCGCACCAGTCTCACTGACATCAGCCTCCCTAACATCAGCCTCCCTGACATCAACCTCCCTGACATCAGTCTCCCTGACATCAGCCTCCCTGACATCAGCCTCCCTGACACCAGTCTCCCTGACACCAGTCTCCCTGACATCAGTCTCCTTGACACCAGTCTCCCTGACACCACTCTCCCTGACATCAGCCTCCCTGACAGCCTCCCTGACACCAGCCTCCCTGACATCAGCCTCCCTGACACCAGTCTCCCTGACATCAACCTCCCTGACATTAGCCTCCCTGACATCAGTCTCCCTGACATCAGCCTCCCTGACACCAGTCTCCCTGACACCAGTCTCCCTTACACCAGCCTCCCTGACACCAGCCTCCCTGACACCAGTCTCCATAACACCAACCTTCCTGACACCAATCTCCCTGACACCAACCTTCCTGACACCAATATCCCTGACATCAGCCTACCTGACATCAGCCTCTCTGACACCAGTCTCCCTGACACCAGTCTCCCTGACATCAGTCTCCTTGACACCAGTCTCCCTGACACCACTCTCCCTGACATCAGCCTCCCTGACATCAGCCTCCCTGACACCAGCCTCCCTGACATCAGCCTCCCTGACACCAGTCTCCCTGACATCAACCTCCCTGACATTAGCCTCCCTGACATCAGTCTCCCTGACATCAGCCTCCCTGACACCAGTCTCCCTGACACCAGTCTCCCTTACACCAGCCTCCCTGACATCAGCCTCCCTGACACCAGTCTCCATAACACCAACCTTCCTGACACCAATCTCCCTGACACCAACCTTCCTGACACCAATTTCACTGACATCAGCCTACCTGACATCAGCCTCCCTGACACCAGTCTCCCTGACACCAGTCTCCCTGACATCAGTCTCCCTGACATCAGCCTCCCTGACATCAACCTCCCTGACATCAGTCTCCCTGACATCAGCCTCCCTGGCATCAGCCTCCCTGACATCAGCCTCTCTTCCATTTCCTACAATTTTGCACTAATAGTCTCTAACATTACATATAAGTGCATTGTTAGTGTCAACAAGAGAAAACATATATTAGTAAGTGCCACCAGTGTACTGCAGAGGCAGTGACAGGCAGGGAATAAGCTAGTAAGTGCCACCAGTGTACCGCAGAGGCAGTGACAGGCAGGGAATAAGCTAGTAAGTGCCACCAGTGTACCGCAGAGGCAGTGACTGGCAGGGAATAAGCTAGTAAGTGCCACCAGTGTACCGCAGAGGCAGTGACAGGCAGGGAATAAGCTAGTAAGTGCCACCAGTGTACCGCAGAGGCAGTGACAGGCAGGGAATAAGCTAGTAAGTGCCACCAGTGTACCGCAGAGGCAGTGACAGGCAGGGAATAAGCTAGTAAGTGCCACCAGTGTACCGCAGAGGCAGTGACAGGCAGGGAATAAGCTAGTAAGTGCCACCAGTGTACCGCAGAGGCAGTGACAGGCAGGGAATAAGCTAGTAAGTGCCACCAGTGTACAGCAGAGGCAGTGACAGGCAGGGAATAAGCTAGTAAGTGCCACCAGTGTACCGTAGAGGCAGTGACAGGCAGGGAATAAGCTAGTAAGTCCCACCAGTGTACCGCAGAGGCAGTGACAGGCAGGGAATAAGCTAGTAAGTGCCACCAGTGTACCGCAGAGGCAGTGACAGGCAGGGAATAAGCTAGTAAGTGCCACCAGTGTACCGCAGAGGCAGTGACAGGCAGGGAATAAGCTAGTAAGTGCCACCAGTGTACCGCAGAGACAGTGACAGGCAGGGAATAAGCTAGTAAGTGCCACCAGTGTACCGCAGAGGCAGTGACAGGCAGGGAATGAGCTAGTAAGTGCCACCAGTGTACCGCAGAGGCAGTGACAGGCAGGGAATAAGCTAGTAAGTGCCACCAGTGTACCGCAGAGGCAGTGACAGGCAGGGAATAAGCTAGTAAGTGCCACCAGTGTACCGCAGAGGCAGTGACAGGCAGGGAATAAGCTAGTAAGTGCCACCAGTGTACCGCAGAGGCAGTGAAAGGCAGGGAATAAGCTAGTAAGTGCTACCAGTGTACCGCAGAGGCAGTGACAGGCAGGGAATAAGCTAGTAAGTGCCACCAGTGTACCGCAGAGGCAGTGACAGGCAGGGAATAAGCTAGTAAGTGCCACCAGTGTACCGCAGAGGCAGTGACAGGCAGGGAATAAGCTAGTAAGTGCCACCAGTGTACCGCAGAGGCAGTGACAGGCAGGGAATAAGCTAGTAAGTGCCACCAGTGTACCGCAGAGGCAGTGACAGGCAGGGAATAAGCTAGTAAGTGCCACCAGTGTACCGCAGACGCAGTGACAGGCAGGGAATAAGCTAGTAAGTGCCACCAGTGTACCGCAGAGGCAGTGAGAGGCAGGGAATAAGCTAGTAAGTGCTACCAGTGTACCGCAGAGGCAGTTAGAGGCAGGGAATAAGCTAGTAAGTGCCACCAGTGTACTGCAGAGGCAGTGAGAGGCAGGGAATAAGCTAGTAAGTGCCACCAGTGTACTGCAGAGGCAGTGAGAGGCAGGGAATAAGCTAGTAAGTGCCACCAGTGTACCGCAGAGGCAGTGACAGGCAGGGAATAAGCTAGTAAGTGCCACCAGTGTACCGCAGAGGCAGTGACAGGCAGGGAATAAGCTAGTAAGTGCCACCAGTGTACCGCAGAGGCAGTGACAGGCAGGGAATAAGCTAGTAAGTGCCACCAGTGTACCGCAGAGGCAGTGACAGGCAGGGAATAAGCTAGTAAGTGCCACCAGTGTACCGCAGAGGCAGTGACAGGCAGGGAATAAGCTAGTAAGTGTTACAAAAAACGCGATTCTAAAAGCTTAGAGATCTCCAGTGAATACTAGAAAGGACTGCCCTTCTAGCATCCAGCCTGTTACTGGGTTTTCGTAACAAGTAGTCAGTATCCTTGTCCAATTATCCATTAAAATTCAGTATGGTTCAATAGTGCTTTAGGATTACAACTGGTAGGCTACTAACTAGAGAAATTAAAATTTAATAAATTTATTAAGTCTATAAGTTGTCTAGAGGTATATTATCAAAGTAAATTAAATCACAGCAATCAAAATAAAATCAATCTCTCGAGTTCAATATTATTGTGCTGAAAGCACATATCACATTTATAATTCTTAAGTACCGTCAGGTACATTAACATTTAATAAGATTTTACAAGTATGTATAAGTAAGTGTGTGTATGCGTGTAAGTGCTCTTAAGTAGTTAGCTATGTCTCAAGACTCGAATAAGACTTAAACAAGTGACTGACAAAGTCCTCAAATAAACTAACTTCTTGACCGACTGGCAACCCGAACAGTTTGCTTGAACAACAAAGAATGCTAAGCCCAATAGCAATGCAATATCAAGCGACTGCGACACAGAATCAGGAACTGGGAAATAATATAACGACACTAAGTAGGGACCATCAGCAGATCCTCCACAAAAGTTACAAAACTCCCATAATACTGAATCTATGTTCAGCATAGGTAAAACTGTGACTGTGACAATACACAGGAACCAGTACAAAATTAGGTCAGAAGCTATAGCTAAGGACCTGAGATGTTCAGAGTGTCTAAGTGACACACAACCTCAGTACAACGTCGAAAATCACTAAGTCTATACAATGTTCTGAGAACAGAGTTCTACAGAACTAACAAGAATAATGAGACAGACAATCTGTCCAACCACCAAGCGAGTCTAGAGCAGACTGAAAACTTCACGAGAGGTGAGGACACCCCCCCCCTCGATCACGTGATATCTACGTGGACAACTGCAGCTCAGAAGCCGGCAGTATAACGAGCGACAAGCGATAATTACAGTAGTTTGACAATCAAGACTAACTGAGCACATTTTATATACATCCTAACAACATAAGTCAAATAAGAATATAACAGTCAAATAATAATATAAAGTCATACATTTACGATTTAGCTATTATCGCAAATATAAGCAATATAAAATTATATGAAAAGATAATATACATTATATATACATAATAATCATTGTAACCCATTCAGGGGTTGCAACAGTAAGTGCCACCAGTGTACCGCAGAGGCAGTGACAGGCAGGGAATAAGCTAGTAAGTGCCACCAGTGTACCGCAGAGGCAGTGACAGGCAGGGAATAAGCTAGTAAGTGCCACCAGTGTACCGCAGAGGCAGTGACAGGCAGGGAATAAGCTAGTAAGTGCCACCAGTGTACCGCAGAGGCAGTGACAGGCAGGGAATAAGCTAGTAAGTGCCACCAGTGTACCGCAGAGGCAGTGACAGGCAGGGAATAAGCTAGTAAGTGCCACCAGTGTACCGCAGAGGCAGTGACAGGCAGGGAATAAGCTAGTAAGTGCCACCAGTGTACTGCAGAGGCAGTGACAGGCAGGGAATAAGCTAGTAAGTGCCACCAGTGTACCGCAGAGGCAGTGACAGGCAGGGAATAAGCTAGTAAGTGCCACCAGTGTACCGCAGAGGCAGTGACAGGCAGGGAATAAGCTAGTAAGTGCCACCAGTGTACCGCAGAGGCAGTGACAGGCAGGGAATAAGCTAGTAAGTGCCACCAGTGTACCGCAGAGGCAGTGACAGGCAGGGAATAAGCTAGTAAGTGCCACCAGTGTACCGCAGAGGCAGTGACAGGCAGGGAATAAGCTAGTAAGTGCCACCAGTGTACCGCAGAGGCAGTGACAGGCAGGGAATAAGCTAGTAAGTGCCACCAGTGTACCGCAGAGGCAGTGACAGGCAGGGAATAAGCTAGTAAGTGCCACCAGTGTACTGCAGAGGCAGTGACAGGCAGGGAATAAGCTAGTAAGTGCCACCAGTGTACCGCAGAGGCAGTGACAGGCAGGGAATAAGCTAGTAAGTGCCACCAGTGTACCGCAGAGGCAGTGACAGGCAGGGAATAAGCTAGTAAGTGCCACCAGTGTACCGCAGAGGCAGTGACAGGCAGGGAATAAGCTAGTAAGTGCCACCAGTGTACCGCAGACGCAGTGACAGGCAGGGAATAAGCTAGTAAGTGCCACCAGTGTACCGCAGAGGCAGTGAGAGGCAGGGAATAAGCTAGTAAGTGCTACCAGTGTACCGCAGAGGCAGTTAGAGGCAGGGAATAAGCTAGTAAGTGCCACCAGTGTACTGCAGAGGCAGTGAGAGGCAGGGAATAAGCTAGTAAGTGCCACCAGTGTACTGCAGAGGCAGTGAGAGGCAGGGAATAAGCTAGTAAGTGCCACCAGTGTACCGCAGAGGCAGTGACAGGCAGGGAATAAGCTAGTAAGTGCCACCAGTGTACCGCAGAGGCAGTGACAGGCAGGGAATAAGCTAGTAAGTGCCACCAGTGTACTGCAGAGGCAGTGACAGGCAGGGAATAAGCTAGTAAGTGCCACCAGTGTACCGCAGAGGCAGTGACAGGCAGGGAATAAGCTAGTAAGTGCCACCAGTGTACCGCAGAGGCAGTGACAGGCAGGGAATAAGCTAGTAAGTGCCACCAGTGTACCGCAGAGGCAGTGACAGGCAGGGAATAAGCTAGTAAGTGCCACCAGTGTACCGCAGACGCAGTGACAGGCAGGGAATAAGCTAGTAAGTGCCACCAGTGTACCGCAGAGGCAGTGAGAGGCAGGGAATAAGCTAGTAAGTGCTACCAGTGTACCGCAGAGGCAGTTAGAGGCAGGGAATAAGCTAGTAAGTGCCACCAGTGTACTGCAGAGGCAGTGAGAGGCAGGGAATAAGCTAGTAAGTGCCACCAGTGTACTGCAGAGGCAGTGAGAGGCAGGGAATAAGCTAGTAAGTGCCACCAGTGTACCGCAGAGGCAGTGACAGGCAGGGAATAAGCTAGTAAGTGCCACCAGTGTACCGCAGAGGCAGTGACAGGCAGGGAATAAGCTAGTAAGTGCCACCAGTGTACCGCAGAGGCAGTGACAGGCAGGGAATAAGCTAGTAAGTGCCACCAGTGTACCGCAGAGGCAGTGACAGGCAGGGAATAAGCTAGTAAGTGCCACCAGTGTACCGCAGAGGCAGTGACAGGCAGGGAATAAGCTAGTAAGTGTTACAAAAAACGCGATTCTAAAAGCTTAGAGATCTCCAGTGAATACTAGAAAGGACTGCCCTTCTAGCATCCAGCCTGTTACTGGGTTTTCGTAACAAGTAGTCAGTATCCTTGTCCAATTATCCATTAAAATTCAGTATGGTTCAATAGTGCTTTAGGATTACAACTGGTAGGCTACTAACTAGAGAAATTAAAATTTAATAAATTTATTAAGTCTATAAGTTGTCTAGAGGTATATTATCAAAGTAAATTAAATCACAGCAATCAAAATAAAATCAATCTCTCGAGTTCAATATTATTGTGCTGAAAGCACATATCACATTTATAATTCTTAAGTACCGTCAGGTACATTAACATTTAATAAGATATTACAAGTATGTATAAGTAAGTGTGTGTATGCGTGTAAGTGCTCTTAAGTAGTTAGCTATGTCTCAAGACTCGAATAAGACTTAAACAAGTGACTGACAAAGTCCTCAAATAAACTAACTTCTTGACCGACTGGCAACCCGAACAGTCTGCTTGAACAACAAAGAATGCTAAGCCCAATAGCAATGCAATATCAAGCGACTGCGACACAGAATCAGGAACTGGGAAATAATATAACGACACTAAGTAGGGACCATCAGCAGATCCTCCACAAAAGTTACAAAACTCCCATAATACTGAATCTATGTTCAGCATAGGTAAAACTGTGACTGTGACAATACACAGGAACCAGTACAAAATTAGGTCAGAAGCTATAGCTAAGGACCTGAGATGTTCAGAGTGTCTAAGTGACACACAACCTCAGTACAACGTCGAAAATCACTAAGTCTATACAATGTTCTGAGAACAGAGTTCTACAGAACTAACAAGAATAATGAGACAGACAATCTGTCCAACCACCAAGCGAGTCTCGAGCAGACTGAAAACTTCACGAGAGGTGAGGACACCCCCCCCCTCGATCACGTGATAGCTACGTGGACAACTGCAGCTCAGAAGCCGGCAGTATAACGAGCGACAAGCGATAATTACAGTAGTTTGACAATCAAGACTAACTGAGCACATTTTATATACATCCTAACAACATAAGTCAAATAAGAATATAACAGTCAAATAATAATATAAAGTCATACATTTACGATTTAGCTATTATCGCAAATATAAGCAATATAAAATTATATGAAAAGATAATATACATTATATATACATAATAATCATTGTAACCCATTCAGGGGTTGCAACAGTAAGTGCCACCAGTGTACCGCAGAGGCAGTGACAGGCAGGGAATAAGCTAGTAAGTGCCACCAGTGTACCGCAGAGGCAGTGACAGGCAGGGAATAAGCTAGTAAGTGCCACCAGTGTACCGCAGAGGCAGTGACAGGCAGGGAATAAGCTAGTAAGTGCCACCAGTGTACCGCAGAGGCAGTGACAGGCAGGGAATAAGCTAGTAAGTGCCACCAGTGTACCGCAGAGGCAGTGACAGGCAGGGAATAAGCTAGTAAGTGCCACCAGTGTACCGCAGAGGCAGTGACAGGCAGGGAATAAGCTAGTAAGTGCCACCAGTGTACTGCAGAGGCAGTGACAGGCAGGGAATAAGCTAGTAAGTGCCACCAGTGTACCGCAGAGGCAGTGACAGGCAGGGAATAAGCTAGTAAGTGCCACCAGTGTACCGCAGAGGCAGTGACAGGCAGGGAATAAGCTAGTAAGTGCCACCAGTGTACCGCAGAGGCAGTGACAGGCAGGGAATAAGCTAGTAAGTGCCACCAGTGTACCGCAGAGGCAGTGACAGGCA
This sequence comes from Cherax quadricarinatus, assembly GCF_038502225.1. NCBI lineage: Eukaryota > Metazoa > Arthropoda > Malacostraca > Decapoda > Parastacidae > Cherax > Cherax quadricarinatus. Next base: position 50,341,586 of record NC_091307.1, read on the forward strand.
GGGAATAAGCTAGTAAGTGCCACCAGTGTACCACAGAGGCAGTGACAGGCAGGGAATAAGCTAGTAAGTGCCACCAGTGTACCGCAGAGGCAGTGACAGGCAGGGAATAAGCTAGTAAGTGCCACCAGTGTACCGCAGAGGCAGTGACAGGCAGGGAATAAGCTAGTAAGTGCCACCAGTGTACTGCAGAGGCAGTGACAGGCAGGGAATAAGCTAGTAAGTGCCACCAGTGTACCGCAGAGGCAGTGACAGGCAGGGAATAAGCTAGTAAGTGCCACCAGTGTACCGCAGAGGCAGTGACAGGCAGGGAATAAGCTAGTAAGTGCCACCAGTGTACCGCAGAGGCAGTGACAGGCAGGGAATAAGCATCGCTGACGTGAATTTTCAGCCTTAGAAATACTAACCAGATTGCTTCGAACTGTAATTCAGAGGAAGGCACTTTGTCTCAATAATTTTTCTCTCTTCACTTCTTCCCCTGAATTCCATGTCTTCGACAGCCAAATTACACATCAATCTTTCTCTTATGGCTAATTTGACGCCGTATTTTCTTAGGAAAT
>NC_091307.1:50347142-50562142 GCF_038502225.1 Cherax quadricarinatus
ACCAATGTGGAGTCTCCTCGTAGCTTCTAGCAGTGCCAGGACGTGCATCATCAGATATTCAGGTTCGCCTCGTACCAATGTGGAGTCTCCTCGTAGCTTCTAGCAGTGCCAGGACGTGCATCATCAGATATTCAGGTTCGCCTCGTACCAATGTGGAGTCTCCTCGTAGCTTCTAGCAGTGCCAGGACGTGCATCATCAGATATTCAGGTTCGCCTCGTACCAATGTGGAGTCTCCTCGTAGCTTCTAGCAGTGCCAGGACGTGCATCATCAGATATTCAGGTTCGCCTCGTACCAATGTGGAGTCTCCTCGTAGCTTCTAGCAGTGCCAGGACGTGCATCATCAGATATTCAGGTTCGCCTCGTACCAATGTGGAGTCTCCTCGTAGCTTCTAGCAGTGCCAGGACGTGCATCATCAGATATTCAGGTTCGCCTCGTACCAGTGTGGAGTCTCCTCGTAGCTTCTAGCAGTGCCAGGACGTGCATCATCAGATATTCAGGTTCGCCTCGTACCAATGTGGAGTCTCCTCGTAGCTTCTAGCAGTGCCAGGACGTGCATCATCAGATATTCAGGTTCGCCTTGTACCAGTGTGGAGTCTCCTCGTAGCTTCTAGCAGTGCCAGGACGTGCATCATCAGATATTCAGGTTCGCCTTGTACCAGTGTGGAGTCTCCTCGTAGCTTCTAGCAGTGCCAGGACGTGCATCATCAGATATTCAGGATCGCCTTGTACCAGTGTGGAGTCTCCTCGTAGCTTCTAGCAGTGCCAGGACGTGCATCATCAGATATTCAGGTTCGCCTTGTACCAGTGTGGAGTCTCCTCGTAGCTTCTAGCAGTGCCAGGACGTGCATCATCAGATATTCAGGTTCGCCTTGTACCAGTGTGGAGTCTCCTCGTAGCTTCTAGCAGTGCCAGGACGTGCCGTCAACCTGCCAAGTGTTATACTCCGTAAACATTTTTTTCATTTGTTTGTAGGCCGATCTTATTAAAACTTTGTCACAATTCATTAGATGTGTGCTTCTGAAGGTACACCTAAAATGTAAAGTAAAAGGACACAAGTTCAACTAATGTGACATTTTATTGTGGCAACGTTTCGCTCTTCTCGAGCTTTGTCAAGCCGATACAAGCAGTATATGGACACAGAGGGTATATAAAGGCTCAGAGTGAGGTGCAATACTAGTGAGGTACCATTTCGATGTTCACTAGTGGTAGTAGTAGTAGTAGTAGTAGTAGTAGTAGTAGTAGTAGTAGTAGTAGTAGTAGTAGTAGTGACAATGTGGTAGAGAAATTAATTCGTACATGAATAAAAGGATGTAAAAGCTATTACTTGGGTAACATAAAAATAGGTTGGACAAACATAGATTGGATAGAGAAGGAAGGCCTTTTTCAGTGTTCACTCTCTGTAATGTGCTTTGTTGATAAATTAGACACATGTGCAACTCTTGGGTATCTTTATTGAGGAAACGTTTCGCCACACAGTGGCTTCATCAGTCCATACATAGGAGAAACTTGAAGAACAGGAGGAGAATGAGGTAATCAGTCCCTCAACCTTGAGTCGATGTGTTCAGTCCATCAATCTTGAATAGAATACGGCAGATGAGCGGAGAAGCAGCTTATAAACCGTATGGCAGGAGAGGTGCAGCAGTCATAGGTGGTGTTACATTTGTTCAATGTGGAAGTAGGTCGTGCCCAAGAATTAGGCAAGCGAAGAATTCCTATGTATTAAGATCCCAAGAAGTTGCAGTGTCTGACAGGTTTGTAGATGAATGGTTCAGAGAACCGACATGTTGATAAATTAAACACATGTGCAACCTATGACTGCTGCACCTCTCCTGCCATACGGTTTATAAGCTGCTTCTCCGCTCATCTGCCGTATTCTACTCAAGATTGATGGAGTGAACACATCGACTCAAGGTTGAGGGACTGATTACCTCATTCTCCTCCTGTTCTTCAAGTTTCTCCTATGTATGGACTGATGAAGCCACTGTGTGGCGAAACGTTTCCTCAATAAAGATACCCAAGAGTTGCACATGTGTCTAATTTATCAACATGTCGGTTCTCTGAACCATTCATCTACAAAATGTGCTTTGTGTAGTATAACAGGAGAGACTATGTGATGGCAGGGTTTACTGTTTTCAGGAGGATTTTTGCTAAGACTTCAGAGAAGGTGAAGCTGCCGTTGTTTTGTTTAATTGTATTCGAAACAACGATCAGTGCTGATTCGAGGCACTTGCGTCTGCGGAAGTTTCTTTGATCACTAATTGGGCGTCTCTGAATTTCATGAGATGATTGGTGGAATTTCGGTGTTGTACACAGGCGGGTGTCGAGGTATCTTGCTTAGGACGACCACTACCCGATTTTCCTCCGCCCTTACTTAGAACGACCACTACCCGGCCTTCCCTTCGCCTTTACTTAGGACGACCACTATTCGGCCTTCCCTTCGCCCTTAGGACGACCACTACCCGGCCTCCCCTTCGCCCACACTTAGGATGACCACTACCCGGCCTTCCCTTCGCCCTTACTTAGGACGAACACTACCCGGCCTTCCCTTCGCCCTTACTTAGGACGACCACTACCTGGCCTTCCCTTCGCCCTTACTTAGGACGAACACTACCCGACCTTCCCTTCGCCCTTACATAGGACGAACACTACCCGGCCTTCCCTCCGCCCTTACTTAGGACGACCACTACCCGGCCTTCCCTTCGCCCTTACTTAGGACGACCACTACCCGGCCTTCTCTTCGCCCTTACTTAGGACGACCACTACCCGGCCTTCCCTTCGCCCTTACTTAGGACGAACACTACCCGGACTTCCCTCCGCCCTTACTTAGGACGAACACTACCCGGCCTTTCCTTCGCCCTTTCTTAGGACGAACACTACCCGACCTTCCCTTCGCCCTTACTTAGGACGAACACTTCCCGGCCTTCCCTCCGCCCTTACTTAGGACGACCACTACCCGGCCTTCCCTTCGCCCTTACTTAGGACGACCACTACCCGGTCTTCCCCCCGACCTTACTTAGGACGAACACTACCCGGCCTTCCCTCCGCCCTTACTTAGGACGAACACTACCCGGCCTTCCCTCCGCCCTTACTTAGGACGACCACTACCCGGCCTTCCCTTCGCCCTTTCTTAGGACGAACACTACCCGGCCTCCCCTTCGCCCTTACTTAGGACGAACACTACCTGGCCTTCCCTCCGCCCTTACTTAGGACGAACACTACCCGGCCTTCCCTTCGCCCTTACTTAGGACGAACACTACCCGGCCTTCCCTCCGCCCTTACTTAGGACGAACACTACCCGGCCTCCCCTTCGCCCTTACTTAGGACGAACACTACCCGGCCTTCCCTCCGCCCTTACTTAGGACGAACACTACCCGGCCTTCCCTTCGCCCTTACTTAGGACGAACACTACCCGGCCTTCCCTTCGCCCTTACTTAGGACGACCACTACCTGGCCTTCCCTTCGCCCTTACTTAGGACGAACACTACCCGACCTTCCCTTCGCCCTTACTTAGGACGAACACTACCCGGCCTTCCCTCCGCCCTTACTTAGGACGACCACTACCCGGCCTTCCCTTCGCCCTTACTTAGGACGACCACTACCCGGCCTTCCCTTCGCCCTTACTTAGGACGACCACTACCCGGCCTTCCCTTCGCCCTTACTTAGGACGAACACTACCCGGCCTTCCCTTCGCCCTTACTTAGGACGAACACTACCCGGCCTTCCCTTCGCCCTTACTTAGGACGACCACTACCTGGCCTTCCCTTCGCCCTTACTTAGGACGAACACTACCCGACCTTCCCTTCGCCCTTACTTAGGACGAACACTACCCGGCCTTCCCTCCGCCCTTACTTAGGACGACCACTACCCGGCCTTCCCTTCGCCCTTACTTAGGACGACCACTACCCGGCCTTCCCTTCGCCCTTACTTAGGACGACCACTACCCGGCCTTCCCTTCGCCCTTACTTAGGACGAACACTACCCGGCCTTCCCTCCGCCCTTACTTAGGACGAACACTACCTGGCCTTCCCTTCGCCCTTTCTTAGGACGAACACTACCCGAACTTCCCTTCGCCCTTACTTAGGACGAACACTACCCGGCCTTCCCTCCGCCCTTACCTAGGACGACCACTACCCGGCCTTCCCTTCGCCCTTTCTTAGGACGAACACTACCCGGCCTCCCCTTCGCCCTTACTTAGGATGAACACTACCCGGCCTTCCCTCCGCCCTTACTTAGGACGAACACTTCCCGGCCTTCCCTTCGCCCTTACTTAGGACGAACACTACCCGGCCTTCCCTCCGCCCTTACTTAGGACGAACACTACCCGGCCTCCCCTTCGCCCTTACTTAGGACGAACACTACCCGGCCTTCCCTTCGCCCTTGCTTAGGACGAACACTACCCGGCCTTCCCTTCGCCCTTACTTAGGACGAACACTACCCGGCCTTCCCTCCTCCCTTACTTAGGACGAACACTACCCGACCTTCCCTTCGCCCTTACTTAGGACGAACACTACCTGGCCTTCCCTCCGCCCTTACTTAGGACGACCACTACCCGGCCTTCCCTTCGCCCTTTCTTAGGACGAACACTACCCGGCCTTCCCTCCGCCCTTACTTAGGACGAACACTACCCGGCCTCCCCTTCGCCCTTACTTAGGACGAACACTACCCGGCCTTCCCTTCGCCCTTGCTTAGGACGAACACTACCCGGCCTTCCCTCCGCCCTTACTTAGGACGAACACTACCCGGCCTTCCCTTCGCCCTTGCTTAGGACGAACACTACCCGGCCTTCCCTTCGCCCTTACTTAGGACGACCACTACCCGGCCTTCCCTTCGCCCTTACTTAGGACGAACACTACCCGGCCTTCCCTTCGCCCTTACTTAGGACGACCACTACCCGGCCTTCCCTTCGCCCTTAGGACGAACACTACCCGGCCTTCTCTTCGTTCTTACTTAGGACGAACACTACCCGGCCTTCCCTTCGCCCTTACTTAGGACGACCACTACCCGGCCTCCCCTTCGCCCTTAGGACGACCACTACCCGGCCTTCCCTTCGCCCTTACTTAGGACGACCACTACCCGGCCTTCCCTTCGCCCTTACTTAGGACGAACACTACCCGGCCTTCCCTTCGCCCTTACTTAGGACGAACACTACCCGGCCTTCCCTTCGCCCTTACTTAGGACGACCACTACCCAGCCTTCCCTTCGCCCTTAGGACGAACACTACCCGGCCTTCCCTTCGCCCTTACTTAGGACGAACACTACCCGGCCTTCCCTTCGCCCTTTCTTAGGACGACCACTACCCGGCCTTCCCTTCGCCCTTACTTAGGACGAACACTACCTGGCCTTCCCTTCGCCCTTACTTAGGACGAACACTACCCGGCCTTCCCCCCGCTCTTACTTAGGACGACCACTACCCGGCCTTCCCTCCGCCTTTACTTAGGACGAACACTACCCGGCCTTCCCTTCGCCCTTACTTAGGACGAACACTACCCGGCCTTCCCTTCGCCCTTACTTAGGACGAACACTACCCGGCCTTCCCTTCGCCCTTACTTAGGACGAACACTACCCGGCCTTCCCTTCGCCCTTACTTAGGACGAACACTACCCGGCCTTCCCTTCGCCCTTTCTTAGGACGACCACTACCCGGCCTTCCCTTCGCCCTTACTTAGGACGAACACTACCTGGCCTTCCCTTCGCCCTTACTTAGGACGAACACTACCCGGCCTTCCCCCCGCTCTTACTTAGGGCGACCACTACCCGGCCTCCCCTCTGCCCTTACTTAGGACGACCACTACCCGGCTTTCCCTCCGCCCTTACTTAGGGCGACCACTACCCGGCCTCCCCTCTGCCCTTACTTAGGACGACCACTACCCGGCCTTCCCTCCGCCCTTACTTAGGACGACCACTACCCGGTCTTCCCTTCACCCTGAGGACGACCACTTCCCAGCCTTCCGTCCGCCCTTACTTAGGACGACCACTACCCGGCCTCCCCTCTGCCCTTACTTAGGACGACCACTGCCAGGCCTACCCTCTGCCCTTACTTAGGACGACCACTACCCGTCCTTCCCTCCGCCCTTACTTAGGACGACCACTACCCGGCCTTCCCTCCGCCCTTAATTAGGACGACCACTACCCGGTCTTCCCTCCGCCCTTACTTAGGACGACCACTACCCGGCCTTCCCTCCGCCCTTACTTAGGACGACCACTACCCGGCCTTCCCTCCGCCCTTACTTAGGACGACCACTACCCGGCCTTCCCTCCGCCCTTAATTAGGACGACCACTACCCGGTCTTCCCTCCGCCCTTACTTAGGACGGCGACTACCCGGTCTTCCCTCCGCCCTTACTTAGGACGACCACTACCCGGCCTTCCCTCCGCCCTTACTTAGGACGACCACTACCCGGCCTTCCCTCCGCCTTTACTTAGGACAACCACTACCCGGTCTTCCCTCCGCCCTTAGGACGACCACTTCCCGGCCTTCCCTCCGCCCTTACTTAGGACGACCACTACCAGGCCTACCCTCTGCCCTTACTTAGGACGACCACTACCCGGCCTTCCCTCCGCCCTTACTTAGGACGACCACTACCCGGCCTCCCCTCTGCCCTTACTTAGGACGACCACTACCCGGCCTTCCCTCCGCCCTTACTTAGGACGACCACTACCCGGCCCCCTCTGCTCTTACTTAGGACGACCACTACCCGGCCTCCCCTCTGCCCTTACTTAGGACGACCACTATCCGGCCTTCCCTCCGCCCTTACTTAGGACGACCACTACCCGGCCCCCCCCTCTGCCCTTAGGACGACCACTACGCGGCCTTCCCTCCGCCCTTACCTAGGACGACCACTACCCGGCCTTCCGCTACAGGTTTATATGCCCTCCAAGTCATTCTATTTTGTTCCATCCTTTGTAAGTGAACGAACCACAACCCCTCTCGGCCCTCTGGATAATACTTTTAAGTCACCCCGCACCACCTCCTAATCACAAAGATACGGATTCTCTGCAAGTATTCACACCACACATTGTCCTCAGACACCACTACCTCCAGCTTTCTCCTTGTTGCAACATTCACCACTCCACTACCTCCTGCTTTCTCCTTGTTGCAACATTCACCACTCATTCATTGTATTAAAAGGATAAAGCCACTGACCATATGTAAGAATAGTATATATTTATTATGCATCTTGTCGAATATAGAGGAGTTGAGGGCATTCCAGAGTAAGTTGATGTCAACTGATGACAATGTTCTGGTGGGTGATGTTTATCTTGCCAGTACGTTATTAATATTGAAACTACCTGAGATTTATTTGTACCACTGTATTAAAAGTAATAATTACTGCAGATTTCAAGGGGTGTTGATTCTGCAAATCCTCCTTAATGATTATCTCGGTATCGCTCCATTTCATAACAGTCAAATTCATTTAAAGAAATGTAGCAGTGTCGAGATGCTTAACTAGGACTATTATGGTTGTATATAGTTACGGTAGTTTCACCAAATCTTGGTGACTTGGTTGGAGTTTCGTTTGCATAATCATTGGTCAGGTGGCCAAATTCTATGCTATAAAAGTGTTTGAAAATTTAATTGGAATCTAGCGACCACAACTCTGAAACCCTATCCGTTTTTTTTTTGTGTGTGTGTGTGATCTTTAAATTATTTAAGATAGTCTTAGTGTTTGCAAAAAACAGGACAAGCCATTTATTACCTCTAATTTGTCTGGTTAGCAGGACGTGAGTCCTGGAGTTGGGAAGTACAGCGCCTGCACGCTGAAGGAAGAGTGGGAATATTTCCGGTTAGAGGAGCATCTGAAGTGTAGTTTCGGCACTCCACTAGCAAGACAGTGATTAGTGTGAGTGATGGTGATAGCGTTTTTTTCTTTTTCGGATCACCCTGCCTCAGTGGGAAAAGGCCTGTGTGTTACAAAAAAAATGTTTTTGTTCTTACATAGACCGCACTCAAAATAATATAAGACTTCACATTCCAAGTCAAAGAATTCTAGTCAGTCTGAAATTGAAATCTGATGTCACTACATTGTCGTTTCTAGAGGCTCAAAAGATGTTGTCCCGAGCATTTTACCATAGCTGCTAAGATCGAGGGTGGGTATAATACTTGTAAAATAAGCTTTGCATGTTCTCTGAAAAATATTACCCACCCTAACACTCCGTTTATTCCATCATTCTTCTTTTTTTTTAATGCAACAAATGAATTTTGTTCTGGCAAGAGAAGACGCATGGCGAGAGGCAGACAGATGGAAGGATAGACACAGTTTATAGATTTAATTGTGAAACAGGTTTCTTCAGTCGATACACAAGGATAAAGAATAAGCATATACAGGTGTAGTGAGGTTAGTGGCCAGGTCAGTGAGTCATGACACGGGTTGAGTGTGAGACACAGGCACTGTAAGGGGACTACCAGGTTATCCATGTTCTATCTGTGCAAGAGATGAGCAAAATGATTTAATTTAATTGAAAGGATCTTGAATCTGAAGGATTGATTTTTTTGTACTAATCAGATAAGTTTCCATACATGCACATCGTGTTTTGTCCTTTTGATAATCAACTAGGATTTTTTCTATAACGTCAGGCTTGTGGTCTTGTCCCTATGTATAACAGTGGCGCTATTCGTGTCGTACTTGCAACCTGATTTCGAGGCTACGAGTGGTCTTCCCTACGTACTTCTGGTCACAACCTCCGCAAGGTGCGATGAAAACACTTAATTTCTGTCATCTGGGCGGTTGTTTTTAAGCACGATGATGCTAGATGATTAAAAAAACAACAAATAACAGGAGGGTGTTTTATTGAGGCATTTTGTTAACCAGTGGGATTGATTACTCAGTGGGACTTATCACTCAGTGGAACTGACCACTCAGAAGGACTGATATTTCCAGCATTTATTGTCTGTAATGGACTACTAAAGGCATTTGTTGGAGAAAATGTCTCCACCAGTGAGATACCCAGGTGACACACCTGTGTCTTATTAATCAAACCGTCAGTGTTATGTATAATTAATCTTACAATAGTACAAGATGTGATGGTCGGAAGACCTATGATGGTCTTGTAGAGACTACGATATATATTATAGAGTAGCCTCTAGGACGGGTCTTTTATGTTATTATCCCGTTTTTTCTGAGTCTTCAGTCAGGTGAAGAGTCTGTGGGCAGTGTCCCCGCACTTACCAATGATATGCGCGGGAAAGTTTTACTTTTCGATAATGTGTTTTCTGGACTGCCGATCCTGTAGTCACATAGAAACCTGCCACTGAGTATACGATGTTTCATTATTTGACCGTAGTGTGAGTACTATTGTACTATTCTTGTTGGTTTGTTGCAGTTACACTTTGAATTTAAGTCGGAGGTCTAGTTTAATGAGACGCGCGACTAGGCTGCAAGATTACCAAAAAATTCTTCCAGTTTGACTGGATGGTTCCACATTGTAGCGGCTGCTCTTGACGTTGTTTACAGTGACTCTCAGCTGGGTTTTTTAATTAATTGGTTTCTATACATACATATTCGATCTAATATCTACTGACTGACATTGAAATTTTTCATTCTGTTGATGCTCAAGTAACTTTATTTCGAAACGTTTCGCCTACACAGTAGGCTTCTTCAGTCGAGTACAGAAAAGTTGATAGAAGCAGAAGAGACTTGAAGACGATGTAATCAGTCCATCACCCTTAAAGTTTTGAGGTGGTCAGTCCCTCAGTCTGGAGAAGAGCATTGTTCCATGGAATGAAACAATATGGAGATGAAGTGACAGGATGGAGCACTTATATAGCGCCAAGAGGTGAGACGTAGGTCACTAGAAGAGGTAAGAACTCAGATGCTGGGAGGTCAGGTCCCTCTCAAATCCAGCCGTTCTCACTAGTAGAGGTTGTCGAAGTTGATTGCAGGTCTGTACCAAGATACCCTTGTGTTGCAGTGTCTGACAGATTGAACATTAAAATGGTATAAAATACCGACAGGTTGTTAGGTAAGACACATATGCAACAGTTAGGTATCTTTATTAGATAAATAAAGATACCTAACTGTTGCATATGTGTCTTACCTAACAACCTGTCGGTATTTTATACCATTTTAATGTCCAAGTAACTTATATATAAAATGTTTCAGAAATGCTAGTTTACTTAAATTAGTTAACATATTTCTTTTATCAAGATTAGTTTGATGAAAAGTTAATCTGTTTAACCGATAATACAATTTTATTCACATAAAATTTTGAAAAGATCCTGACGAGTCGTTCTGTATCTAAGGAGACGATATATTACCTCTCCCTGCTTCAGCCTTCTCTTTATCTCCTCTCTCTTTCTCTCCTGTCTCTCTCCTATTCATCCACCGACACTCTCATTATTCTCACTTCCTCACCCCCAGTGTTCAGAATTTCTCTCCCTACGATGTTCTCGCTCAGTTTATCATCATAACTTTCGCACTTCTGCAGTGTTTCACACCCCTCAAGGAAGCTTCCTTGATGTTGGTGAGGGGCTCTTGATTTAGGGAATTGGATCTGTGCTCCAGTTCCTCGAATTAAGCCTGAATGCCTTCCATATCCCCCCCCCCTCCAGGCGCTGTATAATCCTCCGGGTTTAGCGCTTCCCCCTTGATTATAATAATAATGCAGTGTTTTAAAACTCAACTTTATTTTGAATATTTATTTAGACCACTTCAATTAAAAGTAAATTTAAGTCTATAAAGCTTTGTATAATAAATAAATGTGTTATTATTTTTTCAGTTTTTGAGACATAAACGTTTTGTATCGTTTTAAATTAATTTTGTATCGTTTTAAATTAATTTTGTATCGTTTTAAATTAATTTTGTATCGTTTTAAATTAATTTTGTATCGTTTTAAATTAATTTTGTATCGTTTTAAATTAATTTTGTATCGTTTTAAATTAATTTTGTATCGTTTTAAATTAATTTTGTATCGTTTTAAATTAATTTTGTATCGTTTTAAATTAATTTTGTATCGTTTTAAATTAATTTTGTATCGTTTTAAATTAATTTTGACGTTAAATATTCATACTTTCCGAATATTTCTTGAAAATATTTATTAATAATCTTTGCTATATTTTTTTTATAACCGGAATTGAAATTACTGAATATATTTTTATATATTAGGTATAAAGTAATTAGGTGTAAAGTATTATATAAATAAAATATACTTTGAACAAACATGGACAGGGACTCGACCCGAGGTGCTTGTTGTTGGGAGGCCCAGTGCGGTAACTGTTTAGCCACAAAGGTTCTAAAACGATGATCTCACAACCAGCTGTGAGAGTTGTATCAGCAGCTACCAGCTGTCAGAGTTGTATGCCTTTGATTCATCTGAGTCTTCAACTTCCAATTGTGACCCCTTGTTTCTGTGTCCCTTCTCTGGAACATCCTGTCTTTGTCCACCTTGTCTATTCCGCGCAGTATTTTATATGTCGTTATCATGTCTCCCCTGACCCTCCTGTCATCTAGTGTCGTCAGGCCGATTTCCCTTAACCTTTCTTTATAGGACATTCCCCTTAGCTCTGGAACTAACCTTGTCGCAAACCTTTGCACTTTCTCTAGTTTCTTGACGTGCTTTATCAAGTGCGGGTTCCAAACAGGTGCTGCATACTCCAGTATGGGCCTGACGTACACGGTGTACAGTGTTTTGAACGATTCCTTATTAAGGTATCGGAACGCTGTTCTCAGGTTTGCCAGGCGCCCATATACTGCAGCAGTGCGTGTATGTGTGTGTGTGCACCCACTTCTAAGTATTGAATCTGCTAATAAATGCCAATAGCAATACCAGTAATGTGTGTGTGTGTGCGCGCGCTCACCTAATTATGATTGCCCTGCCTCTTTACAGGTTGCTACAAGGTCCACTCTCTCCTTGCTCCATGAGTTCGATCATACCTCTTCTTAAGGCTATGTATGGATCCTGTCTCCACTACATCACTCTCCAGACTGTTCCACCTCCTGACAACTCTACGACTTAAAAATACTTTCTAACATCTCTGTGATTAATCTGAGTCTTCAACTTCCAACTGTGTCACCTTGCTGCTGTGTCCCATCGCTGAAGCTTCCTGTCTCTCTCCAACCTGTCAATTCCTTTCAGTAATTTATATGTTATCACTGTAATTCAGGTGGGAATTACAACATTTTGTATTTTATATGTCGTTGCCAAAATAGCAACACACACACACATACACACACACACACACACACACACACACACACACACACACACACACACACACACACACACACACACACACACACACACACACACACACACACACACACACCTGACGACACTGGAGGACAGGAGAGATAGGGGGGACATGATAACGACATACAAAATACTGAGAGGAATTGACAAGGTGGACAAAGACAGGATGTTCCAGAGATTGGACACAGTAACAAGGGGACACAGTTGGAAGCTGAAGACACAGATGAATCACAGGGATGTTAGGAAGTATTTCTTCAGCCACAGAGTAGTCAGTAAGTGGAATAGTTTGGGAAGCGATGTAGTGGAGGCAGGATCCATACATAGCTTTAAGCAGAGGTATGATAAAGCTCACGGCTCAGGGAGAGTGACCTAGTAGCGATCAGTGAAGAGGCGAGGCCAGGAGCTCGGACTCGACCCCCGCAACCTCAACTAGGTGAGTACACACACACACACACACACACACACACACACACACACACACACACAAACACACACACACACACACAAATATATATATATATATATATATATATATATATATATATATATATATATATATATATATATATATATATATATATATATATATATATATATATATATATATGATGGGGTCCACCTCTGGTGTAAATTGTGGGACCCACAGCCTCGGAGAAGTGGATAAAATGGCTTCAAGGAAAAATATTTGGATTTCTTCCTGAAGCCGTTTGAATATTCCACTTCCCCTACCACCCCATCTTTTTATATTTTTTTTTTTTTACTAATAGGAATATTTTATTACATAATATGGTACAGAAGATCCAAGAGATACACTATTGATATAAAGGTGGCACATACGGTACATGTTGTTACGTGTGTATCACCGATTATAAGGCGAAAATCTCATCCAGCTCCTCAGAGCTGGGGCGTGTGCCCAAAATACAGCAGGCATTACCCCTTTGAAGAGCCGCACTGAGCCGCTGGAACAGAAAACTAGCTGCCCTGGGATCCCTATATATATATATATATATATATACACACACAGAAAGAGAGAGAGAGAGAGAGAGAGAGAGGAGATGATATAAACCTTGGTAATGAATACCGATATGACTCAAGAAATCGTAATGACACGATTGCAAATAAACCATACCCCCGGCCGGGATTGAACCCGCGGTCATAGAGTCTAGTGGCTAATGCGACGGGCTGGAGTTTTGAGACTCTATGACCGCGGGTTCAATCCCGGCCGGGGGTATGGTTTATGAATACCGATAAGTTGGTTTAGTAAAACACGTAAGCAAACACTAGGACATATTTATTAGAAAACGATTCGGTCCCAGGACCGAAACGTGTATGCATATATATACATGTATGTATATATCACACACACACATATATATACATACACACACACATAGTGGATGTGTTTTCTGTCAGGGCACATGAAATGTCCTCGCAAAGCCTGAGTCCTCTGCGAGGACACAGAGGGCTTAGGCTTTGCCTAAGTCGCAGTTAGTTGTGCCGCGAATGTTTGTTTGGGACACCCATGATCTTTATCTCACTAGTAAATATATTCAAGGTTTTACCCTGAGGATCCTCGTTCCTCCCATCATTGTTCCAGCACTTCACTTTTCTCCAGGTTTAATTAACTTCTTCACTCCACGTCAGCTTTCTTATCCTGGTTATTAATTATATACTTGCACTTGCTTGATACATATGTTATGTTGAAAATGTTTCGTTTGTATTTATAATTCAACTTATTTTTTAATTTGCTTGTGTGTGTGTGTGTGTGTGTGTGTGTGTGTGTGTGTGTGTGTGTGTGTGTGTGTGTGTGTGTGTGTGTGTGTGTGTGTGTGTGTGTGTGTGTGTGTGTGTGTGTGTGTGTGTGTGTGTAGACAAGAAAACAATGGATGTTAGATTACTCTAGACGACATGACAGCAAATAGTAGAGAGGCTGTTGGAGGCTTATAGAAAAGAAAGCAGCCGTTTATAGACGACTAGTTGAGTGTTATAGAATAGAAAACAGCTGTAGGAAGCTTACAGATAAGAGCGCAGCAGCTGGAAGATTATTGACGTCAAGACAACATCTGGTGGAGCTGTTGGAGGGTAACTTTAATCCAGTGGAGCTGTTGGAGAGTTATAGAAAAGAATTTAGTGCGTTGGAGATTATATATATATATATATATATATATATATATATATATATATATATATATATATATATATATATATATATATATATATATAAATGCATTTTCTGGAGGGTCTTCGCTGTGATGGATGCACTGGGAGGGCTTCAGCTCCCTCACAATAGCAGCTACGTGAAAAGAATATGAAATTGCGAATAATAGAAAAGAAGATACGTAAATGCAATATAATGTGATAAATTAAAACTTGCATAAAAGCAGAATTTTGTCAATGAAGGATCGGATTACAATATATTTGTGTCTCGTTTTTCCTTAACTATCACATGTAAGAACCAAGCTAAACACTGCACGGTGATCCATGAACTTCTTCTTACGCTTGTCTGGGAGTTGCGTCTGGCAGTGAACTGCAGCCCAATACGGAAAGGCAATATATGTCAATATATGCCAAATAAGAGGTTCGGTGCTGGCCCCACTTTAATCAAATGACTAGTCTTTCATTTCCATCCATTCTCTCATGGGATGATGTATTCTGTTTTGGCCCATCAAGCATCATGAACCATTTTGGTACTGTGGCTGTCATGGAGCTAACTGATGGTCTTTCATATATACCTCTCTATTGGCCTTAAGGTCATTTCTTGTAGCAAATGGGTATGCTTCTCTTGAACAAGATGGTGTGTAGGTTAGTAGAGATAACGCTAATTGTTATTATTGAGTGTATCAACATAATGTTCTCTCATTGCCATCTTTGACAACGAAAGGCGATTTGAAATCACCCTTGAAGTGTCAGATACTCATCAACCTCTTCAGCTGCATTCACAAGAAATTTTCACACTGGGCTCCATTACATGGCTCTTGACATATTTTTTTTTTACTTTCTATCTCAGAGAAGCTTCAGACAAGCTGTAAAATTACTGAATTAGCCAAGTAATCCTGAGGGCAGCTGGCCTGACTGTTACTTTTATATTCAACATTAGGGGGTTTAATAGTTATACTCTAACATATAAACAATTATAACTATACTCGAGCAGACTTCCTCAATACGGACTGTGAAATACTCGTTAATCCTTCCACAGTAGTACATCAGCGAGCATTTACTGAAGGCAAGAACGATGTTTCCCACTCTGTACTTAGCAGATAACGTTTTAACAGTGAAAGAGCTCTTACCTAATTCTCAACAGTGCCTGCTAAATTCCTTTGTTCGCCTTCAGATTGCCTTACCTGTGCCTTCCCGATTCAAGGTAATGAACCCAGCAAGCGAACTAGATATTCGATTTGTATAGGAGTTCATGACTATTTCGTTCAAGCACTGCATTCCTTAAGGTATGTGAAATCCACCTCCTGTGAGAAGAAAAGTGCAGGTCATACAGTCAAGCAACGGAACATCTTACCAAAATTGTTCTTCTCTACCAAATATTACATGCTTGCATTATTCCCGACTTTCAACAGGTACAGGAATGTAATAATGTTGGTAGAATTACCGACAATATGTAAAGTAAAACGACACAAGTGCAACTAATGTGACATTTTATTATGGCAACGTTTCGCTTGACAAAGCTCCTGGAGAGCGAAACGTTGCCACAATAAAATGTCACATTAGTTGTACTTGTGTCCTTTTACTTTACAGATACAGGAATCTCTCCAGCATCTTTTGCATGCAATAAATTTGAGTGATTCATTTTTGAATGTCTTCGGTTTCGGATTTCAGACATTTCTGGTCTCCTCAGGTAGACAGAGGTACTGGTTTGCGTTGACATCATTTTCTGACCCTGAGTCTTCCCCAATTCTCCAAGATTCCACCCTTTTCCTTAGGATATCCACTCCTTTCTTATTTCTCCGGAAATTTCCACTATTCTTTTTCACTACATGCTAAAGAATGCCACGGATCCTTCACAGACCACCATTTATAAGTGAGATGAACATACAGTCTACTTCTACAATAGAGATAAATGGGGTGAAATAAAGATACAACGGAAAACCGATTAGCCTGTCTTCAGTCTTGCAGGTGGGAAGTACAGTGTCTGCACTCTAAACGTGTGGTGGAGGTGGGAAATACAGTGTCTGCACTCTGAACGTGTGGTGGAGGTGGGAAGTACAGTGTCTGCACTCTGAACGTGGGGTGGAGGTGGGAAGTACAGTGTCTGCACTCTGAACGTGTGGTGGAGGTGGGAAGTACAGTGTCTGCACTCTGAACGTGTGGTGGAGGTGGGAAGTACAGTGTCTGCACTCTGAACGTGTGGTGGAGGTGGGAAGTACAGTGTCTGCACTCTGAACGTGTGGTGGAGGTGGGAAGTACAGTGTCTGCACTCTGAACGTGTGGTGGAGGTGGGAAGTACAGTGTCTGCACTCTGAACGTGTGGTCGAGGTGGGAAGTACAGTGTCTGCACTCTGAACGTGTGGTGGAGGTGGGAAGTACAGTGTCTGCACTCTGAACGTGTGGTGGAGGTGGGAAGTACAGTGTCTGCACTCTGAACGTGTGGTGGAGGTGGGAAGTACAGTGTCTGCACTCTGAACGTGTGGTGGAGGTGGGAAGTACAGTGTCTGCACTCTGAACGTGTGGTGGAGGTGGGAAGTACAGTGTCTGCACTCTGAACGTGTGGTGGAGGTGGGAAGTACAGTGTCTGCACTCTGAACGTGTGGTGAAGGTGGGAAGTACAGTGTCTGCACTCTGAACGTGTGGTGGAGGTGGGAAGTACAGTGCCTACACTCTGAACGTGTGGTGGAGGTGGGAAGTACAGTGCCTGCACTCTGAACGTGTGGTGGAGGTGGGAAGTACAGTGTCTGCACTCTGAACGTGTGGTGAAGGTGGGAAGTACAGTGTCTGCACACTGAACGTGTGGTGGAGGTGGGAAGTACGGTGCCTACACTCAGAACGTGTGGTGGAGGTGGGAAGTAGTGCCTGCACTCTGAACGTGTGGTGAAGGTGGGAAGTACAGTGTCTGCACTCTGAACGTGTGGTGGAGGTGGGAAGTACAGTGTCTGCACTCTGAACGTGTGGTGGAGGTGGGAAGTACAGTGCCTACACTCTGAACGTGTGGTGGAGGTGGGAAGTACAGTGCCTGCACTCTGAACGTGTGGTGGAGGTGGGAAGTACAGTGTCTGCACTCTGAACGTGTGGTGAAGGTGGGAAGTACAGTGTCTGCACACTGAACGTGTGGTGGAGGTGGGAAGTACAGTGCCTACACTCAGAACGTGTGGTGGAGGTGGGAAGTACAGTGCCTGCACTCTGAACGTGTGGTGAAGGAGGGAAGTACAGTGTCTGCACTCTGAACGTGTGGTGGAGGTGGGAAGTACAGTGTCTGCACTCTGAACGTGTGGTGGAGGTGGGAAGTACAGTGCCTGCACTCTGAACGTGTGGTGTAGGTGGGAAGTACAGTGTCTGCACTCTGAACGTGTGGTGGAGGTGGGAAGTACAGTGTCCGCACTCTGAACGTGTGGTGGAGGTGGGAAGTACAGTGTCTACACTCTGAACGTGTGGTGGAGATGAGAAGCAGAGTGTCTGCACTCTGAACGTGTGGTAGAGGTGGGAAGTACAGTGTTTACACTCTGAACGTGTGGTGGAGGTGGGAACTACAGTGTCTGCACTCTGAACGTGTGGTGGAGGTGCGAAGTACAGTGTCTGCACTCTGAACGTGTGGTGGAGGTGGGAAGAACAGTGTCTGCATTCTGAACGTGTGGTGGAGGTGGGAAGTACAGTGTCTGCACACTGAACGTGTGGTGGAGGTGAAAAGTACAGTTTCTGCACTCTGAACGTGTGGTGAAGATGGGAAGTACAGTGCCTACATTATGATCGCGTGATGGAGGGGGGAAGTTCAGTGCCTGCATTCTGAACGTGTAGTGGAGGTGGGAAGTACAGTGTCTGCACTCTGAACGTGTGGTGGAGGTGGGAAGTACAGTGTCTGCACTCTGAACGTGTGGTAGAGGTGGGAAGTACAGTGTCTGCACTCTGAACGTGTGGTGGAGGTGGAAAGTACAGTGTCTGCACTCTGAACGTGAGGTGGAGGTGGAAAGTACAGTGTCTGCACTCTGAACGTGTGGTGGAGGTGGGAAGTACAGTGTCTGCACTCTGAACGTGTGGTGGAGGTGGGAAGTACAGTGTCTACACTCTAAACGTGTGGTGGAGGTGGGAAGTACAGTGTATGCACTCTGAACGAGTGGTGGAGGAGGGAAGTACAGTGCATGCACTCTGAACGTGTGGTGGAGGTGGGAAGTACAGTGCCTTCATTCTGAACGTGTGGTGGAGGTGGGAAGTACAGTGCCTGCACTCTGAACGTGTGGTGGAGGTGGGAAGTGCAGTGCCTGCACTCTGAACGTGTGGTGGAGGTGGGAAGTACAGTGCCTGCATTCTGAACGTGTGGTGGAGGTGGGAAGTACAGTGCCTGCATTCTGAACGTGTGGTGGAGGTGGGAAGTACAGTGCCTGCATTCTGAACGTGTGGTGGAGGTGGGAAGTACAGTGCCTGCATTCTGAACGTGTGATGGACGTGGAAAGTACAGTGCCTGCACTCTGAACGTGTGGAGGAGGTGGGAAGTACAGTGCCTGCACTCTGAACGTGTGGTGGAGGTGGGAAGTACAGTGTCTGCACTCTGAACGTGTGGTGGAGGTGGGAAGTACAGCGTCTGCTCACTGAACGTGTGGTGGAGGTGGGAAGTACAGTGTCTGCACTCTGAACGTGTGGTGGAGGTGGGAAGTAGAGTGTCTGCACTCTGAACGTGTTGTGGAGGTGGGAAGTAGAGTGTCTGCACTCTGAACGTGTGGTGGAGGTGGGAAGTACAGTGTCTGCACTCTGAACGTGTGTTGGAGGTGGGAAGTACAGTGTTTGCACTCTGAACGTGTGGTGGAGGTGGAAAGTACAGTGTCTACACTCTGAACGTGTGGTGGAGGTGGGAAGTAGAGTGTCTGCACTCTGAACGTGTGGTAGAGGTGGGAAGTACAGTGTCTACACTCTGAACGTGTGATGGAGGTGGGAAGTACAGTGTCTGCACTCTGAACGTGTGGTGGAGGTGGGAAGTACAGTGTCTGCACTCTGAACGTGTGGTGGAGGTGCGAAGTACAGTGTCTGCACTCTGAACGTGTGGTGGAGGTGGGAAGAACAGTGTCTGCACTCTGAACGTGTGGTTGTGGAGGTGGGAAGTACAGTGTCTGCACTCTGAACGTGTGGTGGAGGTGGGAAGAACAGTGTCTGCACTCTGAACGTGTGGTGGAGGTGGGAAGTACAGTGTTTGCACTCTGAACGTGTGGTGGAGGTGGAAAGTACAGTGTCTACACTCTGAACGTGTGGTGGAGGTGGGAAGTAGAGTGTCTGCACTCTGAACGTGTGGTAGAGGTGGGAAGTACAGTGTCTACACTCTGAACGTGTGATGGAGGTGGGAAGTACAGTGTCTGCACTCTGAACGTGTGGTGGAGGTGGGAAGTACAGTGTCTGCACTCTGAACGTGTGGTGGAGGTGCGAAGTACAGTGTCTGCACTCTGAACGTGTGGTGGAGGTGGGAAGAACAGTGTCTGCACTTTGAACGTGTGGTGGTGGAGGTGCGAAGTACAGTGTCTGCACTCTGAACGTGTGGTAGAGGTGGGAAGTACAGTGTTTACACTCTGAACGTGTGGTGGAGGTGGGAAGTACAGTGTCTGCACTCTGAACGTGTGGTGAAGGTGGTAAGTACAGTGTCTGCACTCTGAACGTGTGGTGGAGGTGCGAAGTACAGTGTCTGCACTCTGAACGTGTGGTGGAGGTGGGAAGAACAGTGTCTGCATTCTGAACTTGTGGTGGAGGTGGGAAGTCCAGTGTCTGCACTCTGAACGTGTGGTGGAGGTGAAAAGTACAGTTTCTGCACTCTGAACGTGTGGTGAAGATGGGAAGTACAGTGCCTACATTCTGATCGCGTGATGGAGGGGGGAAGTTCAGTGTCTGCACTCTGAACGTGTGGTGGAGGTGAAAAGTACAGTTTCTGCACTCTGAACGTGTGGTGAAGATGGGAAGTACAGTGCCTACATTCTGATCGCGTGATGGATGTGGGAAGTACAGTGTCTGCACTCTGAACGTGTGGTGGAGGTGGGAAGTACAGTGTCTGCACTCTGAACGTGTGGTAGAGGTGGGAAGTACAGTGTCTGCACTCTGAACGTGTGGTGGAGGTGGAAAGTACAGTGTCTGCACTCTGAACGTGAGGTGGAGGTGGAAAGTACAGTGTCTACACTCTAAACGTGTGGTGGAGGTGGGAAGTACAGTGTATGCACTCTGAACGAGTGGTGGAGGAGGGAAGTACAGTGCATGCACTCTGAACGTGTGGTGGAGGTGGGAAGTACAGTGCCTTCATTCTGAACGTGTGGTGGAGGTGGGAAGTACAGTGCCTGCATTCTGAACGTGTGGTGGAGGTGGGAAGTGCAGTGCCTGCACTCTGAACGTGTGGTGGAGGTGGGAAGTACAGTGCCTGCATTCTGAACGTGTGGTTGAGGTGGGAAGTACAGTGCCTGCATTCTGAACGTGTGGTGGAGGTGGGAAGTACAGTGCCTGCATTCTGAACGTGTGGTGGAGGTGGGAAGTACAGTGCCTGCATTCTGAACTTGTGATGGACGTGGAAAGTACAGTGCCTGCACTCTGAACGTGTGATGGAGGTGGGAAGCACAGTGCCTGCACTCTGAACGTGTGGTGGAGGTGGGAAATACAGTGCCTGCACTCTGAACGTGTGGTGGAGGTGGGAAGTACAGTGCCTGCACTCTGAACGTGTGGTGAAGGTGGGAAGTACAGTACCTGCACTCTTTACGTGTGGTGAAGGTGGGAAGTACAGTGCCTGCACTCTGAACGTGTGGTGCAGATGGGAAGTACAGTGCCTGCACTCTGAACGTGTGATGGAGATGGGAAGCACAGTGCCTGCACTCTGAACGTGTGGTGGAGGTGGGAAGTACAGTGCCTTCATTCTGAACGTGTGGTGGAGGTGGGAAGAACAGTGTCTGCATTCTGAACTTGTGGTGGAGGTGGGAAGTCCAGTGTCTGCACTCTGAACGTGTGGTGGAGGTGAAAAGTACAGTTTCTGCACTCTGAACGTGTGGTGAAGATGGGAAGTACAGTGCCTACATTCTGATCGCGTGATGGAGGGGGGAAGTTCAGTGTCTGCACTCTGAACGTGTGGTGGAGGTGAAAAGTACAGTTTCTGCACTCTGAACGTGTGGTGAAGATGGGAAGTACAGTGCCTACATTCTGATCGCGTGATGGATGTGGGAAGTACAGTGTCTGCACTCTGAACGTGTGGTGGAGGTGGGAAGTACAGTGTCTGCACTCTGAACGTGTGGTAGAGGTGGGAAGTACAGTGTCTGCACTCTGAACGTGTGGTGGAGGTGGAAAGTACAGTGTCTGCACTCTGAACGTGAGGTGGAGGTGGAAAGTACAGTGTCTACACTCTAAACGTGTGGTGGAGGTGGGAAGTACAGTGTATGCACTCTGAACGAGTGGTGGAGGAGGGAAGTACAGTGCATGCACTCTGAACGTGTGGTGGAGGTGGGAAGTACAGTGCCTTCATTCTGAACGTGTGGTGGAGGTGGGAAGTACAGTGCCTGCATTCTGAACGTGTGGTGGAGGTGGGAAGTGCAGTGCCTGCACTCTGAACGTGTGGTGGAGGTGGGAAGTACAGTGCCTGCATTCTGAACGTGTGGTGGAGGTGGGAAGTACAGTGCCTGCATTCTGAACGTGTGGTGGAGGTGGGAAGTACAGTGCCTGCATTCTGAACGTGTGGTGGAGGTGGGAAGTACAGTGCCTGCATTCTGAACTTGTGATGGACGTGGAGAGTACAGTGCCTGCACTCTGAACGTGTGATGGAGGTGGGAAGCACAGTGCCTGCACTCTGAACGTGTGGTGGAGGTGGGAAATACAGTGCCTGCACTCTGAACGTGTGGTGGAGGTGGGAAGTACAGTGCCTGCACTCTGAACGTGTGGTACAGATGGGAAGTACAGTGCCTGCACTCTGAACGTGTGGTGAAGGTGGGAAGTACAGTACCTGCACTCTTTACGTGTGGTGAAGGTGGGAAGTACAGTGCCTGCACTCTGAACGTGTGGTGCAGATGGGAAGTACAGTGCCTGCACTCTGAACGTGTGATGGAGATGGGAAGCACAGTGCCTGCACTCTGAACGTGTGGTGGAGGTGGGAAGTACAGTGCCTGCACTCTGAACGTGTGGTGGAGGTGGGAAGTACAGTGCCTGCACTCTGAACGTGTGGTGCAGATGGGAAGTACAGTGCCTGCACTCTGAACGTGTGGTGGAGGTGGGAAGTACAGTACCTGCACTCTGAACGTGTGGTGGAGGTGGGAAGTACAGTGCGTGCGCTCTGAACGTGTGGTGGAGGTGGGAAGTACAGTGCCTGCACTCTGAACGTGTGGTGGAGGTGGGAGGTGCAGTGCCTGCACTCTGAACGTGTGGTGGAGGTGGGAAGTACAGTGTCTGCACTCTGGACGTGTGGTGGAGGTGGGAAGTACAGTGTCTGCACTCTGAACGTGTGGTGGAGGTGGGAAGTACAGTGTTTGCACTCTGAACGTGTTGTGGAGGTGGGAAGTACAGCGTCTGCACTCTGAACGTGTGGTGGAGGTGGGAAGTACAGTGTTTGCACTCTGAACGTGTGGTGGAGGTGGGAAGTACAGTGTCTGCACTCTGGACGTGTGGTGGAGGTGAGAAGTACAGTGTCTGCACTCTGAACGTGTGGTGGAGGTGGCAAGTACAGTGTTTGCACTCTGAACGTGTGGTGGAGGTGGGAAGTACAGTGTCTGCACTCTGAACGTGTGGTGGAGGTGGGAAGTACAGCGTCTGCACTCTGAACGTGTGGTGGAGGTGGGAAGTACAGTGTTTGCACTCTGAACGTGTGGTGGAGGTGGGAAGTACAGTGCGTGCGCTCTGAACGTGTGGTGGAGGTGGGAAGTACAGTGCCTGCACTCTGAACGTGTGGTGGAGGTGGGAGGTGCAGTGCCTGCACTCTGAACGTGTGGTGGAGGTGGGAAGTACAGTGTCTGCACTCTGGACGTGTGGTGGAGGTGGGAAGTACAGTGTCTGCACTCTGAACGTGTGGTGGAGGTGGGAAGTACAGTGTTTGCACTTTGAACGTGTGGTGGAGGTGGGAAGTACAGTGTCTGCACTCTGAACGTGTGGTGGAGGTGGGAAGTACAGCGTCTGCATTCTGAACGTGTGGTGGAGGTGGGAAGTACAGTGTCTGCACTCTGAACGTGTGGTGGAGGTGGGAAGTAGAGTGTCTACACTCTGAACGTGTGGTGGAGGTGGGAAGTAGAGTGTCTGCACTCTGAACGTGTGGTGGAGGTGAGAAGTAAAGTGTCTGCACTCTGAACGTGTGGTGGAGGTGGGAAGTACAGTGTCTGCACTCTGAACGTGTGGTGGAGGTGGAAAGTACAGTGTCTACACTCTGAACGTGTGGTCTAGGTGGGAAGTAGAGTGTCTGCACTCTGAACGTGTGGTAGAGGTGGGAAGTACAGTGTCTACACTCTGAACGTGTGATGGAGGTGGGAAGTACAGTGTCTGCACTCTGAACGTGTGGTGGAGGTGGGAAGTACAGTGTCTGCACTCTGAACTTGTGGTGGAGGTTTGAAGTAGTGTCTGCATTCTGAACGTGTTGTTGAGGTGGGAAGTACAGTGCCTGTATTCTGAACGTGTGATGGAGTTGAGGTGGAAAGTACAGTGCCTGCACTCTGAACGTGTGGTGGAGGTGGGAAGTACAGTGCCTGCACTCTGAACGTGTGGTGGAGGTGGGAAGTACAGTGTCTGCACTCTGAACGTGTGGTGGAGGTGGGAAGTACAGTGTCTGCACTCTGAACGTGTGGTGGAGGTGCGAAGTACAGTGTCTGCACTCTGAACGTGTGGTGGTGGAGGTGGGAAGTACAGTATCTGCACTCTGAACGTGTGGTGGAGGTGAAAAGTACAGTTTCTGCACTCTGAACGTGTGGTGAAGGTGGGAAGTACAGTGCCTTCATTCTGATCGTGTGATGGAGGTGGGAAGTACAGTGTCTGCACTCTGAACGTGTGGTGGAGGTGGGAAGTACAGTGTCTGCACTCTGAACTTGTGGTGGAGGTTTGAAGTAGTGTCTGCATTCTGAACGTGTTGTTGAGGTGGGAAGTACAGTGCCTGTATTCTGAACGTGTGATGGAGTTGAGGTGGAAAGTACAGTGCCTGCACTCTGAACGTGTGGTGGAGGTGGGAAGTACAGTGCCTGCACTCTGAACGTGTGGTGGAGGTGGGAAGTACAGTGTCTGCACTCTGAACGTGTGGTGGAGGTGGGAAGTACAGTGTCTGCACTCTGAACGTGTGGTGGAGGTGCGAAGTACAGTGTCTGCACTCTGAACGTGTGGTGGTGGAGGTGGGAAGTACAGTATCTGCACTCTGAACGTGTGGTGGAGGTGAAAAGTACAGTTTCTGCACTCTGAACGTGTGGTGAAGGTGGGAAGTACAGTGCCTTCATTCTGATCGTGTGATGGAGGTGGGAAGTACAGTGCCTGCATTCTGAACGTGTGGTGGAGGTGGGAAGTACAGTGCCTGCACTCTAAACGTGTGGTGGAGGTTTGAAGTAGTGTCTGCATTCTGAACGTGCTGTTGAGGTGGGAAGTACAGTGCCTGTATTCTGAACGTGTGATGGAGTTGAGGTGGAGAGTACAGTGCCTGCACTCTGAACGTGTGGTGGAGGTGGGAAGTACAGTGCCTGCACTCTGAACGTGTGGTGGAGGTGGGAAGTACAGTGTCTGCACTCTGAACGTGTGGTGGTGGTGGGAAGTACAGTGTCTGCACTCTGAACGTGTGGTGGAGGAGGGAAGTACAGTGTCTGCACTCTGAACGTGTGGTGGAGGTGGGAATTACAGTGTCTGCACTCTGAACGTGTGGTGGAGGTGGGAAGTACAGTGTCTGCACTCTGAACGTGTGGTGGAGGTGGGAAGTACAGTGTCTGCACTCTGAACGTGTGGTGGAGGTGGGAAGTACAGTGTCTGCACTCTGAACGTGTGGTGGAGGTGGGAAGTACAGTGTCTGCACTCTGAACGTGTGGTGGAGGTGGGAAGTACAGTGTCTGCACTCTGAACGTGTGGTGGTGGAGGTGGGAAGTACAGTGTCTGCACTCTGAACGTGTGGTGGTGGAGGTGGGAAGTACAGTGTCTGCACTCTGAACGTGTGGTGGTGGAGGTGGGAAGTACAGTGTCTGCACTCTGAACGTGTGGTGGAGGTGGGAAGTACAGTGTCTGCACTCTGAACGTGTGGTGGTGGAGGTGGGAAGTACAGTGTCTGCACTCTGAACGTGTGGTGGTGGAGGTGGGAAGTACAGTGTCTGCACTCTGAACGTGTGGAGATATGTTGCAATTTTTAAACTGTAGTGGAGGCGCGCCTCTGGCAAGACAATGACGAAGTGAATGATGATGAAAGTGTAGTATACCTGGAGTATACCTGGAGTATACCTGGAGAGGGTTTCGGGAGTCAATGCCCCCGCGGCTCGGTCTGTGACCAGGCCTCATGGTAGATCAGGTCCTGATCAACCAGGCTGTTACTGTTGGTCACACGTAATTCGACGCACGAGCCACAGCCAGGGATCTGTTGGTAATTCCCCTGGGAGGCAGCCAAACAGTCTTGGGCCCCTGACACTTACTGTGTTGTCTCTCATAGTACTAGTGGTGCCCCTGCTTTTCATTGGGATGATGTTGCATCGTTTGCCGAGTCTTTTACTTCCACAGGGAGTGATTGTCGTTTGCAAATTTGGTATTAATCCCTGTAGGATTTTGCAAGTGTATATAATATATATCTCTCCCGCCAATAAAGAACCACGTTATACTTCATTTCAATCGATTTCTCGTATTACGGTCCATAACAATCAACCCTTTTCTACTCTTATTCCACCTCTTGCATCTCTTGCACCATTTCAGACCCTCTCATCTCAGATTAGAAAATGCTAGAAGACATTTCAACTAACAAAATGATGCCAATCACTCTGAAGAATCTGATTCCTCCAGAGACTTTTATCATGGCCCAGATAATGTCAACCGCTTAAAGACTCGACCCAGCCTGACATAACCATTAAACATCACATCTGGAAGAATTCTGTAGTAAAGTCTACTGTATTTACCCAGCTTCTACCCCTGTCTCCTCACAGCTCACTAATCCTGCTTTTTAATCCTTCCCCCCACCACACACAGCAAATCTTTTGTAAACTCTAAGCCTCTACCTTCGCTAAGGTGTTGCTTATTCTTCCTCGCCTCGTTGCCTTCGACACTGAAATTGCACTTGTAGTGTGAACTGATACTCCGTATAACAGATTGTTTATCCAAACTCTACTTCACCTCAGCCCGTGTTTATATAGATAAACAGTATACAATCTTATCTTCAGCATTTTCTTCGTCTCTCCCTTGTCTTCAGACACCTTACAATACCTAGTTTATTTTTTTTCCTAAACCAATACTTATTTAGATGTTAATTGCTATTAACTTTGGGGTAGATTTCCTTATGACTTTCGTAAACGTCTTTCTTACCCATTTTCCTTTTATTTCTAAATACTGACACCAATATATGTAGACCCTCGGACTCTGCATTGATCGCTCAATTTGCTCAATGTCTGCGACGTTAGACTTTGATTTCGTAGGTCAATAATCTTAAAGATAACGACAACTTCCTCATCATTCTTACTATTCATTTCTACACTCGTTCTTATTATTGATATCTTTCGTATTAAGGACATGCGAAATGGATTCAATTTACACATAAGTCTTCACTTATTTCCCTTATCACAGATGTATCCTAAAATGATATGTTATCAAATTTGTTTGTCACAGCACTATCTTCATCTGTTGGGATCACTGTCTCACGACGCCCAGGTAAGAATTTTAATAAATGGGTTACCTGGTGGTCACCAGACTGTACTAGGATCATCCAAATTAAAGGTTTAGCATGAGGCTGGTAAAGAACTAACACATCCATGCCCATGAAAGCAAGTGTTCACTGTGTCGTACAATCACGTACAATGTCTCTGCTGTTAATCCCATCAGTTCTAGGGGCGCAGTATAGAAAAGTTAGAAAATTGGTAGGCAGTTACTGTCTTACATCAACCTCACACGTCTTCAGTTAAAGTTGCAATCTCAGTGGTATGCCACTTTAATTAGGTCTCCCATGAGCCACACCTCCAGCTTAACTTCCTTCGACCTAAGTCCCAAAGGAATCATATGTTTAAACTTCACTGTTTCCATATACAAACCATATATCATTATATTTAATGGTCTTTAACTTGCCTTAGTACTCTAGAAGTGAAAATCTGCTACAACTTGGTACATTGGTGTACTTTCGGTGTGTATTTTCGATGTGCCTGTAGTACCCAGCCATGCTGTGCACCAGCTAATAGGGATGTGCATAAAATCCCAAGCTCAGATACCCCACCAAATAACTACCTCACCGGCAACTACCCGAACACACTGTTCCTAGCTCCGACTAACCCATACGAAGTCTCCCTTATTATCAATGCACTAAAAAACAAGGCAGGAGATTTAAGTACCTTACCACCCTTTATATATAAAAAAGTGTCACAAGTGCTATCTCCAATCATTGCAACACTCTTTAACAAATCCATTGAATCCTCCACCTTCCCTACAGTACTCAAAATAGCAAGGGTCACCCCGATCCACAAAGGAGGAGACCAAACAGAGTTGAATAACTATAGGCCAATATCCAACTTACACCCTCTCTCAAAAATCTTTGAAAAACTAATTCATAAACGAATCTACTCCTACCTTATCTCCCAGAACATACTCAACCCCTGCCAATTTGGATTCAGGCCTAATAAAAATACTAATGATGCTATTATACACATGCTAGAACATATATACACTGCAATAGAGAAAAAAGAAGTCCCACTGGGGATCTTCATTGACTTACGTAAAGCTTTTGATACAGTTGACCATGACTTGCTCCACGTAAAATTGTCACACTATGGTATAAGAGGGCACTCCCTCAATTACCTCAAGTCATACCTCAGCAACAGAAGCCAATATGTGTACGCAAATGGGGCAAACTCTTCTGCGCAACCAATTACAGTTGGTGTCCCACAGGGAAGTGTCCTTGGCCCTCTTCTCTTTCTCCTATACATAAATGACCTTCCAAATGCTTCGCAATTACTCAAACCCACACTATTTGCAGATGACACTACATACGTCTTCTCTCACCCGAGCCCAGTCACACTAGCCAATACTGTAAATACCGAATTACAGAAAATATCTACCTGGATGAGGACTAACAAACTTACACTAAACATTGACAAAACCTACTTCATTCAGTTTGGTAACAGAGCTACAGATGTCCCTCTTAACATAATGATAAACGGATCACCTATCACAAAGCTAACAGAGGGAAAATTCTTAGGAATCCACCTTGATAATAGACTCAAATTTCATACACATATACAACAAATTTCTAAGAAAATTTCCAAGACTGTAGGCATACTATCGAAGATACGGTACTATGTTCCACAGTCAGCCCTCCTGGCCCTATATCACTCTCTTATTTACCCCTATCTCACCTATGGAATTTGTGCATGGGGCTCAACAACAGTTAACCATCTCAGACCACTAATTACCCAACAAAAGGCTGCAGTTAGAATGATAACAAATTCTCACTACAGGCAGCACACTCCACCAATATTCAATACACTAAACCTACTCACCATACAAAACATCCATACTTATTACTGCACCTATTACATACATAGAACACTTAACTCTGATATTAACCCTCCCCTCAAACATCTCCTTGCCAACCTCAACAGAACACATGACCATAACACAAGGCACAGATCACTCTTTGATGTTCCTCGTGTTCATCTCACACTATGCAAAAACTCAATGCACATAAAAGGCCCTAAAATCTGGAATTCATTACCTGTAAATATAAAAGAAACACTACCTGTTTATAAATTCAAGTCTCTACTCAAAGATCACTTACTCACCCAAAACCAAATAAATACTGAATAACTGAACCTTATAAATTGTATATCTTAAATGTTTCTCACAATTATATCACATAAATGTTAAACCTAAAACCCAATCTAACTTTATTATTTTTTAAATACACTACCTAACAGAATCCTTCATATGACCTGTCTTTGTAATACTCACTTGTGCTTTATAGTAATCTGTTTACATTAATGTTTTATCACTGACTTCATCATTGCTTAATTAATCTTAAGTTAATTTTAAGCCAGCCCGTAATGCTATGCATAGTATAAGTGGCTTTGGCATACTGCTCTTATCTGTATTTTTTTGTACCTCTGTATGTGTGCACAAATTTATAATAAATAAATAAATAAAAAAGTACCAAGCCATGCTGTGCACCAGCTAATAGGGATGAGCCTGTAGTACTTAGCCATGCTGTGAACCAGCTAATAGGGATGTGCCTGTAGTACCCAGCCATGCTGTGCACCAGCTAATAGGGATGTGCCTGTAGTACCCAACCATGCTGTGCACCAGCTAATAGGGATGTGCCTGTAGTACCCAGCCATGCTGTGCACCAGCTAATAGGGATGAGCCTGTAGTACTTAGCCATGCTGTGAACCAGCTAATAGGGATGTGCCTGTAGTACCCAGCCATGCTGTGCACCAGCTAATAGGGATGTGCCTGTAGTACCCAGCCATGCTGTGCACCAGCTAATAGGGATGTGCCTGTAGTACCCAACCATGCTGTGCACCAGCTAATAGGGATGTGCCTGTAGTACCCAGCCATGCTGTGCACCAGCTAATAGGGATGTGCCTGTAGTACCCAGCCATGCTGTGCACCAGCTAATAGGGATGTGCCTGTAGTACCCAGCCATGCTGTGCACCAGCTAATAGGGATGTGCCTGTAGTACCCAACCATGCTGTGCACCAGCTAATAGGGATGTGCCTGTAGCACCCAGCCATGCTATGCACCAGCTAATAGGGATGTGCCTGTAGTACCCAGCCATGCTATGCACCAGCTAATAGGGATGTGCCTGTAGTACCCAACCATGACATGCACCAGCTAATAGGGATACGTCTGTAGTACCCAACCATGCTATGCACCAGCTAATAGGGATGTGCCTGTAGCACCCAGCCATGCTATGCACCAGCTAATAGGGATGTGTCTGTAGTACCCAACCATGCTATGCACCAGCTAATAGGGATGTGCCTGTAGCACCCAGCCATGCTATGCACCAGCTAATAGGGATGTGTCTGTAGTACCCAACCATGCTATGCACCAGCTAATAGGGATGTGCCTGTAGCACCCAACCATGCTATGCACTAGCTAATAGGGATGTGCCTGTAGCACCCAGCCATGCTATGCACCAGCTAATAGGGATGTGTCTGTAGTACCCAACCATGCTATGCACCAACTAATAGGGATGTGCCTGTAGCACCCAGCCGTGCTATGCACCAGCTAATAGGGATGTGTCTGTAGTACCCAACCATGCTATGCACCAACTAATAGGGATGTGCCTGTAGCACCCAGCCATGCTATGCACCAGCTTATAGGGCAATCAGATTGCAATAAAATATCAGGAATAAAGTATATTCAAAAAGGTAAGTTTTTATTTAACGTATATTCTCACCACCTAAACGAATGTACAATTATATACACTATGTACAATGTTCGGAGTCCATTTAACCGAAATATTGAATAGAGTTTTGACAGAATAAGTATGAGAACACTCACTACTACAGCTATAAGACACCTTAAAACAAATGTTGTGCAGCATGAGCCTGGTCGAGGCCGGTGAAGGTCTGACTGCCTCGACTGCTCTTACATGTGAGGTAACTTCACCTAGGCTATCTATCATCGCTCTGAAATATCAGGTAGTTCCAACACCTAGTTATTCACCCAACACAAAGATGGTGCACACATCTATGCAAACAATGACCAATCGCACATATAGATGGTTAAAATGACTTTTAGGAAAGTGACTGTGACGTACATCAAATTTTAGACGACTGTTCCTAAACAGAGAGCCAAAACAAGCTACATATGTCAGAGACACCCGTCATTTGCAAATATTTAGCTAAAGGCACTCTAATGCTTCATCATTTATAGTCTATATTAGAATTATCATCCTGTTAAATATGTGCTTAACATAATTACAAATGGAACTAGTGAGAGCTTTGGGAGGCATCACGATGTGTCATTCCTGCCTCTTGAAAATGAGGGACTAAGGAAAATTTCCACTGCAGGAGCACTACTCTTGTAGACATTAGTCCTTCATTTTCAAGAGGCAGGAATGTCACATCGTGATGCCTCCCAAAGCTCTCACTACTTCCATTTGTAATTCTGTTGAACACATACTGAAAGATACACAACTGTGTGTTTTTACATCACTTTGGGTACACAAGAAGTTATACAGCGACTGATCATCCAATCCACCAGCTCGATATATATATTTGTAATATCTTTGCTGAAGACATGTTGTTCTCTGACTACTTTTAAACAGCATATGAAATGGATTGGGATCACAACATATTATCTCACGTCTATTATTGTGGCCACTGAGGCCATTTCTAACTTTATATTAAGGCTTTTATGGTAGATCTACACTTAGTATCCGAGAAAATAATACTATTCAGACTTTTTTCTTGGCACAACGTTGTATTTATTATCAGTTAAAGGTCTTAATTAAGTACTACGTCAAGGAATTTTGTCTTCTTTATATGTTGTTAATTTTGTCATTATATGTTTTGGCTCACATATTCAACACGTTTTCACTTCTTTACAGAACTCAATCGACTATGAGTTAAGATGAACTATTGTATTTTCTCTGTGCCTTGTTATTCCCCGTTTAATATTCTCCCCGTTTTGTTATCCTCTTCCAGTCTGCCAAAATATTTTTTGTTAAGTCCCACCTTTTTCCCTTTCCAAAATCTCGTATCACTAAAATGTCCATTCTCTCTCGCTCGTATTCTATCATTTTGAATTACACTCTAAATGTTATGATGGTGTTGAGTACGCAACAGTTTTTCCAGAAGGTAAGACACGGGAACTAGTATTCCTACAGAACAGTTTTATGCACTGTTTACATACATCCCCATTGCTTCTCTTCCTAATTCTGATTCTGTTGAGTTCTCTGACTTTCAAAGTGCAATTGAAGTATCCAGCCTTCCCACATACTCAGTACTGGCTGTGATGCCGCCTTAGCAAGTATAAAAACATTGTCTTTTGGTGTGCCCAGGGTCATTATTGTATCTGTGCTGCTCAATGAGCTCGCAGACTCTTCTGCCCGTCCTGCGGTCAAGGACCTGCAGGATCCTTCTCAAGAACACACTACATTCATAATATTTTTCATTCTGGGACCAGGTTAGAGAACAGCTCAAATCACATTTGGTTCTTGTCGATGCCTCTTTAGCTCTGCTGGTTTGAGAAACTATATTTGCATGATGGTTTGTTGGCCATACAGGGTCCACTTATCAAGCATTGTTGACAATCAAACACCTCAGAGGTAATGTTTCACTGTGTTTTCCGCACCTGGGCGCTCTGACTTGACATACTCCCTATAATTTCAACAATTTCATTCCAGACACTCACCATTACTCTTTGACTGCAACTGACGTACTACACCAACTCTGACCTTTACCCGCTGCTCACAAAATCATTTGTCACAGCCTTTTCCTTTCCTGATTGTTTCTGACAGACATGTAGCCCAGTATGGCCCGTACGGGTTGGGCTAATTTTGTGATTCTACTACTACTACTGCTACTAATATTAATACTAATAATACTACTACAATTACTACTACTACTACTACTACTACTACTACTACTACTACTACTGCAATAAGTAATATTAATAATAATAATAATAATAATAATAATAATAATAATAATAACACCAATAATAATAATAATAATAATAATAATAATAATAATAATAATAATAATAATAATAATAATAATAATAATAATAATAATAATAATAATAATAATCAATAATTTGGATAAAGATGACAACTTCAGCATCTGACGAAATTTTAAAGTTGACGAGAATGCAGCTGTTGCCGAGTTATAGACGACATTATAGTGGCTACTGACGAGTTATAGACATGAAAGTGGCTACTGACGAGTTATAGACATGAAAGTGGCTACTGACGAGTTATAGACATGAAAGTGGCTACTGACGAGTTATAGACATGAAAGTGGCTACTGACGAGTTATAGACATGAAAGTGGCTACTGACGAGTTATAGACATGAAAGTGGCTACTGACGAGTTATAGACATGAAAGTGGCTACTGACGAGTTATAGACATGAAAGTGGCTACTGACGAGTTATAGACATGAAAGTGG
The DNA here is from genome assembly GCF_038502225.1 of Cherax quadricarinatus. Classification (NCBI taxonomy): domain Eukaryota; kingdom Metazoa; phylum Arthropoda; class Malacostraca; order Decapoda; family Parastacidae; genus Cherax; species Cherax quadricarinatus. Next base: position 50,380,729 of record NC_091307.1, read on the forward strand.
CTACTGACGAGTTATAGACATGAAAGTGGCTACTGACGAGTTATAGACATGAAAGTGGCTACTGACGAGTTATAGACATGAAAGTGGCTACTGACGAGTTATAGACATGAAAGTGGCTACTGACGAGTTATAGACATGAAAGTGGCTACTGACGAGTTATAGACATGAAAGTGGCTACTGACGAGTTATAGACATGAAAGTGGCTACTGACGAGTTATAGACATGAAAGTGGCTACTGACGAGTTATAGACATGAAAGTGGCTACTGACGGGTTATAGACATGAAAGTGGCTGCTGATGAGTTATAGACATTAAACTGGTTGCTAAAGAGTTATAGACATGAAAGTGGCTGTTGATAAGTTATAGACATTAAAGTGGCTGCTGACGAATTATAGACATTAAAGTGGCTGCTGATGAGTTATAGACATTAAAGTGGCTGCTGATGAGCTATAGACATTAAAGTGGCTGCTGATGAGTTATAGAATATATAGAAGTTGTTGGAGGGTTATAGATAACAAGAAAACAGCTGTTAAAATATTATAGACGACCAAGAGAGAGAGAGAGACAATTGAAGAATTATAAACATAATACTGATTGGCCTGCTGATGTTGAAAGGATATATAATATATTGGAGAGCCTGTTCATAAGTTACAGACGACATGATAGTGACTGTTGGAGGGTTATAGACATGACAGTGACTGTTAGAGGGCTACAGACGACATGACAGTGACGGTTGGGGGGTTACAGACGACATCATAGTCACTGTTGGAGGGTTATAAACACATGATAGTTACTGTTGGAGGGTTATAGACACATGATAGTTACTGTTGGAGGGTTATAGACACATGATAGTGACTTTTGGAGAGTTATAGGCACATGATAGTTACTGTTGGAGGGTTATAGACACATGATAGTGACTGTTGGAGGATTATAGACAAATGATAGTTACTGTTGGAGGGTTATAGACACATGATAGTGACTGCTGGAGGGTTATAGACTTCATGATAGTGACTGTTGGAGGGTTATAAACACATAATAGTTACTGTTGGAGGGTTATAGACACATGATAGTTACTGTTGGAGGGTTATAGACACATGATAGTTACTGTTGGAGGGTTATAGACACATGATAGTTACTGTTGGAGGGTTATAGACACATGATAGTTACTGTTGGAGGGTTATAGACACATGATAGTGACTGTTGGAGGGTTACAGACACATGATAGTTACTGTTGTATGGTTATAGACACATGATAGTGACTGTTGGAGGGTTACAGACATATGATAGTTACTGTTGGAGGGTTATAGACACATGATAGTTACTGTTGGAGGGTTATAGACACATGATAGTTACTGTTGGAGGGTTATAGACACATGATAGTGACTGTTGGAGGGTTACAGACACATGATAGTTACTGTTGTATGGTTATAGACACATGATAGTGACTGTTGGAGGGTTACAGACATATGATAGTTACTGTTGGAGGGCTATAGACACATGATAGTTACTGTTAGAGGGTTATAGACACATGATAGTTACTGTTGGAGGGCTATAGACACATGATAGTGACTGTTGGAGGGTTATAGACAAATGATAGTTACTGTTGGAGGGTTATAGACACATGATAGTTACTGTTAGAGGGTTATAGACACATGATAGTGACTGTTGGAGGGTTATAGACACATGATAGTGACTGTTGGAGGGTTACAGACATATGATAGTTACTGTTGGAGGGTTATAGACACATGATAGTTACTGTTGGAGGGTTATAGACACATGATAGTTACTGTTGGAGGGCTATAAACACAAGATAGTGACTGTTGGAGGGTTATAGACACATGATAGTTACTGTTGGAGGGTTATAGACACATGATAGTTACTGTTGGAGGGTTATAGACACATGATAGTGACTGTTGGAGGGTTATAGACACATGATAGTTACTGTTGTAGGGTTATAGACACATGATAGTGACTGTTGGAGGGTTACAGACATATGATAGTTACTGTTGGAGGGTTATAGACACATGATAGTTACTGTTGGAGGGTTATAGACACATGATAGTTACTGTTGGAGGGCTATAGACACATGATAGTGACTGTTGGAGGGTTATAGACAAATGATAGTTACTGTTGGAGGGTTATAGACACATGATAGTTACTGTTAGAGGGTTATAGACACATGATAGTGACTGTTGGAGGGTTATAGACACATGATAGTTACTGTTGGAGGGTTATAGACACATGATAGTTACTGTTGGAGGGTTATAGACACATGATAGTTACTGTTAGAGGGTTATAGACACATGATAGTTACTGTTGGAGGGTTATAGACAAATGATAGTTACTGTTGGAGGGTTATAGACACATGATAGTTACTGTTAGAGGGTTATAGACACATGATAGTGACTGTTGGAGGGTTATAGACACATGATAGTTACTGTTGTATGGTTATAGACACATGATAGTGACTGTTGGAGGGTTACAGACATATGATAGTTACTGTTGGAGGGCTATAGACACATGATAGTTACTGTTAGAGGGTTATAGACACATAACAGTTACTGTTGGAGGGCTATAGACACATGATAGTGACTGTTGGAGGGTTATAGACAAATGATAGTTACTGTTGGAGGGTTATAGACACATGATAGTGACTGTTGGAGGGTTATAGACACATGATAGTTACTGTTGTAGGGTTATAGACACATGATAGTGACTGTTGGAGGGTTACAGACATATGATAGTTACTGTTGGAGGGTTATAGACACATGATAGTTACTGTTGGAGGGTTATAGACACATGATAGTTACTGTTGGAGGGCTATAAACACAAGATAGTGACTGTTGGAGGGTTGTAGATGACACAATTGCGGCTGGTGATAGTTTACTGGCAGAAGAAAATTGGCTGTTGAAGGATAATTGACGAGAGTAAGAATTATATATACCGTCTTTGCATGAATTTAAAGGTGAATGTAATTGCAAAAGCTGCGGTTTTGCTTTGAAGATACGATGAGAAGAACTGTAACTATGACCTTTAAATAATGCAACTCGTGGATTCTAAGAGATGATAACGAAGTCAGTAAATGACTGTTTGAAAAGGCTTTAGGAGAGCCAGGACCATTTCTCTGAATAAGAATGACGCCCACAACAGCTCTTGTGTTGAGGATTCCATAGCTTGTGCTTTCTTTAATTCTCAGGAAAACTGATGCACAGTTTATGAGAATAGGGACTCTTTTTAAGTAGATTGTAAGCAATTTTGCTGAATCCCGATGATGTAAAGATTTGCAAATGTTTGAAACTTTTTCTCGCCAGGGTCTCTATTTAAACACTTGTGTGTGTGTGTGTAACACTGTTATGTAACATTGTTGTTTCACTGGAGGTTGGCAAGCGTCGTCTAGCAGGTGTGTCCAACCCTTCATGTAGCCCAATAACACTTATAAATATGTCAGTGCTATTTTACTGTACTGAAAAAATAGATATCATAAAAATATACACTAGTCTAAAACAATCTTCCTGGCTAACAAGCAGTTCTTTCAGCTTTCAAGATTCATAACATAAGAATCTTTACGTACCATTACTATCACATAGACTGGTGCCATAGTCATAATTATATGCTCTTACATGCTTATTTATTTAGGATTTTCTAAGTGGTTTGTGCCTTATATCTTGAGTGTTTGTTAACCAAGATAACCTCATGGAAGGTTCCTTGATGTTGGTGAGGGGCTCTTGATTTAGGGAATTGGATCTGTGCTCCAGTTCCCCGAATTAAGCCTGAATGCCTTCCACATCCCCCCTCCCCTGGGCGCTGTATAATCCTACGGGTTTAGCGCTTCCCCCTTGATTATAATAATAATTATGTTAACCAAGATGTTGAAAGTTTGTATCTGCCTAACATTCAATGTTATTTTAATTTAACCCCAAATTATGAAAGATGTTGTATTTGACTTGTGAATTTTTGTATCTTCTCGTACATCTGAATTATCAGTTACACAAATTAAAGTACTTTGGAAATTAACATAAAACAATCAGACGAAGCCACTGTGAGGGAATGTAATTAAGATTAAATTTGTTTACTTCGAAAACGAAGTCTAAAAAATATCTATTGCATATTTTGCCGAGCAGAGGTTTGTTAATCTTTATTACCTGTGCTACTGAAAGTCAGTACTGACCAGTCCTTAAGGATACTGTATATTATTAGTACTTTGTTGAAAGAGTATTATTAGCATCGTATTCTACAGGTATTATTTGTTTCATGGTGTGGTTATTTTATCATCATTATGTAATGACACTGTCAGCATCAAGGTGCTGTGATATTATTACTATCATGGTGTTGTGATATTATTACTATCATGGTGTTGTGATATTATTACCATCATGGTGCTGTGATATTATTACTATCAAGGTGCTGTGATATTATTACTATCATGGTGTTGTGATATTATTACTATCATGGTGTTGTGATATTATTACTATCATGGTGCTGTGATATTATTACTAGCAAGGTGCTGTGATATTATTACTATCATGGTGCTGTAATATTATTACTATCATGGTGTTGTAATATTATTACTATCATGGTGCTGTAATATTATTACTATCATGGTGCTGTAATATTATTACTATCATGGTGCTGTGATATTATTACTATCATAGTGCTGTAATATTATTACTATCAAGGTGCTGTGATATTATTACTGTCATGGTGCTGTGATATTATTACTATCAAGGTGCTGTGATATTATTACTATCATGGTGTTGTAATATTATTACTGTCAAGGTGCTGTGATATTATTACTGTCATGGTGTTGTAATATTATTACTATCATGGTGCTGTAATATTATTACTATCATGGTGTTGTAATATTATTACTATCATGGTGCTGTAATATTATTACTATCATGGTGTTGTAATATTATTACTATCATGGTGCTGTAATATTATTACTATCATGGTGCTGTAATATTATTACTATCATGGTGCTGTGATATTATTACTATCATAGTGCTGTAATATTATTACTATCAAGGTGCTGTGATATTATTACTGTCATGGTGCTGTGATATTATTACTATCAAGGTGCTGTGATATTATTACTATCATGGTGTTGTAATATTATTACTGTCAAGGTGCTGTGATATTATTACTATCAAGGTGCTGTGATATTATTACTATCATGGTGCTGTGATATTATTACTATCATGGTGCTGTGATATTATTACTATCATGGTGCTGTGATATTATTACTATCATGGTGCTGTGATATTATTACTATCATGGTGCTGTGATATTATTACTATCATGGTGTTGTGATATTATTACTATCATGGTGTTGTGATATTATTACTATCATGGTGCTGTGATATTATTACTATCAAGGTGCTGTGATATTATTACTATCATGGTGTTGTAATATTATTACTATCAAGGTGCTGTGATATTATTACTATCAAGGTGCTGTGATATTATTACTATCATGGTGCTGTGATATTATTACTATCATGGTGTTGTAATATTATTACTATCAAGGTGCTGTGATATTATTACTATCAAGGTGCTGTGATATTATTACTATCATGGTGCTGTGATATTATTACTATCATGGTGTTGTGATATTATTACTATCATGGTGTTGTGATATTATTACTATCAAGGTGCTGTGATATTATTACTATCATGGTGTTGTAATATTATTACTATCAAGGTGCTGTGATATTATTACTATCAAGGTGCTGTGATATTATTACTATCATGGTGCTGTGATATTATTACTATCAAGGTGCTGTGATATTATTACTATCATGGTGTTGTATTATTATTACTATCATGGTGCTGTAATATTATTACTATCATGGTGCTGTGATATTATTACTATCATGGTGCTGTGATATTATTACTATCAAGGTGCTGTGATATTATTACTATCAAGGTGCTGTGATATTATTACTATCAAGGTGCTGTGATATTATTACTATCATGGTGCTGTGATATTATTACTATCATGGTGCTGTGATATTATTACTATCATAGTGCTGTAATATTATTACTATCAAGGTGCTGTGATATTATTACTATCATAGTGCTGTAATATTATTACTATCAAGGTGCTGTGATATTATTACTGTCATGGTGTTGTAATATTATTACTATCATGGTGCTGTGATATTATTACTATCATAGTGCTGTAATATTATTACTATCAAGGTGCTGTGATATTATTACTGTCATGGTGCTGTGATATTATTACTATCAAGGTGCTGTGATATTATTACTATCATGGTGTTGTAATATTATTACTATCAAGGTGCTGTGATATTATTACTATCAAGGTGCTGTGATATTATTACTATCAAGGTGCTGTGATATTATTACTATCATGGTGTTGTAATATTATTACTATCAAGGTGCTGTAATATTATTACTATCAAGGTGCTGTGATATTATTACTATCAAGGTGCTGTGATATTATTACTATCATGGTGCTGTGATATTATTACTATCATGGTGCTGTGATATTATTACTATCAAGGTGCTGTGATATTATTACTATCATGGTGTTGTAATATTATTACTATCAAGGTGCTGTAATATTATTACTATCAAGGTGCTGTGATATTATTACTATCAAGGTGCTGTGATATTATTACTATCATGGTGCTGTGATATTATTACTATCATGGTGCTGTGATATTATTACTATCATGGTGCTGTGATATTATTACTATCATGGTGTTGTAATATTATTACTATCATGGTGCTGTAATATTATTACTATCATGGTGCTGTGATATTATTACTATCATGGTGTTGTAATATTATTACTATCATGGTGCTGTAATATTATTACTATCAAGGTGCTGTAATATTATTACTATCAAGGTGCTGTAATATTATTACTATCATAGTGCTGTAATATTATTACTATCAAGGTGCTGTAATATTATTACTATCAAGGTGCTGTAATATTATTACTATCAAGGTGCTGTAATATTATTACTATCAAGGTGCTGTAATATTATTACTATCATAGTGCTGTAATATTATTAGTATTAACTACTCAGATACGAAAAACTTGAGGAAATTGAAACTGTATCAGAGTATATAACAATTTGTAACCATATAAGCCAGTGATAAAATAATGTGAATGACCTGGGAGTGATAATGTCAGAGGATTTCACTTTCAAAGACCAGAACAATGTATCTGTCTCATTTGCAAGAAAAATGATAGGATGGATAATGAGAACCTTCTAAACCAAGAACCCCCAAGCCCATGATGATTCTCTTCAAATCGCTTGTTCCCTTTAGGCTGGAATACAGCTGAACTACTAACTGCCCCTTTCAAGGCAGGCGAAATTGCTGACCTGGAGAGTGTACAGAGAACTTTCACGGCACACAAATACGAAAAAGGACCTAAATTAATGAGAACAGTTGAAATCTTTTAATTTGTATTCACTGGAACGCAGGCGAGAAAGATACTTGATAAAATACACTTGGAAAGTTCTAGAGGGATTAGTACGAAACTTGCACACGATAATCACTCCCTACGAAATAAAAAAGGCTCGGCAGGAGACGCAACATTTCCCCAATGAAAAGCAGGAGCACCACGAGTATTCTAAGAGACACCACAATAAGTGTTCGGAGCCCAAGACTGTTCAACTGCCTCCCAGCATACATAAAGGGGATTACCAACTGACCCCTGGCTTTCTTGAAGAAGGCTCTGGACAGGCACCTAACGTCATTAGCTGATCAGCCGGGCTGTGGTTCGTACGTTTTCTTACGTGCAGTCAGCAGTAACAGCCTGGTTGATTAGGCCCTGATCCACCACGAGGCCTGGTCTCAGATAGGTCCGCGGGGGCGTTGGCCCCTGAAACCCTCTCCAGGTATATTCCTGGATTATATTATATTATATATATATATATATATATATATATATATATATATATATATATATATATATATATATATATATATATATATATATATATATATATATATATATATATATATATATATATATATATATATATATATATAGTTGGCAAGTCATATACTGCTGTTTAGTTTTGCCTGCAGGACATACTATGCCGGCGTGCATAATAGTTTAGATGCCCCTGCAAACTATATGTATTCCCATCTTTCCTTCTGAGTCCAGGCACTGTACTTCCCACCTCCAGGACGCAAGTCAAACTAGCCGGTTTCCTTGAAACCATTCATAAAATGTTACCCTGCTCACACTCCAACAGTTCGTCAAATCTTAAATTCCATTCTCCTCCACTCACTCTTGTCTACCACGCTCACACGCGCCACCTGGATGTCCAAGCCCCTTACACACTAAATTTCCTCTACCACCCTCTCTCCTACCTTTCCTATGGCGACTCCTACCCTGGCTTCTTTCCACTACAAATTTATATGTTCTACATATCATTCTGTTTTTCCCATTCCTCTTTAAATGTCCAAACCACCTCCTCAACCTACTGAACACTAACTCTAAACTTTCTGTTAAACTCGGAGCTACGAATTCTCTGTACAATATTTGCACCACACATTGCCCTCATACACGACACCTCCGCTGTCTCTAGCCTTCTCCATGTTGCAATGTTCATCACTCATGCTTCGCACCCCTATAAGAGCGTTGGTATCACTATACTCTCATACATTCCTCTCTTTGCTTCCATGGATAATGTTTTTTGTTTCATAGGTTCCTCAAAGAACCACTTGCCTTTTCCCTTTCATCAATTCTTTGGTTCAGTTCATCTTTCATGTACTCACCCGCCCTCAAATCCCCTCCCAAATATCTGAGCGCATTCATTTCCTTCATACTCCTTCCTTGCACTCCTCCTTTCATTACCGAACTTGCTTTGTTACCCACATTACCTTGCTCTTTCCTATGTTCACTTAGAATTTTTCTTTTTAATTAGAGCGTAAGAAAGGAGAAATAATGCAGCAGTCCTCCTGCCCCATACCAGGCAGGTCCTTCTCAAAATCAAACCAACTAACGAAAGCATCTGCCCAACATATTTTCGGTGCTACCCAAGGAACAAGCCAGGTGCGTGTCCCACTCTAATTCAACCTCTCTCACTCATGCACATATCCAAACTTTATTTGAAGCTACCCAAGCTACCAGTTCAACGTCCCCACCAAGCAGATTGCTCTATCCATCCACTACTCAATTTCCAAACCATCAAATTCGATATCCCCTCCAAATTATCAACAGAACTGCGAGTAGCTGAAGTTTTGTTACCGATTCAAAATCACTTATTTCGTGATTTCATTAATATAGACTGCTCGTGAAGGCCGGTACCCTAAACAAGATGAGGCTGAAATTAGTCTAAGGCTTCACGATCACGTATGTTCTTGCATCAGGGAAAACACGCTCAGTTCCACTGAACCCCCGATGTTTGAAAATTGATGGTCAAGTGGATAGAGGGATGCATACTATGTCCTGTTTTCACAGGGCTGGCCATTGTGACGCAGGATCGAATCCTGGCTAGCCGCAGTTCTGTTATTGATTATTTGTCGTGTCAAATATTTAAAAATAGAGATTTTGGCTTAAATAACAACGCTCTTCTTGCCGAATAAGGCAAGCGAAAACTTGTGTATGCAAAAATTTCGCAAAAGTCATTCTGAGCCTAACGAGAAAAGTATCTTTCATATTGATTGTTTATTAAATTATTGTAAACATATATAAAATATTTTAGTTAGATTAGGCTAAATTAAATTGCGCTTGTTATAACAAGGCTAGGTAAGTTTTCTAAGGTTCTTATGGTACAAAATTATTAATTTTACATTAATATAAATGAAAATATGAATATCTTTCAACGTACAAAAGAAATTTTGTTTAAAAGGGACTTAATTTTAAACAAGTTCTTGCTAATTGACCAGTTATACCTATTCGGCACGGCATTATATATATATATATATATATATATATATATATATATATATATATATATATATATATATATATATATATATCACTAACTCCTGAATGTAAGTGGTTGAAGGAATCTATGGATTTCCTAATTTACAGTTTAATTTGTTAATGGGTTTTAACTGTAGCTAATATTACCTCGACGTCTCTAACAATATTCACCTAGACTTATCTTACTAGTTTCATTCTAATTAATTTGATTTCTTTTTTTTTACTACCAATTCACTGGCTAAACTCTGAAGGAAACTTTCATCAATTAATGTTTTACTCGCATAATATATGGGAATTTGTTCCTGTTCAAGTAGACTGTTGTTGTTGATAACGTGATATTATTCCTTGTAGCAGATGTTCCGCGGTGATATATCACGAATATACTTCCCATAGCTTCATTATTTACCCGGTTGTGAGTGAATCATATTGTTGTGTTTCTGACTGGAACAGAACAAGTATGTAACGTGTCCTTCAATTTTAAGGACAGTTTTTAAATAAGGACGCAAAATATATTGAAAATTTAGAAAGGGTTCTTGTAAATAATTACGTCAACACATAATTAGAATCAATTTATCAGCTCCAATTTGCATTAAATATTTTGTATAAATAGTAACAGTATCGACAAGAATTAGACACACGTCCAACATCCGGGTATCTTTATTTGTAGACGTTTCGCCATCCTGTGACTTTATCAATACAATACAAGGACACAATATAAAGAATTATATACAAAAGCTGAGGTAATCAGTCCCTGACTGTTGGTGTTGGTGAAGCGCACCGTAGTCGTCAAGACTATGGTGCACCGTGCACATTCTTCACACTAGATATTCATTTACACAACAAAGGAAGAATCGGAGTACCAATGCTACACTGTGAATATATATTAAATAATTTTTATTTATAATTTATCTCTCAAAATAAATGACGTTGTAAAAATACGCAATATTCAAATTATTTTTCATATATATCTATCAACCGCAGCGTATTAAATCGTTTCGTAATATACACAGATAAGTGAATTTATCTTAGTGTCATCGACACCATGCCCAGCCCTTCTAGGGTAGGGTAGGTGCCTGAGCCCGAGCCTTTAGCTTATAAGACTGTCATTCCCATTAGCCCCCTTGGGGCGGGGATGGCAGACCAGAGAGGCCTAGCTTGTGGCTAGGCCTGGGGACAGTTGGTCCCAAAGATGAGGAGGTACTTGTGCCTCCTCCCATGGGAGACTTAGGTCTCAGACACTCCCTAAAGAGGGAGCCAAGGCCGGGCCACCACTTGGAAAAGGCCCGGGCCGGGAGAATACCGGCTAATCTTTAACTAACTATCTTAGTGTATATACACAGTGGATATACTTCATTCATATTTAGGGATTAAATATCATTGAAGTCATCAAGTGAAGACTCTCCTAGTGGCCCTTGCACAGACAAGACACTTAATGCCACTTGAAAGATAACATGCAGTTCTTACCACACGTTGAATATAACAGAGTACACACAGCAACGATCTATAGCATAGTGTTCAATGTATTCGAATCAAAACCGAAATATCCGAGGTTCGACTCCCGGGACAAGCAAACTACGTATGTGTGAGTCTTTAAGCCATTTATTTAGTTTACATACATGTAAATAGGTACCCGGGTATTAGTCGAATGTTGTGGAAAAAGAGACGTAAACAAATACACCAGACCTAAGGGCAGGATTAAAATTATTTGAGGAAGGATATGTTGTAGAATGTGTTGGAGAATGTGTTGGAGAATGTGTTGTAGAATATGAACAAATTCTCCTCTCAACTAAGATTCTCTTAATACGGTTTCCTAAACTTTCATTTATTTCTGAAGGGATTTGTTTATATCCTGACATTGTCCCATCCTATGGTTTAAATTTTCAAAGTAGGTGAAGTGTAACTAGCGAAATGTTGAGGTGACCTCGTGACCTCTGATCCACTTTACTGAGAACATTCCCGGGTTTAGTTCGTGTATTAACTTCAGAAATCCTAATCTGAGTTGTTTGAAGTTTTCAAAATTTGTGTATCCTACCTAGAAGGATAGTTTTTTTAATTGTGTAGATGACCGTTTGTAGATATTACTTATAAACCATACCACGGGTAGGGTTTGAACCCGCGGTCACAGTCTCAAAACTCCAGACAGTGGTGTTAGCATTTGTGGTCACAGTGGTGCCTATGCTAACCTTCCTATGGTGTAGAAATATACCTAATTGGACGAATCTAATTGAAGCTAGCTGGTCCAGTGATTAACGCGACGGTCTGGAGTTTAGCGACTCTCTGACCGCGGGTTCTATTCCCACCCGTAGTATGGTTTGTCTGCAATCGTGTCATTATTGATTTCTTGAGTCATGTTACTTATAAAATGGTGTAGTAATATTTTATGTGAAATAATTTGATTGTACAGCTTCTGATCAGCTTCAATCTTGAGTGACTGATGCATCGTACAGAGAGAATGATACTCCCTTGTGTTTAGTTTTTGTGGATGCAGCTTTGTCAATATCTTTGTATAGTTAATAGTCTTGGAAACTGAGAATTTCCTCATTGACGGGCTTCAATAATCACTGAAGCTAAGATTTACAGCCTGAAATCGGCTCATGCGATTGGCTTCGAATTTTGAATACTGATAAACTATGACTAGAGAAAAGCTCAGAGAGCTAGTGTGAGGTGCTAATATTCTCTGTTCAAGTTTATAAAGACCATTCCCCCATTCTGGTTTCTGTGTCGTAATTTGTAAAAAACACACATGATGGGCTGCAGACCTTCAGGAGTGGTGTATCCTTCACAGAAGCAGCTTATGTTGTTACTGGAGTGTATGGGTACCAGTTGCTCGTTTTATATTTAAAATTCTGTTTTTATAGTGAAATATCTGGAGTATATCTCTTATGAGCGGCAATAAACTTTAATGTCTGATATATATTTTAAAACAATATATATCTTAAGGTTAGGTTACCTAGGTGCAATTTTTCCAATTTACATATTAATTTTTTTTTCTGAGCAGAAATTAAAGGATACATCTTTTGATCTGCCTCTGAATTTTAGACATTTTGCTTTACTCAAAGTTTTATTTTCGTTTATTATGGGTTTTGTATATTATATAATTTGCAAAATTTATTAAACGAGTTGGTTTATGTGTAATAAATGAAGTGTGCAGCATCTGACTGTGCTAACTGAAACGTGCAGTAAGTAACTTTGTGCATTGAGTGATTCTGAGCTGTGTAGGCAGCAGCACAGCAGCAGCACAGCAGCAGCACAGCAGCAGCAGCACAGCAGCAGCACAGCAGCAGCAGCACAGCAGCAGCACAGCAGCAGCAGCACAGCAGCAGCACAGCAGCAGCAGCAGCACAGCAGCAGCAGCACAGCAGCAGCACAGCAGCAGCACAGCAGCAGCACAGCAGCAGCAGCACAGCAGCAGCACAGCAGCAGCACAGCAGCAGCACAGCAGCAGCAGCACAGCAGCAGCACAGCAGCAGCAGCAGCACAGTAGCAGCAGCACAGCAGCAGCACAGCAGCAGCACAGCAGCAGCACAGCAGCAGCAGCACAGCAGCAGCACAGCAGCAGCACAGCAGCAGCACAGCAGCAGCAGCACAGCAGCAGCACAGCAGCAGCAGCACAGCAGCAGCACAGCAACAGCAGCAGCACAGCAGCAGCAGCACAGCAGCAGCACAGCAGCAGCACAGCAGCAGCAGCACAGCAGCAGCACAGCAGCAGCACAGCAGCAGCACAGCAGCAGCAGCACAGCAGCAGCACAGCAGCAGCACAGCAGCAGCAGCACAGCAGCAGCACAGCAGCAGCACAGCAGCAGCAGCACAGCAGCAGCACAGCAACAGCAGCAGCACAGCAGCAGCAGCACAGCAGCAGCAACACAGCAGCACAGCAGCAGCACAGCAGCAGCACAGCAGCAGCAGAACAGCAGCAGCACAGCAGCAGCAGCACAGCAGCTGCACAGCAGCAGCAGCACAGCAGCAGCACAGCAACAGCAGCACAGCAGCAGCACAGCAGCAGCAGCACAGCAGCAGCACAGCAGCAGCAGCAAAGCGGCAGCACAGCAGCAGCAGCACAGCAGCAGCACAGCAGCAGCACAGCAGCAGCAGCAGCAGCAGCACAGCAGAAGCAGCAGCAGCAGCAGCACAGCAGAAGCAGCAGCAGCAGCAACACAGCAGAAGCAGCAGCAGCAGCAACACAGCAGAAGCAGCAGCAGCAGCAACACAGCAGAAGCAGCAGCAGCAGCAACACAGCAGAAGCAGCAGCAGCAGCAGCAGCAACAACAACACAGCAGCAGCAGCAACAACAACACAGCAACAGCAGCAGCACAGTAGCAGCAGCGGCAGCAACAGCAGCAACACAGCAGCAGCAGCACGGCAGCAGCAGCAGCAGCACAGCAGCAGCAGCACAGCAGCAGCAGCAGCAGCAGCAGCAAAAACAGCAGCAGCAGAAACACAGCAGCAGCAGCAGCAGCAGCAACACAGCAGCAGCAGCACAGCAGCAGCAGCAGCAGCAAAAACAGCAGCAGTAGAAACACAGCAGCAGCAGCAGCAGCAGCAGCAGCAGCAGCAGCAACAACAGAGCAGCAGCAGCAAAGCACCAGCAGCGGCAGCAGCAGCAGCAGCAACACAGCAGCAGCAGCAGCAGCAACACATCAGCAGCAGCACAGCAGCAGCATCGGCAACAGCAGCAACACAGCAGCAGCAGCACAGCAGCAGAACAGCAACAGCAGCAACAACACAGCAGCAGCAGCACAGCAGCAGCAGCAGCAACACAGCAGCAGCAGCACAGCAGCAGCAGCAACACAGCAGCAGCATAGCAGCAGCAGCAGCAACACAGCAGCAGCATAGCAGCAGCAGCAGCAACACAGCAGCAGCATAGCAGCAGCAGCAGCAACACAGCAGCAGCATAGCAGCAGCAGCAGCAGCAGCAACACAGCAGCAGCAGCAGCAACACAGCAGCAGCAGCACAGTAACAGCAGCAGCAGCAGCAGCAGCAGCAGCAGCAATACCGCAGCAGTAGCACAGCAGCAGCAGCAGCAGCAGCAACACAACAGCAGCAGCAGCACAGCAGCTGCAGCGGCAGCAGCAGCAACACAGCAGCAGCAGAACAGCAGCAGCAGCAGCAGCACAGCAGCAGCAGCAGCAGCAGCACAGCAGCAGAAGGAACAACACAGCAGCAACACAGCAGCAGCAGCGGCAACAGCAGCAGCAGCAACACAGCAACAGTACAGCAGCAGCAGCGACAGCAGCAGCAACACAGCAGCAGCAGCACAGCAGCACCAGCAGCAGCAGCAGCAACACAGCAGCAACCGCACAGCAGCAGCAGCAGCAGCACAGCAGCAGCAACACAGCAGCAGCAGCAGCACAGCAGCAGCAGCAGCAGCAGCAACAACACAGCAGCAGCAGCAACACAGCAGCAGCAGCACAGCAGCAGCAGCAGCAGCACAGCAGCAGCAGCAGCAGCACAGCAGTAGCAGCAGCAGCAACACAGCAGCAGCAGCAGCATAGCAGCAGCAACACAGCAGCAGCGCAGCAGCAGCAGCAGCAGCAACACAGCAGCAGTACAGCAGCAGCAGCGACAGCAGCAGCAACACAGCAGCAGCAGCACAGCAGCAGCAGCAGCAGCAGCAGCAACACAGCAGCAACCGCACAGCAGCAGCAGCAGCAGCACAGCAGCAGCAACACAGCAGCAGCAGCAGCACAGCAGCAGCAGCAGCAGCAGCAACAACACAGCAGCAGCAGCAACACAGCAGCAGCAGCACAGCAGCAGCAGCAGCAGCACAGCAGCAGCAGCAGCAGCAGCAGCACAGCAGTAGCAGCAGCAGCAACACAGCAGCAGCAGCAGCATAGCAGCAGCAGCACAGCAGCAGCAGCACAGCAGCACAGCATCAACAGCAGCAGCACAGCAGCAGCACAGCAGCAGCAGCACAGCATCAACAGCAGCAGCACAGCAGCAGCACAGCAGCAGCGATTTTTCAAAAACTTGGGAAAATATCAAAAGTGGTTTTCATGAGATAATTTGTAAACACCTCATCCGATCAGCTTCAAACCTTTGATAACTTGATAATGCAACTTCCGAACGACTTGAAACTTCAAGTGCTGATGAATTTTGCAAAATTTACCCGTTTCCGAAAGATAGAGAATTTCTTTCCAGATTAAGTCAATAATTTTTCACTTTTTTGAGGGGGAGGGGGAGAGAGGAGAGGAAATGGGGAGGAGGAGTGGGGATGGGGAGAGAGGAGGAGGAGTGGGGAGGAGGAGTGGGGAGGGGGAGAGAGGAGGAGGAGTGGGGAGGAGGAGTGGGGAGGGGGAGAGAGGAGGAGTGGGGAGGGGGAGTGGGGAGGGGGAGTGGGGAGGGGGAGTGGGGAGGGGGAGAGAGGAGGAGTGGGGAGGGGGAGTGGGGAGGGGGAGTGGGGAGGGGGAGGGGGGTAAGGTTTCAACTTGCCTCTTACAAGACGATGAAATGAAGAGAACATGACTGAAATTCATAAGTGAAAGAAAGACGGACATAAATAAATCAAAGTGATATAAAAATGGTTTTTAGAATATCCTTCCAAGAAATAACTCGAAATAATGGATTCAAATTAGACAAGTTTATGTTTAGAAAGAAAGTATAAAATTACTGTGCAACATATGGGAATCTTTACTGAAGAAACGCTTCGCCACACAGTGGCTTCATCAGTCCAATACAAAGCAGAAGGTGTAAGGAGAGGACGAGTTTGAGGTAATCAGTCCCTCAGCCTGGAGTCGATGTGTTCAGTCCATCAATCTTGTAGAAAGTACAGAATAGGGGCGTAGATGTGGCTTATATACTGCAGTCAGGTGAGGCGAAGCAGAAGGAGGCGGGATCACAGTGGAGGCGGGATCACAGTGGAGGCAGGATCACAGTGGAGGCGGGATCACAGTGGAGGCGGGATCACAGTGGAGGCGGGATCACAGTGGAGGCGGGATCACAGTGGAGGCGGGATCACAGTGGAGGCGGGATCACAGTGGAGGCAGGATCACAGTGGAAGCAGGATCACAATGGAAGCAGGATCAGAGTGGAAGCAGGATCACAGTGGAAGCAGGATCACAGTGGAGGCGGGATCACAGTGGAGGCAGGATCACAGTGGAGGCAGGATCACAGTGGAAGCAGGACCACAGTGGAAGCAGGATCACAGTGGAGGCGGGATCACAGTGGAGGCGGGATCACAGTGGAGGCAGGATCACAGTGGAAGCAGGATCACAGTGGAAGCAGGATCACAGTGGAAGCAGGATCACAGTGGAGGCGGGATCACAGTGGAGGCGGGATCACAGTGGAGGCAGGATCACAGTGGAGGCAGGATCACAGTGGAGGCAGGATCACAGTGTAGGCAGGATCACAGTGGAGGCGGGATCACAGTGGAGGCGGGATCACAGTGGAGGCGGGATCACAGTGGAGGCGGGATGACAGTGGAGGCGGGATGACAGTGGAGGCGGGATCACAGTGGAGGCGGGATCACAGTGGAGGCGGGATGACAGTGGAGGCGGGATCACAGTGGAGGCGGGATCACAGTGGAGGCAGGATCACAGTGGAGGCAGGATCACAGTGGAGGCAGGATCACAGTGGAGGCAGGATCACAGTGGAGGCGGGATCACAGTGGAAGCAGGATCACAGTGGAGGCGGGATCACAGTGGAGGCAGGATCACAGTGGAGGCAGGATCACAGTGGAGGCGGGATCACAGTGGAAGCAGGATCACAGTGGAGGCGGGATCACAGTGGAGGCAGGATCACAGTGGAGGCGGGATCACAGTGGAAGCAGGATCACAGTGGAGGCGGGATCACAGTGGAGGCAGGATCACAGTGGAGGCAGGATCACAGTGGAGGCGGGATCACAGTGGAAGCAGGATCACAGTGGAGGCGGGATCACAGTGGAGGCAGGATCACAGTGGAGGCGGGATCACAGTGGAAGCAGGATCACAGTGGAGGCGGGATCACAGTGGAAGCAGGATCACAGTGGAGGCGGGAGCAAAGTGGAGGCAGGATCACAGTGGAAGCAGGATCACAGTGGAAGCAGGATCACAGTGGAAGCAGGATCACACTGGAGGCGGGATCACAGTGGAGGCGGGATCACAGTGGAGGCGGGATCACAGTGGAGGCGGGATCACAGTGGAGGCAGGATCACAGTGGAAGCAGGATCACAATGGAAGCAGGATCACAGTGGAAGCAGGATCACAGTGGAAGCAGGATCACAGTGGAGGCGGGATCACAGTGGAGGCAGGATCACAGTGGAGGCGGGATCACAGTGGAGGCAGGATCACAGTGGAAGCAGGATCACAATGGAAGCAGGATCACAGTGGAAGCAGGATCACAGTGGAAGCAGGATCACAGTGGAGGCGGGATCACAGTGGAGGCAGGATCACAGTGGAGGCAGGATCACAGTGGAAGCAGGACCACAGTGGAAGCAGGATCACAGTGGAGGCAAGATCAAAGTGGAGGCGGGATCACAGTGGAGGCAGGATCACAGTGGAAGCAGGATCACAGTGGAAGCAGGATCACAGTGGAAGCAGGATCACAGTGGAGGCGGGATCACAGTGGAGGCGGGATCACAGTGGAATCAGGATCACAGTGGAAGCAGGATCACAGTGGAAGCAGGATCACAGTGGAAGCAGGATCACAATGGAGGCGGGATCACAGTGGAGGTGGGATCACAGTGGAGGCGGGATCACAGTGGAGGCGGGATCACAGTGGAGGCAGGATCACAGTGGAAGCAGGATCACAATGGAAGCAGGATCACAGTGGAAGCAGGATCACAGTGGAAGCAGGATCACAGTGGAGGCGGGATCACAGTGGAGGCAGGATCACAGTGGAGGCGGGATCACAGTGGAGGCGGGATCACAGTGGAGCCGGGATCACAGTGGAGGCGGGATCACAGTGGAGGCGGGATCACTGTGGAGGCGGGATCACAGTGAAGGCAGGATCACAGTGGAGGCAGGATCACAGTGGAGGCAGGATCACAGTGGAGGCGGGATCACAGTGGAGGCGGGATCACAGTGGAGGCTGGATCACTGTGGAGGCGGGATCACAGTGGAGGCGGGATCACAATGGAGGCGGGATCACAGTGGAGGCAGGATCACAGTGGAGGCAGGATCACAGTGGAGGCAGGATCACAGTGTAGGCAGGATCACAGTGGAGGCGGGATCACAGTGGAGGCGGGATCACAGTGGAGGCGGGATCGCAGTGGAGGCGGGATGACAGTGGAGGCGGGATGACAGTGGAGGCGGGATCACAGTGGAGGCGGGATCACAGTGGAGGCGGGATGACAGTGGAGGCGGGATGACAGTGGAGGCGGGATCACAGTGGAGGCAGGATCACAGTGGAGGCAGGATCACAGTGGAGGCAGGATCACAGTGGAGGCAGGATCACAGTGGAGGCGGGATCACAGTGGAAGCAGGATCACAGTGGAGGCGGGATCACAGTGGAGGCAGGATCACAGTGGAGGCAGGATCACAGTGGAGGCGGGATCACAGTGGAAGCAGGATCACAGTGGAGGCGGGATCACAGTGGAGGCAGGATCACAGTGGAGGCGGGATCACAGTGGAAGCAGGATCACAGTGGAGGCGGGATCACAGTGGAGGCAGGATCACAGTGGAGGCAGGATCACAGTGGAGGCGGGATCACAGTGGAAGCAGGATCACAGTGGAGGCGGGATCACAGTGGAGGCAGGATCACAGTGGAGGCGGGATCACAGTGGAAGCAGGATCACAGTGGAGGCGGGATCACAGTGGAAGCAGGATCACAGTGGAGGCGGGAGCAAAGTGGAGGCAGGATCACAGTGGAAGCAGGATCACAGTGGAAGCAGGATCACAGTGGAAGCAGGATCACAATGGAGGCGGGATCACAGTGGAGGCGGGATCACAGTGGAGGCGGGATCACAGTGGAGGCGGGATCACAGTGGAGGCAGGATCACAGTGGAAGCAGGATCACAATGGAAGCAGGATCAGAGTGGAAGCAGGATCACAGTGGAAGCAGGATCACAGTGGAGGCGGGATCACAGTGGAGGCAGGATCACAGTGGAGGCAGGATCACAGTGGAAGCAGGACCACAGTGGAAGCAGGATCACAGTGGAGGCGGGATCACAGTGGAGGCGGGATCACAGTGGAGGCAGGATCACAGTGGAAGCAGGATCACAGTGGAAGCAGGATCACAGTGGAAGCAGGATCACAGTGGAGGCGGGATCACAGTGGAGGCGGGATCACAGTGGAATCAGGATCACAGTGGAAGCAGGATCACAGTGGAAGCAGGATCACAGTGGAAGCAGGATCACAATGGAGGCGGGATCACAGTGGAGGTGGGATCACAGTGGAGGCGGGATCACAGTGGAGGCGGGATCACAGTGGAGGCAGGATCACAGTGGAAGCAGGATCACAATGGAAGCAGGATCACAGTGGAAGCAGGATCACAGTGGAAGCAGGATCACAGTGGAGGCGGGATCACAGTGGAGGCAGGATCACAGTGGAGGCAGGATCACAGTGGAAGCAGGATCACAGTGGAAGCAGGATCACAGTGGAGGCAGGATCACAGTGGAGGCGGGATCACAGTGGAGGTGGGATGACAGTGGAAGCAGGATCACAGTGGAAGCAGGATCACAGTGGAGGCAGGATCACAGTGGAGGCGGGATCACAGTGGAGGCGGGATCACAGTGGAGGCGGGATCACAGTGGAAGCAGGATCACAGTGGAAGCAGGATCACAGTGGAGGCAGGATCACAGTGGAGGCAGGATCACAGTGCAAGCAGGATCACAGTGGAAGCAGGATCACAGTGGAGGCAGGATCACAGTGGAGGCGGGATCACAGTGGAGGTGGGATCACAGTGGAGGTGGGATCACAGTGGAGGCGGGATCACATTAGAGGCAGGATCACAATGGAGGCGGGATCAAACTCCTCCTCTCCTCATACCTTCCTGCTGTGTATTGTACTGATGAAGCCACTGTGTGGCGAAACGTTTCTTCAATAAAGATTCCCATATGTTGCACAAGTGTCTCAGTTCTTCAACTTGTTGGTTCTCAAAACCATTCATCACAAAATTACTGGTTTGGAAGTAAAGTAGTCGGTAGGTGAAATAGTCTCCCTAGTAGGGTCATTGAAGCTAAAACCTTGGGTAGCTGCAAATATATGTTAGGTAAACACATGAGTGAAAGAGGTTGGATTTGTGTGAGACTTGCACAACATGAGTCAGTAGGGTTGTCCAAGTACATTCCTGTTGGTCCGCTACAGAGCTCCTCTATTCTTATATTCTTATGCTAACTATTTTTAAAACGTGTCAGTGTTATTTTGATTCTTTTATTTAGGAAACTGATGTATTATTTCCATGAGAAAATTTGGGAAAATCTTACTGGATTCAAATATTCAACACAGACATTTAACTTAATTTGAGCGTGTTTTGCACTCTGTACTATTCTTTTTTCGTACATTACTGTAGAGGAGACTGGACTTATGAAATACGGAGATACATTACTTACTGTATAGGAGACAAGGGTTATGAAATACGGGGATACATTACTTACTGTATAGGAGACAAGGGTTATGAAATACGGGGATACATTACTTACTGTATAGGAGACAAGGGTTATGAAATACGGAGATACATTACTTACTGTATAGGAGACAAGGGTTATGAAATACGGAGATACATTACTTACTCTATAGGAGACAAGGGTTATGAAATACGGGGATACATTACTTACTGTATAGGAGACAAGGGTTATGAAATACGGGGATACATTACTTACTGTATAGGAGACAAGGGTTATGAAATACGGGGATACATTACTTACTGTATAGGAGACAAGGGTTATGAAATACGGAGATACATTACTTACTGTATAGGAGACAAGGGTTATGAAATACGGAGATACATTACTTACTGTATAGGAGACAAGGGTTATGAAATACGGAGATACATTACTTACTGTATAGGAGACAAGGGTTATGAAATACGGGGATACATTACTTACTGTATAGGAGACAAGGGTTATGAAATACGGGGATACATTACTTACTGTATAGGAGACAAGGGTTATGAAATACGGGGATACATTACTTACTGTATAGGAGACAAGGGTTATGAAATACGGGGATACATTACTTACTGTATAGGAGACAAGGGTTATGAAATACGGAGATACATTACTTACTGTATAGGAGACAAGGGTTATGAAATACGGGGATACATTACTTACTGTATAGGAGACAATGGTTATGAAATTCGGGGATACATTACTTACTGTATAGGAGACAAGGGTTATGAAATACGGGGATACATTAGTTACTGTATTGGAGACAATGGTTATGAAATAAGGGGATACATTGCTTACTGTATAGGAGACAATGGTTATGAAATACGGGGATACATTACTTACTGTATAGGAGACAATGGTTATGAAATAAGGGGATACATTACTTACTGTATAGGAGACAATGGTTATGAAATACGGGGATACATTATTTACTGTATAGGAGACAATGGTTATGAAATAAGGGGATACATTGCTTACTGTATAGGAGACAATGGTTATGAAATACGGGGATACATTACTTACTGTATAGGAGACAATGGTTATGAAATACGGGGATACATTACTTACTGTATAGGAGACAATGGTTATGAAATAATGGGATACATTACTTACTGTATAGGAGACAATGGTTATGAAATACGGGGATACATTACTTACTGTATAGGAGACAATGGTTATGAAATAAGGGGATACATTACTTACTGTATAGGAGACAATGGTTATGAAATAAGGGGATACATTGCTTACTGTATAGGAGACAATGGTTATGAAATAAGGGGATACATTGGTTACTGTATAGGAGACAATGGTTATGAAATAAGGAGATACATTTCTCGGATCGCGCAGCTCCCGAAATACATTTAATAATTGTTGGGCATCTAAAAATGCGTGCTTCATAGTAGCTCCTATTTTTTGTTCTAATTCTTCCTTTCAATAACACCTAGTTTACCGTGGCAGTCACTGCTTCCAGACTTTTACTTCTAATCTCTCGCAAGAGTCTCTTCAATAGCAACACATGAGCAATCTTACAAAACTTCTGATTGGTCAGTTGGAACACATGAGCAATCTTACAAAACTTCTGATTGGTCAATTGGAACACATGAGCAATCTTACAAAACTTGTGATTGGTCAGTTGGCACCAAGAAACTCATCAAACATCGATGTGATGAAAAACTGGTGGAGACCATGTGACTGATGAAGGTTGAGAGAGAGATAAACACAGGACAGAGGGAGGGAGAGACCAGACTAAGACAGAGGGAGAGACAAATGGAGAGAGAGACAGGGGGAGAGACAGACAGGGGGAGAGAGATACAGGGGGAGAGACAGACAGGGGGAGAGAGAGACAGAGAGAGGGACCAGACTAAGACAGAGGGAGAGACAAAGGGAGAGAGAGAGACAGGGGGAGAGAGAGACAGGGGGAGAGAGAGACAGAGAGAGGGACCAGACTAAGACAGAGGGAGAGACAAAGGGAGGGAGAGACAGGGGGAGAGAGAAACAGAGAGAGGGACCAGACTAAGACAGAGGGAGAGAGAGACCAGAATAAGGTAGAGGGAGAGACAAAGGGAGAGAGAGACAGAAGGATAGACAGAGGGAGAAAGAGACAGAGGTAGAGAGAGACAGAAAGAGGGACCAGATTAAGACAGAGGGAGGGAGAGACAAAGACAGAGGGAAGGAGAGACAAAGACAGAGGGAGAGAGAGACAGAGGTGGAGACAAAGACAGAGATACAGATAAAGACAGAGAGACAAAGACAGAGGAGAGAGACAAGGAGACAGACATACCAAGGCAGAAGGAGAGAGACAGATTACTGAGACCTCAAAAAAAGAACACAGTACATATTTTGTATATAATTTGATTTTTATATTGTATATAATTTTATAATTTCATCGCTAATACTTTCATTATTAGGAAAAATAAAATTTCATGCCTTATTAATAACAAAAAGGCACAATACCAGGACGGAACAATACACAAATAACCCGCACTTAAGTTATTTATTTAGCGTTTTATACTGAATATTATTATTTGACTTAATAGTTGTAGTAGGTAGGTAGGATGTAACAACAGCACCTGTCTTTGTGCTCGCTGCCGAAGAGTTCTGATTGGCTGCCAGCACTTGCATACTCTCTGTACGCTTGGAAATATAAACACATATGCAGCATAATGTGATCCTTTACTGACAACGTTTCGTCCACACAGTGGGCTTTTTCAAGTCACAAACTTGAAAAAGCCCACTGAAAAAGACATCCACAACACCTGGATGATTTATTAATTTCAAAGTATATCAATAAAGGTATCCAAGTGCTGTATTTTAGTTTTAGTCATCAATTGCTGTGATTATACTTTTGATGTGACTGACTGAGGACAAGAATTATACTCTCAGTATATTGAAGACAATAATTACACTCTCAGTATGTTGAGGACAAGAATTATACTCTCAGTATGTTGAGGGCAAGAATTACACTCTCAGTATGATGAGGGCAAGAATTACACTCTCAGTATGTTGAGGGCAAGAATTACACTCTCAGTATGATGAGGGCAAGAATTACACTCTCAGTATGTTGAGGACAAGAATTACACTCTCAGTATGTTGAGAGTAAGAATTACACTCTCAGTATGTTGAGGGCAAGAATTACACTCTCAGTATGTTGAGGACAAGAATTACACTCAGTATGTTGAGGGCAAGAATTACACTCTCAGTATGTTGAGAGTAAGAATTACACTCTCAGTATGTTGAGGGCAAGAATTACACTCTCAGTATGTTCAGGGTAAGAATTACACTCTCAGTATGTTGAGGGTAAGAATTACACTCTTAGTATGTTGAGGGTAAGAATTACACTCTCAGTATGTTGAGAGTAAGAATTACACTCTCAGTATGTTGAGGGCAAGAATTACACTCTCAGTATGTTTAGGGCAAGAATTACACTCTTAGTATGTTGAGGGTAAGAATTACACACTCAGTATGTTGAGGGTAAGAATTACACTCTCAGTATGTTGAAAGTAAGAATTACACTCTCAGTATGTTGAGGGCAAGAATTACACTCTCAGTATGTTGAGGGTAAGAATAACACTCTCAGTATGTTGAGGGTAAGAATTACACTCTCAGTATGTTGAGGGTAAGAATTACACTCTCAGTATGTTGAGGGCAAGAATTACACTCTCAGTATGTTGAGGACAAGAATTACACTCTCAGTATGTTGAGGGCAAGAATTACACTCTCAGTATGTTTAGGGCAAGAATTACACTCTCAGTATGTTGAGAGCAAGAATTACACTCTCAGTATGTTGAGGGCAAGAATTACACTCTCAGTATGATGAGGACAAGAATTACACTCTCAGTATGTTGAGAGCAAGAATTACACTCTCAGTATGTTGAGGGCAAGAATTTCACTCTCAGTATGTTCAGGGCAAGAATTTCACTCTCAGTATGTTCAGGGCAAGAATTACACTCTCAGTATGTTCAGGGCAAGAATTTCACTCTCAGTATGTTGAGGGCAAGAATTACACTCTCAGTATGTTGAGAGCAAGAATTACACTCTCAGTATGTTGAGGGCAAGAATTACACTCTCAGTATGATGAGGACAAGAATTGCACTCTCAGTATGTTGAGAGCAAGAATTACACTCTCAGTATGTTGAGGACAAGAATTACACTCTCAGTATGTTGAGGGCAAGAATTACACTATCAGTATGTTGAGGGCAAGAATTACACTCTCAGTATGATGAGGACAAGAATTACACTCTCAGTATGTTGAGAGCAAGAATTACACTCTCAGTATGTTGAGGGCAAGAATTACACTCTCAGTATGTTGAGGGCAAGAATTACACTCTCAGTATGTTGAGAGCAAGAATTACACTCTCAGTATGTTGAGGGCAAGAATTACACTATCAGTATGTTGAGGGCAAGAATTACACTCTCAGTATGTTGAGGGCAAGAATTACACTATCAGTATGTTGAGGGCAAGAATTACACTCTCAGTATGTTGAGGGCAAGAATTACACTCTCAGTATGTTGAGGGCAAGAATTACACTCTCAGTATGTTGAGGGCAAGAATTACACTATCAGTATGTTGAGAGCAAGAATTACACTCTCAGTATGTTGAGAGCAAGAATTACACTCTCAGTATGTTGAGAGCAAGAATTACACTCTCAGTATGTTGAGGGCAAGAATTACACTCTCAGTATGTTGAGGGCAAGAATTACACATCAGAAGGATATGTTTAGAGCAATATTAACACCATCAGCACCATGCGTTATGGGCAAGAGTTACACCATTAAAGTCTCGTTCCCTTCACAATTGTCAAGTCTTGCTTTGAAGAATTTTTACTTAGATGGAGAAGGGTATCATAAGTTCAAACAGTGGCTGTAATTATTATTTCTGATGTCATTACATTCATGAGGAATTCATAGAGCGCCTGAGGGAATGGGAGACAACCAGGTTCGATGCAAGGAAAGGGCGGATACGTTCTCTTCTTTGAATCAAGAGTCTCTCATTCGCGTCAAACAATCTCCCTTCATAGGACAATAGTTTTTAAACCTTAGAGAAACCAAAGTTTTATTCGAGATTCTTTCTTTATTGGTAATTAAGTCGAGGTGTCAAGTTTACCCTTTTTATCAGTTCTTGTATATTTGTATCTGCCTCGTGTATATCTGTATCTGCCTCGTGTATATCTGTATCTGCCTCGTGTATATCTGTATCTGCCTCGTGTATATCTGTATCTGCCTCGTGTATATCTGTATCTGCCTCGTGTATATCTGTATCTGCCTCGTGTATATCTGTATCTGCCTCGTGTATATCTGTATCTGCCTCGTGTATATCTGTATCTGCCTCGTGTATATCTGTATCTGCCTCGTGTATATCTGTATCTGCCTCGTGTATATTTGTATCTGCCTCGTGTATATCTGTATCTGCCTCGTGTATATCTGTATCTGCCTCGTGTATATCTGTATCTGCCTCGTGTATATCTGTATCTGCCTCGTGTATATCTGTATCTGCCTCGTGTATATCTGTATCTGCCTCGTGTATATCTGTATCTGCCTCGTGTATATCTGTATCTGCCTCGTGTATATCTGTATCTGCCTCGTGTATATCTGTATCTGCCTCGTGTATATTTGTATCTGCCTCGTGTATATCTGTATCTGCCTCGTGTATATCTGTATCTGCCTCGTGTATATCTGTATCTGCCTCGTGTATATCTGTATCTGCCTCGTGTATATCTGTATCTGCCTCGTGTATATCTGTATCTGCCTCGTGTATATCTGTATCTGCCTCGTGTATATCTGTATCTGCCTCGTGTATATCTGTATCTGCCTCGTGTATATCTGTATCTGCCTCGTGTATATCTGTATCTGCCTCGTGTATATCTGTATCTGCCTCGTGTATATCTGTATCTGCCTCGTGTATATCTGTATCTGCCTCGTGTATATCTGTATCTGCCTCGTGTATATCTGTATCTGCCTCGTGTATATCTGTATCTGCCTCGTGTATATCTGTATCTGCCTCGTGTATATCTGTATCTGCCTCGTGTATATCTGTATCTGCCTCGTGTATATCTGTATCTGCCTCGTGTATATCTGTATCTGCCTCGTGTATATCTGTATCTGCCTCGTGTATATCTGTATCTGCCTCGTGTATATCTGTATCTGCCTCGTGTATATCTGTATCTGCCTCGTGTATATCTGTATCTGCCTCGTGTATATCTGTATCTGCCTCGTGTATATCTGTATCTGCCTCGTGTATATCTGTATCTGCCTCGTGTATATCTGTATCTGCCTCGTGTATATCTGTATCTGCCTCGTGTATATCTGTATCTGCCTCGTGTATATCTGTATCTGCCTCGTGTATATCTGTATCTGCCTCGTGTATATCTGTATCTGCCTCGTGTATATCTGTATCTGCCTCGTGTATATCTGTATCTGCCTCGTGTATATCTGTATCTGCCTCGTGTATATCTGTATCTGCCTCGTGTATATCTGTATCTGCCTCGTGTATATCTGTATCTGCCTCGTGTATATCTGTATCTGCCTCGTGTATATCTGTATCTGCCTCGTGTATATCTGTATCTGCCTCGTGTATATCTGTATCTGCCTCGTGTATATCTGTATCTGCCTCGTGTATATCTGTATCTGCCTCGTGTATATCTGTATCTGCCTCGTGTATATCTGTATCTGCCTCGTGTATATCTGTATCTGCCTCGTGTATATCTGTATTTGCCTCGTGTATATCTGTATTTGCCTCGTGTATATCTGTATTTGCCTCGTGTATATCTGTATCTGCCTCGTGTATAAATACGGTGCTTTCATATCTTTAAAAAGTAATGAAGATATGGAGTCATGGGCACGTATATTATATATAGCTTCACATATGTTTGCGAAATTATAGAAAACTGCTTAATAACAATATTTATATATATATATATATATATATATATATATATATATATATATATATATATATATATATATATATATATATATATATATATATATATATATATATATATATATATATATATATATATATATATATATATATATATATAGTTCCTTGATAATGTGAGTAGTCACGAAAGCGCTTGGAATTTCTCTATTCTTTCAGAGTGGTTGTTTTGCATATATATATATATATATGTATATATATATATATATATATATATATATATATATATATATATATAGGTAGTAGGTTGGTAGACAGCAACCACCCACGGAAGTACTACCGTCCTGCCAGATGACTGTGAAACAGAAACCTGTAACTGTTTTGCATGATGGTAGGATTGCTGGTTTCTTTTTCTGTCTCATAAACACGCTAGATAACAGGGATATCTTGCTACTCCTACTTACACTTTGGTCACACTTCACAGACACGCACATGCATATATATATACATACATCTAGGTTTTTCTCCTTTTTCTAAATAGCTCTTGTTCCTCTTTATTTCTTCTATTGTCCATGGGGAAGTGGAAAAGAATCTTTCCTCCGTAAGCCATGCGTGTCGTATGAGGCGACTAAAATGCCGGGAGCAATGGGCTAGTAACCCCTTCTCCTGTAGACATTTACTAAAAAAGAGAAGAAGAAAAACTTTATAAAACTGGGATGCTTAAATGTGCGTGGATGTAGTGCGGATGACAAGAAACAGATGATTGCTGATGTTATGAATGAAAAGAAGTTGGATGTCCTGGCCCTAAGCGAAACAAAGCTGAAGGGGGTAGGGGAGTTTCGGTGGGGGGAAATAAATGGGATTAAATCTGAAGTATCTGAGAGAGTTAGAGCAAAGGAAGGGATAGCAGTAATGTTGAATGATCAGTTATGGAAGGAGAAAAGAGAATATGAATGTGTAAATTCAAGAATTATGTGGATTAAAGTAAAGGTTGGATGCGAGAAGTGGGTCATAATAAGCGTGTATGCACCTGGAGAAGAGAGGAATGCAGAGGAGAGAGAGAGATTTTGGGAGATGTTAAGTGAATGTATAGGAGCCCTTGAACCAAGTGAGAGAGTAATTGTGGTAGGGGACTTGAATGCTAAAGTAGGAGAAACTTTTAGAGAGGGTGTGGTAGGTAAGTTTGGGGTGCCAGGTGTAAATGATAATGGGAGCCCTTTGATTGAACTTTGTATAGAAAGGGGTTTAGTTATAGGTAATACATATTTTAAGAAAAAGAGGATAAATAAGTATACACGATATGATGTAGGGCGAAATGACAGTAGTTTGTTGGATTATGTATTGGTAGATAAAAGACTGTTGAGTAGACTTCAGGATGTACATGTTTATAGAGGGGCCACAGATATATCAGATCACTTTCTAGTTGTAGCTACACTGAGAGTAAAAGGTAGATGGGATACAAGGAGAATAGAAGCATCAGGGAAGAGAGAGGTGAAGGTTTATAAACTAAAAGAGGAGGCAGTTAGGGTAAGATATAAACAGCTATTGGAGGATAGATGGGCTAATGAGAGCATAGGCAATGGGGTCGAAGAGGTATGGGGTAGGTTTAAAAATGTAGTGTTAGAGTGTTCAGCAGAAGTTTGTGGTTACAGGAAAGTGGGTGCAGGAGGGAAGAGGAGCGATTGGTGGAATGATGATGTAAAGAGAGTAGTAAGGGAGAAAAAGTTAGCATATGAGAAGTTTTTACAAAGTAGAAGTGATGCAAGGAGGGAAGAGTATATGGAGAAAAAGAGAGAGGTTAAGAGAGTGGTGAAGCAATGTAAAAAGAGAGCAAATGAGAGAGTGGGTGAGATGTTATCAACAAATTTTGTTGAAAATAAGAAAAAGTTTTGGAGTGAGATTAACAAGTTAAGAAAGCCTAGAGAACAAATTGATTTGTCAGTTAAAAATAGGAGAGGAGAGTTATTAAATGGAGAGTTAGAGGTATTGGGAAGATGGAAGGAATATTTTGAGGAATTGTTAAATGTTGATGAAGATAGGGAAGCTGTGATTTCGTGTATAGGGCAAGGAGGAATAACATCTTGTAGGAGTGAGGAAGAGCCAGTTGTGAGTGTGGGGGAAGTTCGTGAGGCAGTAGGTAAAATGAAAGGGGGTAAGGCAGCCGGGATTGATGGGATAAAGATAGAAATGTTAAAAGCAGGTGGGGATATAGTTTTGGAGTGGTTGGTGCAATTATTTAATAAATGTATGGAAGAGGGTAAGGTACCTAGGGATTGGCAGAGAGCATGCATAGTTCCTTTGTATAAAGGCAAAGGGGATAAAAGAGAGTGCAAAAATTATAGGGGGATAAGTCTGTTGAGTGTACCTGGTAAAGTGTATGGTAGAGTTATAATTGAAAGAATTAAGAGTAAGACGGAGAATAGGATAGCAGATGAACAAGGAGGCTTTAGGAAAGGTAGGGGGTGTGTGGACCAGGTGTTTACAGTGAAACATATAAGTGAACAGTATTTAGATAAGGCTAAAGAGGTCTTTGTGGCATTTATGGATTTGGAAAAGGCGTATGACAGGGTGGATAGGGGGGCAATGTGGCAGATGTTGCAAGTGTATGGTGTAGGAGGTAGGTTACTGAAAGCAGTGAAGAGTTTTTACGAGGATAGTGAGGCTCAAGTTAGAGTATGTAGGAAAGAGGGAAATTTTTTCCCAGTAAAAGTAGGCCTTAGACAAGGATGTGTGATGTCACCGTGGTTGTTTAATATATTTATAGATGGGGTTGTAAGAGAAGTAAATGCGAGGGTCTTGGCAAGAGGCGTGGAGTTAAAAGATAAAGAATCACACACAAAGTGGGAGTTGTCACAGCTGCTCTTTGCTGATGACACTGTGCTCTTGGGAGATTCTGAAGAGAAGTTGCAGAGATTGGTGGATGAATTTGGTAGGGTGTGCAAAAGAAGAAAATTAAAGGTGAATACAGGAAAGAGTAAGGTTATGAGGATAACAAAAAGATTAGGTGATGAAAGATTGAATATCAGATTGGAGGGAGAGAGTATGGAGGAGGTGAACGTATTCAGATATTTGGGAGTGGACGTGTCAGCGGATGGGTCTATGAAAGATGAGGTGAATCATAGAATTGATGAGGGAAAAAGAGTGAGTGGTGCACTTAGGAGTCTGTGGAGACAAAGAACTTTGTCCTTGGAGGCAAAGAGGGGAATGTATGAGAGTATAGTTTTACCAACGCTCTTATATGGGTGTGAAGCGTGGGTGATGAATGTTGCAGCGAGGAGAAGGCTGGAGGCAGTGGAGATGTCATGTCTGAGGGCAATGTGTGGTGTGAATATAATGCAGAGAATTCGTAGTTTGGAAGTTAGGAGGAGGTGCGGGATTACCAAAACTGTTGTCCAGAGGGCTGAGGAAGGGTTGTTGAGGTGGTTCGGACATGTAGAGAGAATGGAGCGAAACAGAATGACTTCAAGAGTGTATCAGTCTGTAGTGGAAGGAAGGCGGGGTAGGGGTCGGCCTAGGAAGGGTTGGAGGGAGGGGGTAAAGGAGGTTTTGTGTGCGAGGGGCTTGGACTTCCAGCAGGCATGCGTGAGCGTGTTTGATAGGAGTGAATGGAGACAAATGGTTTTTAATACTTGACGTGCTGTTGGAGTGTGAGCAAAGTAACATTTATGAAGGGATTCAGGGAAACCGGCAGGCCGGACTTGAGTTCTGGAGATGGGAAGTACAGTGCCTGCACTCTGAAGGAGGGGTGTTAATGTTGCAGTTTAAAAACTGTAGTGTAAAGCACCCTTCTGGCAAGACAGTGATGGAGTGAATGATGGTGAAAGTTTTTCTTTTTCGGGCCACCCTGCCTTGGTGGGAATCGGCCGGTGTGATAATAAAAAAAAAAAATAAATAAAGTAAAGGTTGGATGCGAGAAGTGGGTCATAATAAGCGTGTATGCACCTGGAGAAGAGAGGAATGCAGAGGAGAGAGAGAGATTTTGGGAGATGTTAAGTGAATGTATAGGAGCCTTTGAACCAAGTGAGAGAGTGATTGTGGTAGGGGACCTGAATGCTAAAGTAGGAGAAACTTTTAGAGAGGGTGTGGTAGGTAAGTTTGGGGTGCCAGGTGTAAATGATAATGGGAGCCCTTTGATTGAACTTTGTATAGAAAGGGGTTTAGTTATAGGTAATACATATTTTAAGAAAAAGAGGATAAATAAGTATACAAGATATGATGTAGGGCGAAATGACAGTAGTTTGTTGGATTATGTATTGGTAGATAAAAGACTGTTGAGTAGACTTCAGGATGTACATGTTTATAGAGGGGCCACAGATATATCAGATCACTTTCTAGTTGTAGCTACACTGAGAGTAAAAGGTAGATGGGATACAAGGAGAATAGAAGCATCAGGGAAGAGAGAGGTGAAGGTTTATAAACTAAAAGAGGAGGCAGTTAGGGTAAGATATAAACAGCTATTGGAGGATAGATGGACTAATGAGAGCATAGGCAATGGGGTCGAAGAGGTATGGGGTAGGTTTAAAAATGTAGTGTTAGAGTGTTCAGCAGAAGTTTGTGGTTACAGGAAAGTGGGTGCGGGAGGGAAGAGGAGCGATTGGTGGAATGATAATGTGAAGAGAGTAATAAGGGAGAAAAAGTTAGCATATGAGAAGTTTTTACAAAGTAGAAGTGATGCAAGGAGGGAAGAGTATATGGAGAAAAAGAGAGAGGTTAAGAGAGTGGTGAAGCAATGTAAAAAGAGAGCAAATGAGAGAGTGGGTGAGATGTTATCAACAAATTTTGTTGAAAATAAGAAAAAGTTTTGGAGTGAGATTAACAAGTTAAGAAAGCCTAGAGAACAAATGGATTTGTCAGTTAAAAATAGGAGAGGAGAGTTATTAAAGGGAGAGTTAGAGGTATTGGGAAGATGGAGGGAATATTTTGAGGAATTGTTAAATGTTGATGAAGATAGGGAAGCTGTGATTTCGTGTATAGGGCAAGGAGGAACAACATCTTGTAGGAGTGAGGAAGAGCCAGTTGTGAGTGTGGGGGAAGTTCGTGAGGCAGTAGGTAAAATGAAAGGGGGTAAGGCAGCCGGGATTGATGAGATAAAGATAGAAATGATAAAAGCAGGTGGGGATATAGTTTTGGAGTGGTTGGTGCAATTATTTAATAAATGTATGGAAGAGGTTAAGATACCTAGGGATTGGCAGAGAGCATGCATAGTTCCTTAGTATAAAGGCAAAGGGGATAAAAGAGGGTGCAAAAATTATAGGGGGATAAGTCTGTTGAGTATACCTGGCAAAGTGTATGGTAGAGTTATTATTGAAAGAATTAAGAGTAAGACGGAGAATAGGATAGCAGATGAACAAGGAGGCTTTAGGAAAGGTAGGGGGTGTGTGGACCAGGTGTTTACAGTGAAACATATAAGTGAACAGTATTTAGATAAGGCTAAAGAGGTCTTTGTGGCATTTATGGATTTGGAAAAGGCGTATGACAGGGTGGATAGGGGGGCAATGTGGCAGATGTTGCAGGTGTATGGTGTAGGAGGTAGGTTACTGAAAGCAGTGAAGAGTTTTTATGAGGATAGTGAGGCTCAAGTTAGAGTATGTAGGAAAGAGGGAAATTATTTCCCAGTAAAAGTAGGCCTTAGACAAGGATGTGTGATGTCACCGTGGTTGTTTAATATATTTATAGATGGGGTTGTAAGAGAAGTAAATGCGAGGGTCTTGGCAAGAGGCGTGGAGTTAAAAGATAAAGAATCACACATAAAGTGGGAGTTGTCACAGTTGCTCTTTGCTGATGACACTGTGCTCTTGGGAGTTTCTGAAGAGAAGTTGCAGAGATTGGTGGATGAATTTGGTAGGGTGTGCAAAAGAAGAAAATTGAAAGTGATACAGGAAAGAGTAAGGTTATGAGGATAACAAAAAGATTAGGTGATGAAAGATTGGATATCAGATTGGAGGGAGAGAGTATGGAGGAGGTGAATGTATTCAGATATTTGGGAGTGGACGTGTCAGCGGATGGGTCTATGAAAGATGAGGTGAATCATAGAATTGATGAGGGGAAAAGGGTGAGTGGTGCACTTAGGAGTCTGTGGAGACAAAGAACTTTGTCCTTGGAGGCAAAGAGGGGAATGTATGAGAGTATAGTTTTACCAACGCTCTTATATGGGTGTGAAGCATGGGTGATGAATGTTGCAGTGAGGAGAAGGCTGGAGGCAGTGGAGATGTCATGTCTGAGAGCAATGTGTGGTGTGAATATAATGCAGAGAATTCGTAGTTTGGAAGTTAGGAGGAGGTGCGGGATTACCAAAACTGTTGTCCAGAGGGCTGAGGAAGGGTTGTTGAGGTGGTTCGGACATGTGGAGAGAATGGAGCGAAACAGAATAACTTCAAGAGTGTATCAGTCTGTAGTGGAAGGAAGGCGGGGTAGGGGTCGGCCTAGGAAAGGTTGGAGGGAGGGGTAAAGGAGGTTTTGTGTGCGAAGGGCTTGGACTTCCAGCAGGCATGCGTGAGCGTGTTTGATAGGAGTGAATGGAGACAAATGGTTTTTAATACTTGACGTGCTGTTGGAGTGTGAGCAAAGTAACATTTATGAAGGGGTTCAGGGAAACCGGCAGGCCAGACTTGAGTCCTGGAGATGGGAAGTACAGTGCCTGCACTCTGAAGGACGGGTGTTAATGTTGCAGTTTAAAAACTGTAGTGTAAAACACCCTTCTGGCAAGACAGTGATGGAGTGAATGATGGTGAAAGTTTTTCTTTTTCGGGCCACCCTGCCTTGGTGGGAATCGGCCAGTGTGATAATAAAAAAAATATATATATGTATGTATATATATGTATATATATATATATATATATATATATATATATATATATATATATATATATATATATATATATATATATTTACGTAAAGGCATTTTCAAAACATAACACTTCTGTAAGATTTAACTCTATATCACCTGAGATCTATGGAAAGAAACAGACGTGATTATAACTACGTAACTACGACTGTGACTGTGAATTGTCTCTTCGGCATTGTCAACTCCGACTGGTGACTCTTAGTTTTGAGGTCTGTGAAGAGACTTCAAAAAGCAACTGCCCTTTGAAAAAAGTTTGCACTTTTGATTTTATGACTCTGCGTGAGTTGACTTCTTCAAGAGTTTTGTTTTTAGATACCATGCGTATAGTAACTGCAAATAAGCAAAATTTATCGAAGATAAACTAATTCTAACAAAATATGAAATATATTTTATTCTCTCATATGTGCTGGTGTTCTTGTGTTCTACCAATATATATCTAATTTATTACAGAGTACCAAAATAACAAGTATGTGCTTTTTTAATCCAACATTGAATTATTGAATGTTTAAAATAGTGTCAACATTCCTACTTTGTTTCGTAAAGAAGTATGAGATGGAGGAAGATACGTGGCTGGGGTTGGAGTCTGGTAGTGTTGTGGAGTGTGAGTAAGCCAGTAATGATACGTGGCTGGGGTTGGAGTCTGGTAGTGTTGTGGAGTGTGAGTAAGCCAGTAATGATACGTGGCTGGGGTTGGAGTCTGGTAGTGTTGTGGAGTGTGAGTAAGCCAGTAATGATACGTGGCTGGGGTTTGAGTCTGGTAGTGTTGTGGAGTGTGAGTAAGCCAGTAATGATACGTGGCTGGGGTTGGAGTCTGGTAGTGTTGTGGAGTGTGAGTAAGCCAGTAATGATACGTGGCTGGGGTTGTAGTCTGGTAGTGTGGTGGAGTGTGAGTAAGCCAGTAATGATACGTGGCTGGGGTTGGAGTCTGGTAGTGTTGTGGAGTGTGAGTAAGCCAGTAATGATACGTGGCTGGGGTTGGAGTCTGGTAGTGTGGTGGAGTGTGAGTAAGCCAGTAATGATACGTGGCTGGGGTTGGAGTCTGGTAGTGTGGTGGAGTGTGAGTAAGCCAGTAATGATACGTGGCTGGGGTTGGAGTCTGGAAGTGTGGTGGAGTGTGAGTAAGCCAGTAATGATACGTGGCTGGGGTTGGAGTCTGGTAGTGTTGTGGAGTGTGAGTAAGCCAGTAATGATACGTGGCTGGGGTTGGAGTCCGGTAGTGTTGTGGAGTGTGAGTAAGCCAGTAATGATACGTGGCTGGGGTTGGAGTCCGGTAGTGTTGTGGAGTGTGAGTAAGCCAGTAATGATACGTGGCTGGGGTTGGAGTCTGGTAGTGTTGTGGAGTGTGAGTAAGCCAGTAATGATACGTGGCTGGGGTTGGAGTCCGGTAGTGTTGTGGAGTGTGAGTAAGCCAGTAATGATACGTGGCTGGGGTTGGAGTCTGTTAGTGTTGTGGAGTGTGAGTAAGCCAGTAATGATACGTGGCTGGGGTTGGAGTCCGGTAGTGTTGTGGAGTGTGAGTAAGCCAGTAATGATACGTGGCTGGGGTTGGAGTCCGGTAGTGTTGTGGAGTGTGAGTAAGCCAGTAATGATACGTGGCTGGGGTTGGAGTCTGGTAGTGTTGTGGAGTGTGAGTAAGCCAGTAATGATACGTGGCTGGGGTTGGAGTCCGGTAGTGTTGTGGAGTGTGAGTAAGCCAGTAATGATACGTGGCTGGGGTTGGAGTCCGGTAGTGTTGTGGAGTGTGAGTAAGCCAGTAATGATACGTGGCTGGCTGGGGTTGGAGTCCGGTAGTGTTGTAGAGTGTGAGTAAGCCAGTAATGATACGTGGCTGGGGTTGGAGTCTGGTAGTGTTGTGGAGTGTGAGTAAGCCAGTAATGATACGTGGCTGGGGTTGGAGTCCGGTAGTGTTGTAGAGTGTGAGTAAGCCAGTAATGATACGTGGCTGGGGTTGGAGTCCGGTAGTGTTGTGGAGTGTGAGTAAGCCAGTAATGATACGTGGCTGGGGTTGGAGTCTGGTAGTGTTGTAGAGTGTGAGTAAGCCAGTAATGATACGTGGCTGGGGTTGGAGTCCGGTAGTGTTGTGGAGTGTGAGTAAGCCAGTAATGATACGTGGCTGGGGCTGGAGTCTGTTAGTGTTGTGGAGTGTGAGTAAGCCAGTAATGATACGTGGCTGGGGTTGGAGTCTGTTAGTGTTGTGGAGTGTGAGTAATCCAGTAATGATACGTGGCTGGGGTTGGAGTCTGGTAGTGTTGTAGAGT
This sequence comes from Cherax quadricarinatus, assembly GCF_038502225.1. NCBI lineage: Eukaryota > Metazoa > Arthropoda > Malacostraca > Decapoda > Parastacidae > Cherax > Cherax quadricarinatus. The sequence goes on from NC_091307.1 coordinate 50,418,147, forward strand.
GTGAGTAAGCCAGTAATGATACGTGGCTGGGGTTGGAGTCCGGTAGTGTTGTGGAGTGTGAGTAAGCCAGTAATGATACGTGGCTGGGGTTGGAGTCTGGTAGTGTTGTAGAGTGTGAGTAAGCCAGTAATGATACGTGGCTGGGGTTGGAGTCTGGTAGTGTTGTTGAGTGTGAGTAAGCCAGTAATGATACGTGGCTGGGGTTGGAGTCTGGTAGTGTGGTGGAGTGTGAGTAAGCCAGTAATGATACGTGGCTGGGGTTGGAGTCTGGTAGTGTTGTGGAGTGTGAGTAAGCCAGTAATGATACGTGGCTGGGGTTGGAGTCTGGTAGTGTGGTGGAGTGTGAGTAAGCCAGTAATGATACGTGGCTGGGGTTGGAGTCTGGTAGTGTTGTGGAGTGTGAGTAAGCCAGTAATGATACGTGGCTGGGGTTGGAGTCTGGTAGTGTTGTGGAGTGTGAGTAAGCCAGTAATGATACGTGGCTGGGGTTGGAGTCTGGTAGTGTTGTGGAGTGTGAGTAAGCCAGTAATGATACGTGGCTGGGGTTGGAGTCCGGTAGTGTTGTGGAGTGTGAGTAAGCCAGTAATGATACGAGGCTGGGGTTGGAGTCCGGTAGTGTTGTGGAGTGTGAGTAAGCCAGTAATGATACGTGGCTGGGGTTGGAGTCTGGTAGTGTTGTGGAGTGTGAGTAAGCCAGTAATGATACGTGGTTGGGGTTGGAGTCCGGTAGTGTTGTGGAGTGTGAGTAAGCCGGTAATGATACGTGGCTGGGGTTGGAGTCTGGTAGTGTTGTGGAGTGTGAGTAAGCCAGTAATGATACGTGGCTGGGGTTGGAGTCTGGTAGTGTTGTGGAGTGTGAGTAAGCCAGTAATGATACGTGGCTGGGGTTGGAGTCCGGTAGTGTTGTGGAGTGTGAGTAAGCCAGTAATGATACGTGGCTGGGGTTGGAGTCCGGTAGTGTTGTGGAGTGTGAGTAAGCCAGTAATGATACGTGGCTGGGGTTGGAGTCCGGTAGTGTTGTAGAGTGTGAGTAAGCCAGTAATGATACGTGGCTGGGGTTGGAGTCTGGTAGTGTTGTGGAGTGTGAGTAAGCCAGTAATGATACGTGGCTGGGGTTGGAGTCCGGTAGTGTTGTAGAGTGTGAGTAAGCCAGTAATGATACGTGGCTGGGGTTGGAGTCCGGTAGTGTTGTGGAGTGTGAGTAAGCCAGTAATGATACGTGGCTGGGGTTGGAGTCTGGTAGTGTTGTAGAGTGTGAGTAAGCCAGTAATGATACGTGGCTGGGGTTGGAGTCCGGTAGTGTTGTGGAGTGTGAGTAAGCCAGTAATGATACGTGGCTGGGGCTGGAGTCTGTTAGTGTTGTGGAGTGTGAGTAAGCCAGTAATGATACGTGGCTGGGGTTGGAGTCTGTTAGTGTTGTGGAGTGTGAGTAATCCAGTAATGATACGTGGCTGGGGTTGGAGTCTGGTAGTGTTGTAGAGTGTGAGTAAGCCAGTAATGATACGTGGCTGGGGTTGGAGTCCGGTAGTGTTGTGGAGTGTGAGTAAGCCAGTAATGATACGTGGCTGGGGTTGGAGTCTGGTAGTGTTGTAGAGTGTGAGTAAGCCAGTAATGATACGTGTCTGGGGTTGGAGTCTGGTAGTGTTGTTGAGTGTGAGTAAGCCAGTAATGATACGTGGCTGGGGTTGGAGTCTGGTAGTGTGGTGGAGTGTGAGTAAGCCAGTAATGATACGTGGCTGGGGTTGGAGTCTGGTAGTGTTGTGGAGTGTGAGTAAGCCAGTAATGATACGTGGCTGGGGTTGGAGTCTGGTAGTGTGGTGGAGTGTGAGTAAGCCAGTAATGATACGTGGCTGGGGTTGGAGTCTGGTAGTGTTGTGGAGTGTGAGTAAGCCAGTAATGATACGTGGCTGGGGTTGGAGTCTGGTAGTGTTGTGGAGTGTGAGTAAGCCAGTAATGATACGTGGCTGGGGTTGGAGTCTGGTAGTGTTGTGGAGTGTGAGTAAGCCAGTAATGATACGTGGCTGGGGTTGGAGTCCGGTAGTGTTGTGGAGTGTGAGTAAGCCAGTAATGATACGAGGCTGGGGTTGGAGTCCGGTAGTGTTGTGGAGTGTGAGTAAGCCAGTAATGATACGTGGCTGGGGTTGGAGTCTGGTAGTGTTGTGGAGTGTGAGTAAGCCAGTAATGATACGTGGTTGGGGTTGGAGTCCGGTAGTGTTGTGGAGTGTGAGTAAGCCGGTAATGATACGTGGCTGGGGTTGGAGTCTGGTACTGTTGTGGAGTGTGAGTAAGCCAGTAATGATACGTGGCTGGGGTTGGAGTCTGGTAGTGTTGTGGAGTGTGAGTAAGCCAGTAATGATACGTGGCTGGGGTTGGAGTCTGGTAGTGTTGTGGAGTGTGAGTAAGCCAGTAATGATACGTGGCTGGGGTTGGAGTCTGGTAGTGTTGTGGAGTGTGAGTAAGCCAGTAATAATACGTGGCTGGGGTTGGAGTCTGGTAGTGTTGTGGAGTGTGAGTAAGCCAGTAATGATACATGGCTGGGGTTGGAGTCTGGTAGTGTGGTGGAGTGTGAGTAAGCCAGTAATGATACGTGGCTGGGGTTGGAGTCTGGTAGTGTTGTGGAGTGTGAGTAAGCCAGTAATGATACGTGGCTGGGGTTGGAGTCTGGTAGTGTTGTGGAGTGTGAGTAAGCCAGTAATGATACGTGGCTGGGGTTGGAGTCTGGTAGTGTTGTGGAGTGTGAGTAAGCCAGTAATGATACGTGGCTGGGGTTGGAGTCTGGTAGTGTGGTGGAGTGTGAGTAAGCCAGTAATGATACGTGGCTGGGGTTGGAGTCTGGTAGTGTTGTGGAGTGTGAGTAAGCCAGTAATGATACGTGGCTGGGGTTGGAGTCTGGTAGTGTTGTGGAGTGTTAGTAAGCCAGTAATGATACGTGGCTGGGGTTGGAGTTTGGTAGTGTTGTGGAGTGTTAGTAAGCCAGTAATGATACGTGGCTGGGGTTGGAGTCTGGTAGTGTTGTGGAGTGTGAGTAAGCCAGTAATGATACGTGGCTGGGGTTGGAGTCTGGTAGTGTTGTGGAGTGTTAGTAAGCCAGTAATGATACGTGGCTGGGGTTGGAGTCTGGTAGTGTTGTGGAGTGTGAGTAAGCCAGTAATGATACGTGGCTGGGGTTGGAGTCTGGTAGTGTGGTGGAGTGTGAGTAAGCCAGTAATGATACGTGGCTGGGGTTGGAGTCTGGTAGTGTTGTGGAGTGTGAGTAAGCCAGTAATGATACGTGGCTGGGGTTGGAGTCTGGTAGTGTGGTGGAGTGTGAGTAAGCCAGTAATGATACGTGGCTGGGGTTGGAGTCTGGTAGTGTGGTGGAGTGTGAGTAAGCCAGTAATGATACGTGGCTGGGGTTGGAGTCTGGTAGTGTGGTGGAGTGTGAGTAAGCCAGTAATGATACGTGGCTGGGGTTGGAGTCTGGTAGTGTGGTGGAGTGTGAGTAAGCCAGTAATGATACGTGGCTGGGGTTGGAGTCTGGTAGTGTGGTGGAGTGTGAGTAAGCCAGTAATGATACGTGGCTGGGGTGGGAGTCTGGTAGTGTTGTGGAGTGTGAGTAAGCCAGTAATGATACGTGGCTGGGGATGGAATCTGGTAGTGTGGTGGAGTGTGAGTGAGCCAGTAATGATACGTGGCTGGGGTTGGAGTCTGTTAGTGTTGTGGAATGTTGGTAAGCCAGTAATGATACGTGGCTGGGGTTGGAGTCTGGTAGTGTTGTGGAGTGTGAGTAAGCCAGTAATGATACGTGGCTGGGGTTGGAGTCTGGTAGTGTTGTGGAGTGTGAGTAAGCCAGTAATGATACGTGGCTGGGGTTGGAGTCTGGTAGTGTGGTGGAGTGTGAGTAAGCCAGTAATGATACGTGGCTGGGGTTGGAGTCTGGTAGTGTTGTGGAGTGTGAGTAAGCCAGTAATGATACGTGGCTGGGGTTGGAGTCTGGTAGTGTTGTGGAGTGTGAGTAAGCCAGTAATGATACGTGGCTGGGGTTGGAGTCTGGTAGTGTTGTGGAGTGTGAGTAAGCCAGTAATGATACGTGGCTGGGGTTGCAGTCTGGTAGTGTTGTGGAGTGTGAGTAAGCCAGTAATGATACGTGGCTGGGGTTGGAGTCTGGTAGTGTTGTGGAGTGTGAGTAAGCCAGTAATGATACGTGGCTGGGGTTGGAGTCTGGTAGTGTGGTGGAGTGTGAGTAAGCCAGTAATGATACGTGGCTGGGGTTGGAGTCTGGTAGTGTGGTGGAGTGTGAGTAAGCCAGTAATGATACGTGGCTGGGGTTGGAGTCTGGTAGTGTTGTGGAGTGTGAGTAAGCCAGTAATGATACGTGGCTGGGGTTGGAGTCTGGTAGTGTGGTGGAGTGTGAGTAAGCCAGTAATGATACGTGGCTGGGGTTGGAGTCTGGTAGTGTGGTGGAGTGTGAGTAAGCCAGCAATATGTGGCTGGGGTTGGAGTCTGGTAGCGTGGTGGAGTGTGAGTAAGCCAGTAATGATACGTGGTTGGGGTTGGAGTCTGGTAGTGTGGTGGAGTGTGAGTAAGCCAGTAATGATACGTGGCTGGGGTTGGAGTCTGGTAGTGTTGTGGAGTGTTAGTAAGCCAGTAATGATACGTGGCTGGGGTTGGAGTCTGGTAGTGTGGTGGAGTGTGAGTAAGCCAGTAATGATTCGTGGCTGGGGTTGGAGTCTGGTAGTGTGGTGGAGTGTGAGTAAGCCAGTAATGATACGTGGCTGGGGTTGGAGTCTGGTAGTGTTGTGGAGTGTGAGTAAGCCAGTAATGATACGTGGCTGGGGTTGGAGTCTGGTAGTGTTGTGGAGTGCGAGTAAGCCAGTAATGATACGTGGCTGGGGTTGGAGTCTGGTAGTGTGGTGGAGTGTGAGTAAGCCAGTAATGATACGTGGCTGGGGTTGGAGTCTGGTAGTGTTGTGGAGTGTGAGTAAGCCAGTAATGATACGTGGCTGGGGTTGGAGTCTGGTAGTGTTGTGGAGTGTGAGTAAGCCAGTAATGATACGTGGCTTGGGTTGGAGTCTGGTAGTGTTTTGGAGTGTGAGTAAGCCAGTAATGATACGTGGCTGGGGTTGGAGTCTGGTAGTGTTGTGGAGTGTGAGTAAGCCAGTAATGATACGTGGCTGGGGTTGGAGTCTGGTAGTGTGGTGGAGTGTGAGTAAGCCAGTAATGATACGTGGCCGGGGTTGGAGTCTTTTAGTGTTGTGGAGTGTGAGTAAGCCAGTAATGATACGTGGCTGGGGTTGGAGTCTGGTAGTGTGGTGGAGTGTGAGTAAGCCAGTAATGATACGTGGCTGGGGTTGGAGTCTGGTAGTGTTGTGGAGTGTGAGTAAGCCAGTAATGATACGTGGCTGGGGTTGGAGTCTGGTAGTGTTGTGGAGTGTGAGTAAGCCAGTAATGATACGTGGCTGGGGTTGGAGTCTGGTAGTGTGGTGGAATGTGAGTAAGCCAGTAATCATACGTGGCTGGGGTTGGAGTCTGGTAGTGTGGTGGAGTGTGAGTAAGCCAGTAATGATACGTGGCTGGGGTTGGAGTCTGGTAGTGTGGTGGAGTGTGAGTAAGCCAGCAATATGTGGCTGGGGTTGGAGTCTGGTAGCGTGGTGGAGTGTGAGTAAGCCAGTAATGATACGTGGTTGGGGTTGGAGTCTGGTAGTGTGGTGGAGTGTGAGTAAGCCAGTAATGATACGTGGCTGGGGTTGGAGTCTGGTAGTGTTGTGGAGTGTTAGTAAGCCAGTAATGATACGTGGCTGGGGTTGGAGTCTGGTAGTGTTGTGGAGTGTGAGTAAGCCAGTAATGATACGTGGCTGGGGTTGGAGTCTGGTAGTGTTGTGGAGTGTGAGTAAGCCAGTAATGATACGTGGCTTGGGTTGGAGTCTGGTAGTGTTTTGGAGTGTGAGTAAGCCAGTAATGATACGTGGCTGGGGTTGGAGTCTGGTAGTGTTGTGGAGTGTGAGTAAGCCAGTAATGATACGTGGCTGGGGTTGGAGTCTGGTAGTGTTGTGGAGTGTGAGTAAGCCAGTAATGATACGTGGCTGGGGTTGGAGTCTGGTAGTGTGGTGGAGTGTGAGTAAGCCAGTAATGATACGTGGCCGGGGTTGGAGTCTTTTAGTGTTGTGGAGTGTGAGTAAGCCAGTAATGATACGTGGCTGGGGTTGGAGTCTGGTAGTGTGGTGGAGTGTGAGTAAGCCAGTAATGATACGTGGCTGGGGTTGGAGTCTGGTAGTGTTGTGGAGTGTGAGTAAGCCAGTAATGATACGTGGCTGGGGTTGGAGTCTGGTAGTGTTGTGGAGTGTGAGTAAGCCAGTAATGATACGTGGCTGGGGTTGGAGTCTGGTAGTGTGGTGGAATATGAGTAAGCCAGTAATCATACGTGGCTGGGGTTGGAGTCTGGTAGTGTGGTGGAGTGTGAGTAAGCCAGTAATGATACGTGGCTGGGGTTGGAGTCTGGTAGTGTGGTGGAGTGTGAGTAAGCCAGCAATATGTGGCTGGGGTTGGAGTCTGGTAGTGTGGTGGAGTGTGAGTAAGCCAGTAATGATACGTGGCTGGGGTTGGAGTCTGGTAGTGTGGTGGAGTGTGAGTAAGCCAGTAATGATACGTGGCTGGGGTTGGAGTCTGGTAGTGTTGTGGAGTGTGAGTAAGCCAGTAATGATACGTGGCTGGGGTTGGAGTCTGGTAGTGTTGTGGAGTGTGAGTAAGCCAGTAATGATACGTGGCTGGGGTTGGAGTCCGGTAGTGTTGTGGAGTGTGAGTAAGCCAGTAATGATACGAGGCTGGGGTTGGAGTCCGGTAGTGTTGTGGAGTGTGAGTAAGCCAGTAATGATACGTGGCTGGGGTTGGAGTCTGGTAGTGTTGTGGAGTGTGAGTAAGCCAGTAATGATACGTGGTTGGGGTTGGAGTCCGGTAGTGTTGTGGAGTGTGAGTAAGCCGGTAATGATACGTGGCTGGGGTTGGAGTCTGGTACTGTTGTGGAGTGTGAGTAAGCCAGTAATGATACGTGGCTGGGGTTGGAGTCTGGTAGTGTTGTGGAGTGTGAGTAAGCCAGTAATGATACGTGGCTGGGGTTGGAGTCTGGTAGTGTTGTGGAGTGTGAGTAAGCCAGTAATGATACGTGGCTGGGGTTGGAGTCTGGTAGTGTTGTGGAGTGTGAGTAAGCCAGTAATAATACGTGGCTGGGGTTGGAGTCTGGTAGTGTTGTGGAGTGTGAGTAAGCCAGTAATGATACATGGCTGGGGTTGGAGTCTGGTAGTGTGGTGGAGTGTGAGTAAGCCAGTAATGATACGTGGCTGGGGTTGGAGTCTGGTAGTGTTGTGGAGTGTGAGTAAGCCAGTAATGATACGTGGCTGGGGTTGGAGTCTGGTAGTGTTGTGGAGTGTGAGTAAGCCAGTAATGATATGTGGCTGGGGTTGGAGTCTGGTAGTGTTGTGGAGTGTGAGTAAGCCAGTAATGATACGTGGCTGGGGTTGGAGTCTGGTAGTGTGGTGGAGTGTGAGTAAGCCAGTAATGATACGTGGCTGGGGTTGGAGTCTGGTAGTGTTGTGGAGTGTGAGTAAGCCAGTAATGATACGTGGCTGGGGTTGGAGTCTGGTAGTGTTGTTAATGATACGTGAGTGGTAGTGTTGTGGAGTGTTAAAGCCAGTAATGATACGTGGCTGGGGTTGGAGTCTGGTAGTGTTGTGGAGTGTGAGTAAGCCAGTAATGATACGTGGCTGGGGTTGGAGTCTGGTAGTGTTGTGGAGTGTTAGTAAGCCAGTAATGATACGTGGCTGGGGTTGGAGTCTGGTAGTGTTGTGGAGTGTGAGTAAGCCAGTAATGATACGTGGCTGGGGTTGGAGTCTGGTAGTGTTGTGGAGTGTGAGTAAGCCAGTAATGATACGTGGCTGGGGTTGGAGTCTGGTAGTGTTGTGGAGTGTGAGTAAGCCAGTAATGATACGTGGCTGGGGTTGGAGTCTGGTAGTGTGGTGGAGTGTGAGTAAGCCAGTAATGATACGTGGCTGGGGTTGGAGTCTGGTAGTGTTGTGGAGTGTGAGTAAGCCAGTAATGATACGTGGCTGGGGTTGGAGTCTGGTAGTGTGGTGGAGTGTGAGTAAGCCAGTAATGATACGTGGCTGGGGTTGGAGTCTGGTAGTGTGGTGGAGTGTGAGTAAGCCAGTAATGATACGTGGCTGGGGTTGGAGTCTGGTAGTGTGGTGGAGTGTGAGTAAGCCAGTAATGATACGTGGCTGGGGTTGGAGTCTGGTAGTGTGGTGGAGTGTGAGTAAGCCAGTAATGATACGTGGCTGGGGTTGGAGTCTGGTAGTGTGGTGGAGTGTGAGTAAGCCAGTAATGATACGTGGCTGGGGTGGGAGTCTGGTAGTGTTGTGGAGTGTGAGTAAGCCAGTAATGATACGTGGCTGGGGATGGAATCTGGTAGTGTGGTGGAGTGTGAGTGAGCCAGTAATGATACGTGGCTGGGGTTGGAGTCTGTTAGTGTTGTGGAATGTTGGTAAGCCAGTAATGATACGTGGCTGGGGTTGGAGTCTGGTAGTGTTGTGGAGTGTGAGTAAGCCAGTAATGATACGTGGCTGGGGTTGGAGTCTGGTAGTGTTGTGGAGTGTGAGTAAGCCAGTAATGATACGTGGCTGGGGTTGGAGTCTGGTAGTGTGGTGGAGTGTGAGTAAGCCAGTAATGATACGTGGCTGGGGTTGGAGTCTGGTAGTGTTGTGGAGTGTGAGTAAGCCAGTAATGATACGTGGCTGGGGTTGGAGTCTGGTAGTGTTGTGGAGTGTGAGTAAGCCAGTAATGATACGTGGCTGGGGTTGGAGTCTGGTAGTGTTGTGGAGTGTGAGTAAGCCAGTAATGATACGTGGCTGGGGTTGCAGTCTGGTAGTGTTGTGGAGTGTGAGTAAGCCAGTAATGATACGTGGCTGGGGTTGGAGTCTGGTAGTGTTGTGGAGTGTGAGTAAGCCAGTAATGATACGTGGCTGGGGTTGGAGTCTGGTAGTGTGGTGGAGTGTGAGTAAGCCAGTAATGATACGTGGCTGGGGTTGGAGTCTGGTAGTGTGGTGGAGTGTGAGTAAGTCAGTAATGATACGTGGCTGGGGTTGGAGTCTGGTAGTGTTGTGGAGTGTGAGTAAGCCAGTAATGATACGTGGCTGGGGTTGGAGTCTGGTAGTGTGGTGGAGTGTGAGTAAGCCAGTAATGATACGTGGCTGGGGTTGGAGTCTGGTAGTGTGGTGGAGTGTGAGTAAGCCAGCAATATGTGGCTGGGGTTGGAGTCTGGTAGCGTGGTGGAGTGTGAGTAAGCCAGTAATGATACGTGGTTGGGGTTGGAGTCTGGTAGTGTGGTGTAGTGTGAGTAAGCCAGTAATGATACGTGGCTGGGGTTGGAGTCTGGTAGTGTTGTGGAGTGTTAGTAAGCCAGTAATGATACGTGGCTGGGGTTGGAGTCTGGTAGTGTGGTGGAGTGTGAGTAAGCCAGTAATGATTCGTGGCTGGGGTTGGAGTCTGGTAGTGTGGTGGAGTGTGAGTAAGCCAGTAATGATACGTGGCTGGGGTTGGAGTCTGGTAGTGTTGTGGAGTGTGAGTAAGCCAGTAATGATACGTGGCTGGGGTTGGAGTCTGGTAGTGTTGTGGAGTGCGAGTAAGCCAGTAATGATACGTGGCTGGGGTTGGAGTCTGGTAGTGTGGTGGAGTGTGAGTAAGCCAGTAATGATACGTGGCTGGGGTTGGAGTCTGGTAGTGTTGTGGAGTGTGAGTAAGCCAGTAATGATACGTGGCTGGGGTTGGAGTCTGGTAGTGTTGTGGAGTGTGAGTAAGCCAGTAATGATACGTGGCTTGGGTTGGAGTCTGGTAGTGTTTTGGAGTGTGAGTAAGCCAGTAATGATACGTGGCTGGGGTTGGAGTCTGGTAGTGTTGTGGAGTGTGAGTAAGCCAGTAATGATACGTGGCTGGGGTTGGAGTCTGGTAGTGTGGTGGAGTGTGAGTAAGCCAGTAATGATACGTGGCCGGGGTTGGAGTCTTTTAGTGTTGTGGAGTGTGAGTAAGCCAGTAATGATACGTGGCTGGGGTTGGAGTCTGGTAGTGTGGTGGAGTGTGAGTAAGCCAGTAATGATACGTGGCTGGGGTTGGAGTCTGGTAGTGTTGTGGAGTGTGAGTAAGCCAGTAATGATACGTGGCTGGGGTTGGAGTCTGGTAGTGTTGTGGAGTGTGAGTAAGCCAGTAATGATACGTGGCTGGGGTTGGAGTCTGGTAGTGTGGTGGAATGTGAGTAAGCCAGTAATCATACGTGGCTGGGGTTGGAGTCTGGTAGTGTGGTGGAGTGTGAGTAAGCCAGTAATGATACGTGGCTGGGGTTGGAGTCTGGTAGTGTGGTGGAGTGTGAGTAAGCCAGCAATATGTGGCTGGGGTTGGAGTCTGGTAGTGTGGTGGAGTGTGAGTAAGCCAGTAATGATACGTGGCTGGGGTTGGAGTCTGGTAGTGTGGTGGAGTGTGAGTAAGCCAGTAATGATACGTGGCTGGGGTTGGAGTCTGGTAGTGTGGTGGAGTGTGAGTAAGCCAGTAATGATACGTGGCTGGGGTTGGAGTCTGGTAGTGTTGTGGAGTGTGAGTAAGCCAGTAATGATACGTGGCTGGGGTTGGAGTCTGGTAGTGTGGTGGAGTGTGAGTAAGCCAGTAATGATACGTGGCTGGGGTTGGAGTCTGGTAGTGTGGTGGAGTGTGAGTAAGCCAGTAATGATACGTGGCTGGGGTTGGAGTCTGGTAGTGTGGTGGAGTGTGAGTAAGCCAGCAATATGTGGCTGGGGTTGGAGTCTGGTAGCGTGGTGGAGTGTGAGTAAGCCAGTAATGATACGTGGTTGGGGTTGGAGTCTGGTAGTGTGGTGGAGTGTGAGTAAGCCAGTAATGATACGTGGCTGGGGTTGGAGTCTGGTAGTGTTGTGGAGTGTTAGTAAGCCAGTAATGATACGTGGCTGGGGTTGGAGTCTGGTAGTGTTGTGGAGTGTGAGTAAGCCAGTAATGATACGTGGCTGGGGTTGGAGTCTGGTAGTGTTGTGGAGTGTGAGTAAGCCAGTAATGATACGTGGCTTGGGTTGGAGTCTGGTAGTGTTTTGGAGTGTGAGTAAGCCAGTAATGATACGTGGCTGGGGTTGGAGTCTGGTAGTGTTGTGGAGTGTGAGTAAGCCAGTAATGATACGTGGCTGGGGTTGGAGTCTGGTAGTGTTGTGGAGTGTGAGTAAGCCAGTAATGATACGTGGCTGGGGTTGGAGTCTGGTAGTGTGGTGGAGTGTGAGTAAGCCAGTAATGATACGTGGCCGGGGTTGGAGTCTTTTAGTGTTGTGGAGTGTGAGTAAGCCAGTAATGATACGTGGCTGGGGTTGGAGTCTGGTAGTGTGGTGGAGTGTGAGTAAGCCAGTAATGATACGTGGCTGGGGTTGGAGTCTGGTAGTGTTGTGGAGTGTGAGTAAGCCAGTAATGATACGTGGCTGGGGTTGGAGTCTGGTAGTGTTGTGGAGTGTGAGTAAGCCAGTAATGATACGTGGCTGGGGTTGGAGTCTGGTAGTGTGGTGGAATGTGAGTAAGCCAGTAATCATACGTGGCTGGGGTTGGAGTCTGGTAGTGTGGTGGAGTGTGAGTAAGCCAGTAATGATACGTGGCTGGGGTTGGAGTCTGGTAGTGTGGTGGAGTGTGAGTAAGCCAGCAATATGTGGCTGGGGTTGGAGTCTGGTAGTGTGGTGGAGTGTGAGTAAGCCAGTAATGATACGTGGCTGGGGTTGGAGTCTGGTCGTGTGGTGGAGTGTGAGTAAGCCAGTAATGATACGTGGCTGGGGTTGGAGTCTGGTAGTGTGGTGGAGTGTGAGTAAGCCAGTAATGATACGTGGCTGGGGTTGGAGTCTGGTAGTGTTGTGGAGTGTGAGTAAGCCAGTAATGATACGTGGCTGGGGTTGGAGTCTGGTAGTGTGGTGGAGTGTGAGTAAGCCAGTAATGATACGTGGCTGGGGTTGGAGTCTGGTAGTGTGGTGGAGTGTGAGTAAGCCAGTAATGATACGTGGCTGGGGTTGGAGTCTGGTAGTGTGGTGGAGTGTGAGTAAGCCAGCAATATGTGGCTGGGGTTGGAGTCTGGTAGCGTGGTGGAGTGTGAGTAAGCCAGTAATGATACGTGGTTGGGGTTGGAGTCTGGTAGTGTGGTGGAGTGTGAGTAAGCCAGTAATGATACGTGGCTGGGGTTGGAGTCTGGTAGTGTTGTGGAGTGTTAGTAAGCCAGTAATGATACGTGGCTGGGGTTGGAGTCTGGTAGTGTGGTGGAGTGTGAGTAAGCCAGTAATGATACGTGGCTGGGGTTGGAGTCTGGTAGTGTGGTGGAGTGTGAGTAAGCCAGTAATGATACGTGGCTGGGGTTGGAGTCTGGTAGTGTTGTGGAGTGTGAGTAAGCCAGTAATGATACGTGGCTGGGGTTGGAGTCTGGTAGTGTGGTGGAGTGTGAGTAAGCCAGTAATGATACGTGGCTGGGGTTGGAGTCTGGTAGTGTGGTGGAGTGTGAGTAAGCCAGTAATGATACGTGGCTGGGGTTGGAGTCTGGTAGTGTGGTGGAGTGTGAGTAAGCCAGTAATGATACGTGGCTGGGGTCGGAGTCTGGTAGTGTGGTGGAGTGTGAGTAAGCCAGTAATGATACGTGGCTGGGGTTGGAGTCTGGTAGTGTGGTGGAGTGTGAGTAAGCCAGTAATGATACGTGGCTGGGGTTGGAGTCTGGTAGTGTTGTGGAGTGTGAGTAAGCCAGTAATGATACGTGGCTGGGGTTGGAGTCTGGTAGTGTGGTGGAGTGTGAGTAAGCCAGCAATATGTGGCTGGGGTTGGAGTCTGGTAGTGTGGTGGAGTGTGAGTAAGCCAGTAATGATACGTGGCTGGGGTTGGAGTCTGGTAGTGTGGTGGAGTGTGAGTAAGCCAGTAATGATACGTGGCTGGGGTTGGAGTCTGGTAGTGTTGTGGAGTGTGAGTAAGCCAGTAATGATACGTGGCTGGGGTTGGAGTCTGGTAGTGTGGTGGTGTGTGAGTAAGCCAGTAATGATACGTGGCTGGGGTTGGAGTCTGGTAGTGTGGTGGAGTGTGAGTAAGCCAGTAATGATACGTGGCTGGGGTTGGAGTCTGGTAGTGTGGTGGAGTGTGAGTAAGCCAGTAATGATACGTGGCTGGGGTTGGAGTCTGGTAGTGTGGTGGAGCGTGAGTAAGCCAGTAATGATACGTGGCTGGGGTTGGAGTCTGGTAGTGTGGTGGAGTGTGAGTAAGCCAGTAATGATACGTGGCTTGGGTTGGAGTCTGGTAGTGTGGTGGAGTGTGAGTAAGCCAGTAATGATACGTGGCTTGGGTTGGAGTCTGGTAGTGTGGTGTAGTGTGAGTAAGCCAGTAATGATACGTGGCTGGGGTTGGAGTCTGGTAGTGTGGTGGAGTGTGAGTAAGCCAGTAATGATACGTGGCTGGGGTTGGAGTCATAAGTAACTCAGGTCTAGTCCAGCTCCTGGCACACATGTAGTGCAGTGTTATTGCTCGCTGTTTCCTCTATACGAACGTCAACTGAATGATGGTAGTGGGTTTCTATGTTATCTTTAATGAACAATAGCAATAAAGATAAATTAATTTAGTATCAATTTCCATTAGTGTGATACTATGCTAATTCATATTTTGTACCATCATTTAATTTCTCTCAAATGAAAACTGAAAACTTCGATATTTTATCTGTGGAAATAAATATATCCAGACGTATTTAAAAATTTTCATTTAATAATGAATTACATTTATGGTTGAATGTTGAAAGTTCTTCTGTGATTTGATTGGAATTTAAGTTTCAATTACATGATTGTTTGCAAAATTTGTCTATAAGACATGTGTGAAGTCAGCTACAAGGTGGTGGTGCTGAGCACAGAACACAGGCTTGATAATAATAATAATATTTGTCCTCATCGCCTCCGAGCCGTGTGGACGAGCTGCGCAGACGCTCCTGTTTGAGTTTGTTTTGCGCAGTTTACCTGATTGAGCTGCCCCTAGTGTTGGTTGGTGGAAACTTTATTTTCTCCAACATGGCGCTGAATAGCAGAAGAAGAATCAACACTGTCTGCATTGAGATGATCCGTGGTGCTGTCACAGGATCCAACATGGACTTATTATTACCAGCGATCATTCGCGATACCTATGGTATAGCAAATGAGGAGATATGTGGTGTCGCATTAAATGGAATGACAAGAATCTTCGTTAAAATGACGTCTGCACAAGTCTACGAGGCAGTGGTCGACAAGTATCAGGAGACCATCATACCGGTTAATACAGCTGTGTCGGTGAGACTTCATGATGTATCTCCACATTACACCTGGGTGAAAATCAGGAATGTGCCTTTTGAGGCGACTGATTTTGATATTACCAGTGAACTGCGTACTTATGGGACGGTTCACGTAGCCACAGCAGGGAGATGGGCAACTGGACCGTATGCAGGTGCGCTGGAAGGCGCGTATACAGTTAAAATGACTCTTCGACACCCTATTCCTTCATATATTGTGTTGAAAGAATTAAGGACTCAAGTCTATGTAACGTATGCGGGGCAACAACGTACGTGTCGGCTATGTGGGTCATATGACCACATCGCGGCGCAGTGTGGGAAACGAAGTGGGTACCCGGCACAACAGCAACGGCAACAGCAACAACAGCAGCCAGTGGACGAGGTTGGCAATGAGCGAGAACAGTCTCTTGCTACACCGCCCCAACAACGGTTGTCATGGAGTGAGGAGGTGGACAAAGAAAAGGAGCTCGAATCGCCAATTGTAACGCTTCAAGGAGAATCTCAGTCTTTGGACATACATAAGGTTTTTGAGGAGAGACTACCTAATATGGGTGAAGAAGTGGCGGCGTCTTTGGTAAAGGCGTTGGATGACTTGTTAGAGGAATCGGTCCTAGATCAGGTGGAAGACCCAAGCTTAGTTCTGGGGAAGGCTGTGAATGATGATATGGCAGAAGATGACGGTTTGTCGACGAGAGAGTCTAAAGGATTGAAGGTGCATGCAGTAGAGGTGGAGGTGCACCAGGACGGTGCTTCAGATGTCAAAATGCAGGTGGAGGGCGGGACACGAAAGAGGACTGCAGCATCATCGGATTCTGATGATGTGCTAACTCCTGCCCAACGCCCTGGGAAAAAGTCTTGGGTGGAGGTACAGCAGAGAGGGAATGGTGAACCCAAGGATCAAGGGATTGCAAAGGTGATTCCCAACAAAGGGGGGAGGGACAGAGGTGTTGCAAAACGAACTGGGGTAAAGTCAATGCCGGGGACAAAAGGAAAACCCATTTGTTGAATTCAAGTGTTTTACTATAAATATTAACGGGTTGAGAGCTGAGAGGAAGCTTAAGTGGTTTAATGAGTATTTGGTGCGACTTGGTGTGGATGTGGTATTCTTACAGGAACATAATTTTAGGCCTGGTTATGAGTTGGATATGAGTGGTTATAATGTGTACATGGAACATGCGACACGTTTGAAAGGTGGAGCTGCCATTTTGGTAAAGGAAACTAGCCCGTTTATAGTAAGGCGTAGTGAAGGGGGGGAGGGGAGGGTAATTAGAGTGGATGGAACTTGGGGTAGGGTTCCCATTAGTTTAGTATGTGTATATGGTCCGGCTGAGGGTGACGTGAGTATTAAAACTAAATTTGTTCGGGACGTGCTGGTCTATTTTTTACGTGGTTTACCGAATGTTGCAATAATAGGCGGAGATTGGAATTGCGTGATACGTCGTAAAGATGTGGAGCCCAGAGGTGCGGGGTGTTGTTTGGGTATATTGGGGGATATATTGACCGGGGTGGGGTTAAAGGATGTGTGTGGGGGGGGAGGGATGGTAGAGCATACCTTCATTAAACGAGGTTATGCGGCGAGGTTGGACCGAATGTACGTGCCTTGTGCGGTTACTGTGCGGAGAGTGGATGTGATAGATGTGTTTTTTTCGGATCATAGAGGAGTGGTAATAGATGTGGATATTGAGGGTGTGCCTCGAAGGGGTCCATCATTTTGGAAATTGAATGTAAAGTTATTAAAGGAAGAGGATAGTCTTTTGTCTTTTGGACATATGTGGGATCGTTTAGTGGTAGAAGCACCAGGGGAAGTTGCCATGGTTAATTGGTGGGAAACAATAGCTAAAAAACGTATTAAGGAATATTATATTAATCGAGGGAAGAGATATAATCAGTTACAATACGGTTTTCAAAAATATTTAGAGGGGCAGTTGCGCGACTGTTATGCACAAATTAATGCTAATTATCCTGTTATTGAAATTGAAAGTTTGAAGGAAAATATCCGGAATTTACAAAATGAGAGGTTTGATGGGGAAAGGCTTAAGGGCGGGATTGAGGAGGTTTTGTGGGGAGATCGGCCGTCGGC
This sequence comes from Cherax quadricarinatus, assembly GCF_038502225.1. Lineage (NCBI taxonomy): Eukaryota > Metazoa > Arthropoda > Malacostraca > Decapoda > Parastacidae > Cherax > Cherax quadricarinatus. The sequence continues at coordinate 50,434,556 of NC_091307.1, forward strand.
GTGTGTGTTGCGGAGTCAACACACACGTCGCAAGGCAATGGAGTTAATGGGGTTGAATGTTCAGGTAGGTATGCAAGGGTATAAAGTGGACCAGGTGTTGACGACGACTGAGGGTATGAGTGGGTATATTGATGCTTGGGTTAAGTTGAAAACGCAATGTGTGGGAATAAGTGAAATAGCATTACAGTCAATTGGAAGGTTTGTGCAGTGTGAGTTGACAGAGCATGATCGATTCGTTTTGGAAGGGCCGATAACGGAGTGCGAGACATGGGAAGCTTTATCCGGGGCGCAATTAGGTAAGGCACCAGGAATTGATGGGTTGCCCAGTGACTTTTATCTCCAAAATTGGAGCGTTTTAAAAGAATTTTTGGTAAGATTATTCAATATCCTTAAGCGGGATCGGGTTTTAGGGGCACAGCAGCGGATGGCTGTGATCGTTTTAGTGCCTAAAGGTGAGCCATTAACAGTTAAAGACTATCGTGCTATTTCGTTATTGTGTGGTGATTATAAGATTTTTGCAAGAATTTTAGCTAACAGAATAAAAAAGGTCCTGGGTAAAGTGATCGATAAGGGACAATATGGGGTGCCGGGAAGATCTATGTATGACGGGCATGGTTTGATTAGAAGTTTTATTGAAGAAAGAGTAAAATTGGGAGTGGGGGGGGGTGTTGGCTATAGATTGGGAGGCGGCATATGATAGTGTAGAAAGGGAAGCGTTATGGAAGATTATGAGATGGCAGGGGTTTGGAGAGGAAATTATATCATGGGCCAAATTAATGTATCAAGATGCATCCTTGCGGGTGCAGGTAAATGGAAGGTTAGGAGAACAAATTCAGATGAGCAGGGGTCTACGTCAAGGTTGTCCCCTTTCACAAATATTTTTTGCGTGTTTACAGGATCCCTTTTATAGAGGAATTAGGGTCTTATTGGCAGCAAATGGGGTTGGTGACGAAAGGGGTGGGGGGGGCTGGCATTGTTGGATATGTTGATGACACAACGATTTTAGTAAGTGGTAACAGGGATTTGCCTCGGGTGGAAAAGTTAGTAAATGTTTTTGAAAAGGCTTCTGGCATGTCAATTAATAAGGAGAAAACGAAGTATATGGATCTTGGGGATAGGTTAAGTGAGGAATGTGAAGTAGTTGAAAGGTGGAAAAAGGTGGACCAATTACTGATATGTGGGATCGTTTATGTAAGTGATATCAAGTTAGCACAACAAATAAATTCAGTGCGTATTGTAGATGGTGTACTGAAGCGCATCAGTGGTTTACGAGCTGCACACTTAACTTTGCATCAAAGAGTAATTACAACGAATGTCCTATTATATAGTAAACTTTGGCATGTAGCAGCAATATATCCGATACTTCGTAGTGAGATACAAAGGTTACAAAAGCGCGTTTTTAGATTCATTTGGGGTACTGGAAGCGAATGGTTAGGTAGAGCGGTTGTCACACTCCCGGTTGGCCGAGGAGGGCTGGGTCTTATAGCTGTTGAAAAGAGGATTATGAGTGTGTATTTGAAACATAGTTATAAGCGGGAGGGGGGGGGGGGCGAGGGAAGGCGGACTTCATAAGATACGTCAGGATATGCAACGGTGGTGGGTGGGTAGGGAGTTCATAATCGGTGAGGCAATGTTACGGGTCATCATAAACATGAGCGATCCTTCACATATTAAATTGGGAAACCTTGATGGGGTGGAAGGTAAGGCAGTGGTAGCAGTGGTAGAAGGGGTTTATCCGATGTATGATTGGCGTAATATCTGGGGGCGTTTGAACAAATTACGTTTAAAACCTAAAGTACGAGAAGTAATGTATAGATTTTTACATGGGATCTTACCGTCTGGAATGGTTTTATTCCATAAGAGAATACGGGAGGATGGGATATGCAAGGCTTGTGGTGGATGGGAGACTGTTTTCCATATAGTGTATTTTTGCGAATGTATTGAACTAATAAGGGTTTGGTTGGGTAAGGTAATAAGGTTAGTGGGAGGGGGGAGGGAGGGGTTGCAGGTGTTGAGGGTTTTAAGCTTAGACATAGGTGGGGTGAATCAGATGGTCGAGAATGCGGTAGGGTATATAATTACGGATTATATTTATATGTCTTGGGCTATGAGAGGAGCGAACGTGTGTGAAAGAATTAATGCATTAACAGCAACTTTTTATAGGACAAAGTGTAGAAATAAGGAGGTGTATGGGGGGAGATGGGAGAGGGATTTAAGTGAGGGTTATAGGAATTTCACTTTACGGGATTTACGGGAGTTGAAAGACAGGTAAGGGGGATGAAATGGGCTGGTTTCCTAGAATGGTCGGTAGCGTGATGAGTTTGATGAATGTTATATGAGGTATGTCTGGGGTGCAATTTTAACATTATTTGTTCCGAGTGTGTCAAGTACAATACAGTTATATTTGGAATTATCGACTTATAACTATGTATGTGTATGTGTGTATATATATGCATGTGTTGTATGTGTGTGTGTACTTGTGTATGTATGTGTGTATGTATGTGTATGTATGTATATATGTATGTATGTGTATGTGTGTATATGTATATATATATATATATATATATATATATATATATATATATATGTATGTATATATATATATATATATGTATATGTATGTATATATATATATATATGTATATATATATATATGTGTATATATATATATATGTATATATGTGTATATATGTATATATGTATATATGTGTATATGTATGTATTGTATGTATGTTTACTTTCTTGTATATACCTTTAATGTTTTTTCTCATGAACATTTTCAATGATATTCAATACATATTTTCTATGCGCATTTATGATTTTGAAACAATGTGTAAATGTCAAAAAGGGCTTTTTATGTTTCAGTTTAATTTACAATGTATTTTTGTAAGCACAATTGATGTGGTGCCAATAGAAGCTTAGTGTGTTTTGATATATTTGAGTATTGTTTTTCTTTTTAATTTGTCTAAATGGTGGCAATACTATGTATGTAGTTTAAGAGTTTTACGAACCTTGAAGTTGTAAGAATGGATGAAGTTATTCGTGGTTGAGTTGACGTAATATTATAACTGACGTTGTAAGTAATTGTGTTCAATTAGACAACATACTTTATATACTTATTTATATGTATGTACATGAATGGTAAATTGAAGTCTGATTTTAAAGGTGAAGAGTGGGTTTTCCATTTTTATTGTTCTTTTTTTTTCTTTATGGTAATACAAGGTAGTATCATGTACACCAACAAATATGGTTAGGGGAATGTGGTAAAATTTTCGTGTTGATTAGACATTTATAATACAGATGAAATACTAGGCTTAGGTTAGGGTAAATTTATGATAATTGTGGAATGTTCTTTTGATTCAAACTGCTCTTTATTATACTTGTATTTTATTATTCTAGTGTAAATTAAGAGCAAGGATGATTAATTTGAGGAAGAGTTAATATACGTTTGCATGTTTTTGCGAAAGTTAACTTATCCACATGTAGCTAGTTTAGGACAATTTTAAGCTTCGGTATCTGATTTTATATGTAGGTAATAGTGGTCATATTTGTTATATTGTAATGTTATTCGTTGATGTTTCAATATCTAATGTAACGTTTTTTCAGTTATTTGTTCATATATTGTCATCTTTAGGGTTTTTCCTTTTGTCTATTGTCTATTGTTGGTTTTAAATAAAATATAAAAAAAAAAATAATAATAATAATAATAATAATAATAATAATAATAATAATAATAATAATAAAACTGTGGCATGCAAAGAGTACGTAACCTTTATTCGGCGCATGTACACACCCTCATTTATAGGCTATCTCCCCCAACCAGCGAACCAGGTTGCTAAGAGTTGATGATGGGGCCCCGTCGTTCAACTAGTGACCAGGTTCTAGCCAATAAGAAGATGGTTTTGCCAATCGCAGAGGTTATGTGGGTACCGCTCTCCTGTCTGCCCTTGTCATTCCCATTCTAGAGCTGGTTGAAGCACGGTCTGCTATCTTGTGGCTTCTATTTCTGCCTTGCTTACCGTGGAGTGCACTATACTTATCACTGTACATAGTGTACATATTGCTGTTCTAAATTGGTGAAGGATAATATGATAACAAATCTCAGTTTGTTTAGTGTCAGTCACGTAAAAATAAATGAAATCTTATGAGTAATATCTAGGCCGTTATTAACATTCATAATCATTATATTATGCATTTAGTATATGCATAATATAGTATATACATGTAGTATATGCATAAAGTGTCTACTTTGAAAACTAATTGTTCTTAACGCCAACTCATATATTCTTTAAAAATTAAAGAAATTCCTATGTCATACAAACACACCACGTTACGGGAGGTGTCTGAACCCATGGCGAATGAGTTTAAACTCGGCCAACTGGCTACAAGAGGTTCAAACCCAAACCGTTCCGTGGTTTGTTTGCAATTGCATTATTACGATTTCTCGAGTCATACAAACGTATTTACATTAGTTTTTTATCGCGTGTTCAGTATAGCTCTGCCTCTCCGGTGTCCAGCAGTCGTCTCTTATCAAGTTAATTGTCAGGTTTCCTTTGCCAGTCTTCTCCATTACGGGTGTCTTGGTGCTGTTGTTCACTATGGCTGCTCTATGTCACAAAAACTAAGTTTAGATCTGAATTCAGCGTGAAGCAAGGCCATTGTTGGCCAGTGTCATTAAACATTCTACCTGGAGGATATTCGGGGGTCAACGCCCCCACGGCTCGGTCCATGACCAGGCCTCGCGGTGGATCAGGGCCTGATCAACCAGGCTGTTACTGATGCCCGAACGTAGTTCAACATACTACTGTTTTTTTTCAGTAACATACGAAACACAGCCCTGCTGATCCGGCACCGACTTTAGGTATCTGTTCAACTCCCTGAAGGCAGCCAGGGGTCTATTGGTAATTCCCATTATGCCTGGTGGGAGGCTGCTGAACAGTCTTGGGCCCCGGACACTATTGTGCTTTCTATTAGTGTACCAATGGCGCCCCCTACTATTCATTGGGGGTATTTTGAACCGCCTACCCAGTCTTTTGCTTTCGTAGGAAGCGACTTATTTGTGCAAATTAGGAATCATTCCTTCTAGGATTTTCCAGACGTAGATTATGATGTATCTATCTCGCCTGTGCTTCCAAGCGTTCCCAGTAGTTAAGGTGTTTGACGGAACTTATATTTGCAGTAAAGGTTTTCCGTACATTCTCTAGATCTGGAATTTCACCTGCTTTGAATGGCGATGTTAATGTACAGCAGTATTCTAGCCTATAACAAAAAGTGATTTAAAAAGGATCATCATTGGCTTGGCATCTCTTGTTTTGAACCCTCTCATTATCCATCCTATCATTTCCTTCGCGGAAGTTATAGTGGCACTGTTGTGTTCTTTGAAGATGAGATCCTCAGACATTACCACTCCCAGGTCTTTCACATAATTTTTCTGTTTTATTGATTAATGAGAGTTTGTAGTATACTCAGTTCTAGTTATTATCTCCTTCACTTTTCCATAACGGAGTAGTTGGAATTTGTCTTCATTAAACATCATATTGCTTTCGGTTGCCCATTGGAAAACTTGGTTTGTATCTTCTTGGAGATTTACCGTGTCCTTAATGGACAACAGTCTCATGAATATCCTGGTATCGTCTGTAAAGGATGGCACGGTGCTATGGTTTATATCTCTGTCTGTGTCTGATATGAGGATAAAGAACATTAGGGGGCAAGTACTTTGCCTTGTGGAACAGAGCTTTTCACTATGGCAACTTCCAATTTAACTCTGTTTACCACTACTCTTCGTGTTCGATTGGTTAGAAAGCTGAAGATCCATCTGACCACTTTGCCAGTTATCCCTTTAGCACGTATTTTGTGCACTATTACACCATGGTCGCACTTGTCAAAAACTTTTGCAAACTCTGTGTATATTACATCTGCTTCTGTTTGTCTTCTAGTGCATCCAAGACCATATCATAGTGGTCCAGTAGTTGTGAATGGCAGGAGCTACCTGCTCTGAACCCATGTTTTTGGTAATCCAAGTGGTGTACAATCATGCTTCTTAGCACTCTCTCAAAGATTTTGATGATGTGGGACGTTAGAGCTATTGGTCTATAGTTCTTAGCTGTTGCTTTGTTGTCACCTTTATGGAGTGAGGCTATATCTGTTAGTTTTAGTGACTGTGGAATTTCACTCCATAGCATACTTAGGGCACGAGAAAGACGTTTATTGCAGTTCTTAGTGAATACAGAATTCCACGAGTCTGGGCCTGGGACTGAGTGCATGGGCATGTTGTCAATGGCTTTCTCAAAGTCCAGTGAAGTTAGGTTTATATAAAAAATTTGGCATACATTGACGGAGTTTTGAGGATCATTCATGAAAAAAAATAATTTGGATGGTCGATCTTTAGACTGATTCGTGGCTTGGTAAACACAGAGTCGTACTGAGATATCTGTATGTCACTCATTTCTTTGTTGTCATCTGTGTAAGTCCCATCTTGTCTGAGCAAGGACCCGATATTAGATGCGGTTTTTTACTTATTTTTTGCATATACAATGAAATATTTCGAATTTCTTTCAGTTTCACTAATCGCTCTTAGCTTCTCCTCTCTCTCCTGGATCTTGTATGAATCCTTCAACTTAAGTTCGATACTTTCCACTTCCCTGGTCAGCTCTTCCTTCCGTGTATCAGATAATCTAGTGTTCTTGAAGAGCTCAGTGATTCTTCGTCGTCTTCAGTAGAGGGAGCGTCTTTCTGTCTCCAGTTTACTTCTCTTCTTTTTTCTTAGGAAAATGTGCCTTGAACATACTTCAGCTGCCAGGAAGTTGATCCTTTCAAAGCACTGGATTGGATCCATGTTATGTAAAATATGGTTCACCTGATCCCAGTTGATATTTTTGTTGTTGAAGTTGAATTCGATGAAAACACTTTCATAGCTGAGTGCATTTTGCCCGTCAGGACCCCTGTGCATGTAAGTCTCGACTTTGATTAGAGTGTAATTGGAATTAGTCGTTTTTTGATATTATGTTTCTTACCAGGTCCTTATTATTTGTGAAAATAAAAGCAAGTTTGTTCTCCAGTCTTGTTGGATCAACTATCTACTGATTTAAGGTGTGTTTATTGTAGAGATTTAGCAGCTCATGTGTGTGATTTTTTATCTGCGCTGCATCCAGGGATTGTTTCTGCTATAACATTATTTTCTACATTGACCGAGGAAATAAAATATTTCTGTTAGATAATTAATTAATAAGCAACTTGACTCTTGTTCTTTATATTAGAGATGGTGAGTAAACTGCAGAGATATTTACGTAGTTGACAATATTCATGAATTCTCTCTACTCTGAGAAGGTGATATTCCATTAATATTAATTTAGCTCAGAGTGATCATTTATCTTCAGTGAGCTCCCTCATTGTGGGTAATTACCGTAGTTCAAATTTCTCTCTCTGCCTCGACTTCATATACCATAAATTACTTATATCATCATATTAACTTAATTTATCTTTTGAACTTCAATATAACCCAAAAGATCTATTAAAGAATATCCATCTTAAAAATACCACTAATGTTGATATATTAATAATCAATCAAAAAATATAATATATTTGAGAAGAACGCATTGAATCTTCCTGGTATATAGATGGACCTCGGTTTAAGTAGCTTTCCAGTATTCTCTTTATCCTTTGGGATTTTGGACAAGTTTTGAGAAGAATGAGAATGTATGTACCATGAAAGCTTCTGGGCTTCGGGAGAGTTGGGTGTCAGCGCCGCCTTGCTGAAAGACCCGTTACTAAAAAACGGAGGACTGTGATATTGAGACCGGCTGAGATAACTGAACTTCACACTACTGACCACATGAACACTGCGAGATCACTTTATGAGAAAAGACATTCCAATCATGAATTGCTATAAAAAAAAAACAGACTTTATAAAGTAGAGAAAAACATAGTTAGTTTAATATGTTTATTATGCACCCCATACCCATCCTGTGGGCGGTAGTCAAAAGATTACAGAGGTACATAATTGGTCCAGGGACTGGACTCCAAAGTTTTGATTGCTGAGCAAGTTACAGAGGTAATGAACTCACAATTTACAAAGGTAATGAACTCACAATTTACAAAGGTAATGAACTCACAATTTACAAAGGTAATGAACTCCAGGTAAGTCTGGTCACAATCATGACAAGTTACAAAGGTATTTACAGATTACAGAGGTACGTAATGGGTCCAGGGACTGGGCCCCCAAAGTTTTGATAGCTGAAAACATATAATCCGAAAAAAGTATTTAAGATTAAATTTTGAAATATCCGGATTTCCATACAAATTTCCCACCTCTATTAATAAACAAATATTATATTAATAGTCCTAGCACTAAAAATATTCTTTTAATAAGCATAAAGGAAAACAAAACATAAATATATTTTCATTTTTATTAAATAAATTTTAATAAAATCCAACTACATTAATTAAATAATATACTCCAGGATTACCTTACCACATTAAGTACAAATATGTAAATGTAATCTACCATCAGCTTAAATGTAATGTACCATCAGCTTAAATGTAATGTACCATCAGCTTAAATGTTATGTACCATCAGCTTAAATGTTATGTACCATCAGCTTAAATGTTATGTACCATCAGCTTAAATGTAATGTACCATCAGCTTAAATGTTATGTACCATCAGCTTAAATGTAATGTACCATCAGCTTAAATGTTATGTACCATCAGCTTAAATGTAATGTACCATCAGCTTAAATGTTATGTGCCATCAGCTTAAATGTAATGTACCATCAATTTAAATGTTATGTACCATCAGCTTAAATGTTATGTACCATCAGCTTAAATGTAATGTACCATCAGCTTAAATGTTATGTACCATCAGCTTAAATGTTATGTACCATCAGCTTAAATGTAATGTACCATCAGCTTAAATGTAATGTACCATCAGCTTAAATGTTATGTACCATCAGCTTAAATGTAATGTACCATCAGCTTAAATGTAATGTACCATCAGCTTAAATGTTATATACCATCAGCTTAAATGTTATGTACCATCAGCTTAAATGTAATGTACCATCAGCTTAAATGTAATGTACCATCAGTTTAAATGTTATGTACCATCAGCTTAAATGTAATGTACCATCAGCTTAAATGTTATATACCATCAGCTTAAATGTTATGTACCATCAGCTTAAATGTAATGTACCATCAGCTTAAATGTAATGTACCATCAGTTTAAATGTTATGTACCATCAGCTTAAATGTAATGTACCATCAGCTTAAATGTTATGTACCATCAGCTTAAATGTTATGTACCATCAGCTTAAATGTAATGTACCATCAGCTTAAATGTAATGTACCATCAGCTTAAATGTTATGTACCATCAGCTTAAATGTAATGTACCATCAGCTTAAATGTAATGTACCATCAGCTTAAATGTTATATACCATCAGCTTAAATGTTATGTACCATCAGCTTAAATGTAATGTACCATCAGCTTAAATGTAATGTACCATCAGCTTAAATGTTATGTACCATCAGCTTAAATGTTATGTACCATCAGCTTAAATGTAATGTACCATCAGCTTAAATGTAATGTACCATCAGCTTAAATGTTATATACCATCAGCTTAAATGTTATGTACCATCAGCTTAAATGTAATGTACCATCAGCTTAAATGTAATGTACCATCAGCTTAAATGTTATGTACCATCAGCTTAAATGTTATGTACCATCAGCTTAAATGTAATGTACCATCAGCTTAAATGTAATGTACCATCAGCTTAAATGTTATGTACCATCAGCTTAAATGTTATGTACCATCAGCTTAAATGTAATGTACCATCAGCTTAAATGTAATGTACCATCAGCTTAAATGTTATATACCATCAGCTTAAATGTTATGTACCATCAGCTTAAATGTAATGTACCATCAGCTTAAATGTAATCTACCATCAGCTTAAATGTAATGTACCATCAGCTTAAATATAATGTACCATCAGCTTAAATGTAATGTACCATCAGCTTAAATGTAATGTACCATCAGCTTAAATGTTATGTACCATCAGCTTAAATGTTATGTACCATCAGCTTAAATGTAATGTACCATCAGCTTAAATGTTATGTACCATCAGCTTAAATGTAATGTACCATCAGCTTAAATGTTATGTACCATCAGCTTAAATGTAATGTACCATCAGCTTAAATGTTATGTACCATCAGCTTAAATGTAATCTACTTCAGCTTAATGTTAGCCACAAGTGACATTTAATGGAAGTACCTGAATATATTGCGGTTTTGAAGGTATTGTTATGAATGAAATAATGTGGAACTCACTTAAGCTTTAGCCGGCAATGAAGGTGACCAATGGTAAGCTTCAAGACATCAATGAAGGTGAGAAATGGTAAGCTTCAAGACATCAATGAAGGTGACCAATGATAAGCTTCAAGACAGCAATGAAGGTGACCAATGGTAAGCTTCAAGACATCAATGAAGGTGACCAATGATAAGCTTCAAGACAGCAATGAAGGTGACCAATGGTAAGCTTCAAGACATCAATGAAGGTGACCAATGATAAGCGTCAAGACAGCAATGAAGGTGACCAATGGTAAGCTTCAAGACATCAATGAAGGTGACCAATGATAAGCTTCAAGACATCAATGAAGGTGACCAATTGTAAGCTTCAAGACATCAATGAAGGTGACCAATGGTAAGCTTCAAGACAGCAATGAAGGTGACCAATGGTAAGCTTCAAGACATCAATGAAGGTGACCAATGATAAGCTTCAAGACAGCAATGAAGGTGACCAATGGTAAGCTTCAAGACATCAATGAAGGTGACCAATGGTAAGCTTCAAGACATCAATGAAGGTGACCAATGGTAAGCTTCAAGATATCAATGAAGGTGACCAATGGTAAGCTTCAAGACATCAATGAAGGTGACCAATGATAAGCTTCAAGACAGCAATGAAGGTGACCAATGGTAAGCTTCAAGACAGCAATGAAGGTGACCAATGGTAAGCTTCAAGACAGCAATGAAGGTGACCAATGGTAAGCTTCAAGACAGCAATGAAGGTGACCAATGGTAAGCTTCAAGACATCAATGAAGGTGACCAATGGTAAGCTTCAAGACAGCAATGAAGGTGACCAATGGTAAGCTTGAAGACATCAATGAAGGTGACCAATGGTAAGCTTCAAGACAGCAATGAAGGTGACCAATGGTAAGCTTCAAGACAGCAATGAAGGTGACCAATGGTAAGCTTCAAGACAGCAATGAAGGTGACCAATGGTAAGCTTCAAGACATCAATGAAGGTGACCAATGGTAAGCTTCAAGACATCAATGAAGGTGACCAATGATAAGCTTCAAGACATCAATGAAGGTGACCAATGGTAAGCTTCAAGACAGCAATGAAGGTGACCAATGGTAAGCTTCAAGACATCAATGAAGGTGACCAATGGTAAGCTTCAAGACAGCAATGAAGGTGACCAATGGTAAGCTTCAAGACAGCAATGAAGGTGACCAATGGTAAGCTTCAAGACATCAATGAAGGTGACCAATGGTAAGCTTCAAGACATCAATGAAGGTGACCAATGATAAGCTTCAAGACAGCAATGAAGGTGACCAATGGTAAGCTTCAAGACATCAATGAAGGTGACCAATGATAAGCTTCAAGACAGCAATGAAGGTGACCAATGGTAAGCTTCAAGACATCAATGAAGGTGACCAATGATAAGCTTCAAGACAGCAATGAAGGTGACCAATGGTAAGCTTCAAGACAGCAATGAAGGTGACCAATGATAAGCTTCAAGACAGCAATGAAGGTGACCAATGGTAAGCTTCAAGACATCAATGAAGGTGACCAATGATAAGCTTCAAGACAGCAATGAAGGTGACCAATGGTAAGCTTCAAGACCTCAATTTCTCGGTATATATTGCAATAACAGAGAATTATATATGGTAAACAGTGCCGGAAGTTATACTGTAATGTATAGCTAGATCTCACTGAAATTTAATTATAGTTAGCTGTGAGAGTCGTCATGATGCAACATATTATTATTTTTAAATTATTAAAACTTTTCGTCGATACTTATTGGAAAAAAAAAAAAAAAAAAAAAAAAAGTTTATATATTTATATATATATATACATATATATATATATATATATATATATATATATATATATATATATATATATATATATATATATATATATATATATATATATATATATATATATATATATATATATATATATATATACATCGTACCGAATAGGTAAAATTGGTCAATTAGCAAAAACTCATTTAAAATTAAGTCCTTTCTGAAAACTTACCTAATCTTATAACAAGCGCAATTTAATTTATTCTAATCAAACTAAATATAATTTAGATAAGATTACAATAATTTATTAATAAACACACACGATGAAATATATTTTTTTTGTTAGGTTCAGAATGATTTTTGGGAAATTATTGCATACACAAATTTTCGCTTGCCTTTTTCGGCAAAAAGATCATTGCTATGTAAGCCAAAATCGCAAGTTCGAGCCAACTGCTGGACCAGGCCTGGAGGCTATCCAGATCCCTCTGTAGTTCTGCCTTATCCTCCTCCGATTGAATTTTCATTAACTTCACATCGTCTGCAAACAGGGACACATCTGAGTCTGTTACTTCCGTCATATCATTCACATATACCAGAAACGGCTCCCTGTGGAACCCTGCTCGTCACAGGCGCCCACTCTGGCACTTCATCACGTACCATGACTCCCTGACACCTTTCCGTCAGGTATTCTCTGATCCATTGCAGTGCCTTCCCTGTTATCCCTACCTGGTCCTCCCGCTGCTGCACTAGTCTGTTATGTGGACCTATATCAAAAGCCTTCTTACAGTCCAAGAAAAAGCAATCTCCCACCCCTATCTCTCTTGTCTTACTGCTGTCACCCTGTCATAGAACTCTAGTACGTTTGGAACACAGGATATCCCGTTTCTGAATCCGTGCTGGTTTTCGTTTATATGTTCAGTCCTTTATAGGTGGTCCACCACTCTTCTCCTGATGATCTTCTACATGACTTTGCATACACTGCATGTCAGTGACACTGGTCTGTAGATTTATGCTGCGTGCCTGTCCCCCCCCCCCTTTTTTTCTTTAAATTGGGTCTACATACATTTGCTGTCTTCCATACTTCAGGTAGTCGCCCTGTTTCAATAGATGTGTTGAAGATTGTTGTTATTGGTACACAGAGCACCTCTGCTCCATCTCTCAGGACCCAAGGAGAGATGTTATCCGGCTCCATCGCCTTTGAGATATATCTAGTTCGCTTTGCAGCCTATTCCCCTCCTCCTCGGTTGTATGTATCGTGTCCAGCAGTTGTTGGTTTATCCACCTCTCCGTCTTTCTGGAGTCCTTTCTGTCTCCATTGTGAATACTTCTTTGCATCTCATGTTGAGCTCCTTACATACATCAAAGTCGTTTCCTGTAAACTCCCGTCCTTCCTTCCTCGGCCTTATTACCTGGTCTTTAATTGTTGTTTCTTCCTGATGTGGCTGTACAACAGCTTTGGGTCTGACTTAGCTTTCGCTGCTATGTCATTTTCATATTGTACTTGGGCCTCATTCTTTACATATGCATAATCATTTCTTGCTCTTCGATTACTCTCCTTATTCTCTTGGATCCATTGCCTTCTTTACTTCTTCCATTCTGTAGTGCACTCGATTTTAGCCTTTCTACATCTTTAGGTGAATCAATGGCTCGTTCTGGCCTTATTATGTCTGTTGGATACAAACCTCTCCTCCGCTTACCTGTATATTGTTGTCATAAATTCTATCATCTTATTTACTGATTTAACTGCCAGTGCTCTGTCCCACTGAACCTGTTGCAGGAAGTTCCTCATGCCTGTGTAGTCCCCTCTCTTGTAGTTTGGTTTCATTCGTCCTGCCCTTCCTGCTTCCCTCTCCATTTGTAACTCTACTATGTATTAGAAGCTCAGAACCACGTGATCACTATCTCCGAGGGGCCTTTCATATGTGATGTTCTCAATATCTGCACTACTCAAGGTGAATACTAGGTCCAGTCTTGCTGGTTCGTCCTCTCCTGTCTCTCTGGCAGTGGCCCTAACGTGTTGATGCATGAAGTTTTCTACTATTACCTTCATCATCTGCATCATCTGGGCCCCCATGTGGCTCCAGGTTTTCCCAGTCGATTTTTTTGTGAATGAAATCACCCACAACCGGTAGCTTTTTCTTGCCCACATGGGTCCTTCTGGCCACTTCAGCCAGTGTGTCAACCATCTCTCTGTTACTTTTATCATATTCTTGTCTTGACCTCCTGCTGTGCTGTGGTGAGTTATGTGTCACTGAAATCACCACCTTAGGATCTACATAAGAACATAAGAAAGAAGGAACACTGCAACAGGCCTACTGACCCATGCGGAGCAGGTCCCGGATTAGCCCAATGACCCACCCAGTGTGGTCACCTCCACTCAAGGAAGGAGCACGGCACCAGACCCAGCAGCACAAGCTAGTCAGGTCCAACTCACACCCATCCACACCCACTCGTGTATTTATCTAACCTATTTTTAAAACTGCACAACGTTTTAGCCTCAATAACTGTACTCGGGAGTTTGTTCCACTCATCCACGACTATATTACTAAACCAGTGCTTTCCTATATCCTACCTGAATCTGAATTTTTCCAACTTGAAACCATTGCTGCGAGTCCTGTCTTGGCTGGAAATTTTCAGCACGCTATTTACATCCCCTCTATTTATTCCTGTTTTCCATTTATACACCTTGATCATATCCTCCCTTATTCTACGCCTTTCGAGATAGTGCAGATTCAGGGCCCTCAGTCTATCCTCATAGGGAAGATTTCTGATACATGGAATCATCTTTGTCATCCTCCTTTGTACGTTTTCCAGTGCATTTATGTCCATTCTGTAATACGGTGACCAGAACTGAGCAGCATAGTCTAAATGAGACCTAACCAAGGATATATAGAGTTGAAGAACAACCTGACGACTTCTATTATTTATACTTCTAGATATGAAGCCAAGAATTCTGTTAGCTTTATTGCGAACACTAATGCACTGTTGTCTTGGTTTTAGATTACTGCTAACCAGAACTCCTAAATCCTTTTCGCAATCGGTAGTATTAAGATCTACATTATTTCTGAATTGTTTCTATAAAGTAGTCCCTTGTTTCTCCTGTCTCCTCTTTCCAGTTCCTCAAACTCATTTTTTTTTTGAACAGTGCCACCCTCTCTGTTCTCTCTGTCTTTCCTCAGGATCTGATATTCAGTTGGAAAGATGAAATTTGTTATCATCACTTACAGCTTAGTTTCTGTGAGAGCTATGATGTCTGGTGATGCCTTTGTAATTCTTTCATGCCACTCCTTCCACTTATTTGTTATTCCATCACCGTTGGTGTACCACACGTGTGTGTGTGTGCGTGCGTGTGTGTGTGTGTGTGTGTGTGTGTGTGTGTGTGTGTGTGTGTGTGTGTGTGTGTGTGTGTGTGTGTGTGTATGTGTGTGTGTGTGCGCGCGCACTCAGTCATTTGTACTCTCATCTTCTGGCTGCAGGGACGATTCTCAGATCCTGGTCCTGTCTCTTTTCTTGCTCCTCTTCAGATTCACTAACTCTTAGCCTAGTATGCCCTATCATACCTGCACTTAAAACTGTGTACGGAGCCTGCCTCCATCGCTTAGTCACCAAGATCGGTCCCTTCCTGACCGCTGTGAGA
The DNA here is from genome assembly GCF_038502225.1 of Cherax quadricarinatus. Lineage (NCBI taxonomy): Eukaryota > Metazoa > Arthropoda > Malacostraca > Decapoda > Parastacidae > Cherax > Cherax quadricarinatus. The sequence goes on from NC_091307.1 coordinate 50,450,275, forward strand.
CTGAAGAAATAATTCCTAACTCCCTGCGGCTCATCTGCGACTTTATCTTCCGGTGGCTACCAATTCTTGCCTCTGAAACTGCGTATCTCTGTCTTCCTTAAGCGTTCTCCTAGCTAACAATACAGTGACTGAAGAAACTACGATTTTGTTAAGTATATGATAGACCAGAAGAACCTCAAGCAATTCAATACTAAAAAAGGCTGGCCATTGGAGCTGAAGTTAAAATGCGAAATATTAACTTGGCATTTATACACACATACACAATGAACCAACACAAAAACAACAGAGAACAATGTTTTGGGTTACCAGTTGCTCATAGGCTGTAAAGATTATTACAAATATAATTAACAGAAAAAGGTTCAAGAGGAGGCCCCAGTTAGTGATACAAACATCCAAACGAGCGAAAGAGACGTAAAAAAAATTTCATAACATCCACAGAAAGTATTAAGATGCAGTTGAACCATCAATAAAGTTTACACTTGAACTCGAAAATGATGGCAAACTTCCTTTCCTCGTCGTTCTAATGTGCAGATCTCCCGACAGTGACAAACTTCTCTTCAAAGTGTATAGAAAACCTACCAACAAGGACGATCTTATACACTTTTATTCACACCAAGACACCCGCACTAAGAGAGTCCTCATTGGCTTCTTGAGAGCTCTTCGCATCTCCAGCCCTTGTTTTCTAGAAGAAGAATGCACTTACATAACACAAGCCTTTACACGTCTTCAGTTCCCATCTTTCTTCATCCGAGATTGCAGACTTAAGGCACAAGCTATCCTCAACAAACCGCCCATGGAACAGCACCCTAAACAGTTCATAGTACTCCCATGTGGCGATGTTGCCACGAATACTCGCCGGGCACTTGCTATGAGTAACATCAACGTTTCCACCATAAACACATCATCTATCAAAGACCTCACTACGAAACGCAGCCCCACACCTCTAACTTCTACAGCAGGCGTCTACACTATCCCCTGTGGGTTCTGTCCCAAGAAATATGTAGGCATCGAAATGCCTCTGACAGAGACGATGTAAGGTACGCCTGTGTCCTCCACAGAGACTCCACGGGACATTTGATGAACTGGAATGAGGCACAACTCGTTCTCACCGAACCAGACCTCAGACGCCGACGGTGCCTAGAAGCATCACTAATCGCCGTCACCGACACTATAGAACGCAACACTGGAAACTACAAAATTTCAAAAACATTGGCATACATGATACTTAAGCACCACCAACCCAACAACACAGGAGTCACATGATTTCATCGTCTACCCGTCCTCATCATAGGCAGAGGTTATTTTGATAAGGACCTGCCTCGCATGGGCCAGTAGGCCTTCTACAGTGTTCCTCCATTCTTATGTTCTTATGACATTCCTCAGGTCACGTGCGTCACACCTCACTCTCCGCCTATATATAATGCCTTTCTACCTCTGTATGTTAGAAGTGATCAAGGTCCCAGGACCGAAACGTTTTCTAATAAATATGTCATAGTGTTTGCTTACGTGTCTTTCTAAACCATTAAGAGAGTTAAACATATAAGTCCATACAAGAGTTCAGTATAAATGACAAAACTCACAGGGATCTCAGAAGACATCACGATGATTGGTTAGGAGCTTAAAAAGTGTTTAAAATTTTTCAAAGGTTAAAACTTCACAGCAGTTCACATGCGGAATGAACAACAAACTTTACAAATAAAGTGAGAGAGGACAGCTGGGGTGGCCTGGGTTGTCTTCAGGGATAACAGAGGAACTCGCCTCTTGCAACTGTGAAAACAACTTGGGGAAAAGTTTGAGAAAAACTTTTGAAAGCTGTCATCACGATACAATAAATCGCATCTTTCTGACCAGGCATGCAGGCAGCTGCCTGTACCACAGACCAGGCATGCAGGCAGCTGCCTGTACCACAGACCAGGCATGCAGGCAGCTGCCTGTACCACAGACCAGGCATGCAGGCAGCTGCCTGTACCACAGACCAGGCATGCAGGCAGCTGCCTGTACCACAGACCAGGCATGCAGGCAGCTGCCTGTACCACAGACCAGGCATGCAGGCAGCTGCCTGTACCACAGACCAGGCATGCAGGCAGCTGCCTGTACCACAGACCAGGCATGCAGGCAGCTGCCTGTACCACAGACCAGGCATGCAGGCAGCTGCCTGTACCACAGACCAGGCATGCAGGCAGCTGCCTGTACCACAGACCAGGCATGCAGGCAGCTGCCTGTACCACAGACCAGACATGTAGGGAGCTGCCTGTACCACAGACCAGACATGTAGGGAGCTGTCTCAGCCCTGAAGAGACATGCATGTAGTTGACTTTGCTACTCAATGTATGTAGGACACTATCTCAGGCAGCAAGAAATACACAAACCATACATACAGGTAGTAACCACAGTACACACAAAAGACATGCTGGGAGCTAATTCACCCACAGAGACCTAGTGATCAGACTAGATAGGCAGAGAACAGCTTATACATAAACCAGACATACTTCAACACACAGGCCAGACATACAGATTCTTCAGCACGAAGACTAGATATACAGGGAGCTGCCTCAGATACAAACTAGATTTGCAGCAAGCTGCGTTAGTCACAGGGACTGGTTTCGTCTCCTAGAACAGACATCCACAGAGCTGCCTCAGTCACAGGGACTGGTTTCGTCTCCTAGAACAGACATCCACAGAGCTGCCTCAGTCACAGGGACTGGTTTCGTTTCCTTGAGCAGACATCCACAGAGCTGCCTCAGTCACAGGGACTGGTTTCGTTTCCTTGAGCAGACATCCACAGAGCTGCCTCAGTCACAGAGACTGGTTTCGTTTCCTTGAGCAGACATCCACAGAGCTGCCTCAGTCACAGGGACTGGTTTCGTTTCCTTGAGCAGACATCCACAGAGCTGCCTCAGTCACAGAGACTGGTTTCGTTTCCTTGAGCAGACATCCACAGAGCTGCCTCAGTCACAGAGACTGGTTTCGTTTCCTTGAGCAGACATCCACAGAGCTGCCTCAGTCACAGAGACTGGTTTCGTTTCCTTGAGCAGACATCCACAGAGCTGCCTCAGTCACAGAGACTGGTTTCGTTTCCTTGAGCAGACATCCACAGAGCTGCCTCAGTCACAGAGACTGGTTTCGTTTCCTTGAGCAGACATCCACAAAGCTGCCTCAGATACAGTGGCCACAAATATGTATTTATTCATCTTACATAACACCAGTCATGTTCCTTCAGTCAGCTACGCCACCTGACGGTCACTAGAGTCATGCACTGGTGGTACACAACCTATATTGTCTTCTGGCCTTCAGATGTGCTGTGACATTTTGAATTCTTATATGAGACTTGGGGGAAGGGGTGCAGCGAGGTTTTATTACTTAATTTGTAGTGAATGTTCCATCCATCATGACTCTCAGGTTATCAACTGGTATATATCACATTGTGTCTCTGCTTCTTTATGATACATTGCTGTATAAACCATACCCTGGCCGGGATTGAACCCGCGATCAGAGAGTCTCAAAACTCCAGTCCGTCGCGTTAGCCACTAGACCAGCTAGCCACAATAAGATTCATCCAACTAGGTATATTTCTACACCATAGGAAGGTTAGCACAGGCACCACTGTGACCACAAATGCAAGTTTTTGAGACTCTCTGATCGCGGGTTCTATCCCCGCCCGTGGTATGGTTTGTTTGCAATCGTGTCATTACGATTTCGTGAGTCATGTTGGTGACCATGCCTCGTGGTGGATCAAGGCCTGATCAACCAGGCTGTTACTGTTGGCCGCACGTAAACCGACGTATGAACCACAGCCCGGCTGATCAGTTACGCCATTTAAGAATGATATTGGGGAGATGATAGATGGGAAGTTACAGATAGTGGAAACATTGAGAAATTTTTTAGTAGATTTGGTAAATGCAGAAAATAATACATTATAAATACTGTAAGGAAGATATATATATATATATATATATATATATATATATATATATATATATATATATATATATATATATATATATATATATATATATATATATATATATATATTATATAAGTAAATGAGAAAGTGGAGGACGAAGCTAAGAATAGAAAGAAACTTGCATAAATCTTCAAAGGCTGATCGTATGAAATGGATAGAACTTTTCGTGGGTTTAGGCTGTGTAGGCACAAATTTTGTTACATTCTGAGCAATAACTGGAAAAATTCATCTTCTGGTAAACTTTAAACTTTACTGCTGATGAGTTTCTTTTGGTGAGAAATAAGTCACAGTGTTTGACTTGATTCGGTTAACTTAAGTTAAATTAACTTTATAATCTTGTGTATCTATACTGTGTACCCTCAAGATAGTTGTTAAGATAATGCATGTTATTTACACTAAACTCACATAAAACTTCCTTTCTTACTTTACTTAACTACGTACTTACTTAAAAACTGATTTCTTTTACTTAGCGAAAAACTCGGATTAATTGTGATCTAAGTCACAGTTTTATTTTTTGTAGGTTATTAGAAAAATGTTGAACGCTGCTTTTCATGCAATAATTTCAGAGTGTCGCATCTGATTATAATTTCTTGATTACTTGATAATGCAACGTCTAAGTTTCTTCAAGATTCAGGATATTCGTCTCTTTTGGTCTCTGAAAAGATTCAATTAGCTTTGGACTATGTATATCCTACATTAATTTCAAGATGATGACCTGGGAATGCATTTTCTGATGCACTTCAAAGACTTCAACGCTAATATTCAACTGCATTATTAACTTATCCAGCATTCTACACTATTCCAGTCACTTGCATTAAGTTACAGTGGACAGGGGTTATGGAATACGGGGATACATTTCTCGGATTGCGCAACGATCGGACTTCATCTTGTCTAAGAATAATGTTGTGACGCTGCTGGGAGGCAGCCTCAAACATCCTCTTGTATCACCCATTTCTAGAAAAAAATGTTGAACACATGTCTAGTTGTTAGACACCGTAATCAGTGTTGTGGTGCAGTATTATTGCATGTAGTAACATGATATATATCCTACTGGATAGTTAGTGGCAGTCTGACTTCAGTGGAAAGAGCTAGTGTTCCTCTCTCTGGAATTCTATTGCAACTTTATGGAAGTTAATTAACTGTAAATACATGGCCTGAATTATTGGATCCCATTGTTCTCGCTGTGTAGGTAGATGAAAGAAATAATCAGGTAACCCTGAAAAGGTTGCCTGATTTTTTTTCATTTTTTCTTCTTACTCCAACCTTTCCTTTTAGTTTTGTTCAAAACACAAGAAAGCCTCATCCAATCAGCTTCAAAATTTCAACGCGTTTTCTGATAGGCTTTAAACTTTGTAGTGACGATATTTATTATAAGGAAGCTTGCTTTCACTTTGAACTTTGTAAGTTTTAAATTGACAGTTACATTAAACAAATTGTATTCCTTAAAATACCTAGAGAATGACTCTTCTGGTCGTTTTCAAACACTTTAGCTTTGGTGCTTTAAACTTAGAGTTACCAATTTTACTGAATTTTGAATCAAATTGGATTTTCTAGAAACACAAAAATCAAGATTTTTTCCATAGAAAATAGTAAAAAATTTAAAATGGAATAGAGCAGGTCGCTCCTGCCTGTCCCAGCTACTGGACCACTATGACAAGGTCCTGGATGCTGTAGATTATAAACAAAATACAGTTGTAGTATACATAGACTTTGCAAAAGCTTTCGACAAGTGTGACCATGGAGTATAGCACACAAAATGCGTGATAAAGGAATAACGGGAAAAGTTGGTAGATGAGTCTACAACTTCCTGACAAATAGAACACAAAGAGTAATAGTAAACAGAGTAAAGTCCCAGGTAGCCACGGTAAAAAGCTCTGTTCCACATAGCACAGTACTCACTCCCATTCTATTCCTCATCCTCATTTCTGACATAGACAGAGATGCAAGCCATAGCTCCGTGTGACACCCGGATTACCAAGGCAGTGACCTCCAACGAAGACACCGCGAGACTCCAAGCGGACATCAACCAAATCTTCAAATGGGCCACTACGGAAACTTGGATAAAAAATGTGTCAGGGTATACAACAAATTCTAGCCATACAATAGAGCGGAAAATAATGTGAAGGACCTGGGAGTGATGATGTCAGAGGATCTCGCCTTCAAAGACCACAACAATGTATCTACCTCATCCGCTAGGAAAATGATAGGATGGATAATGAGAACCTTCAAAACTAGGGACACCAAGCCCATGATGATTCTCTTCAAACTGCTTGTGCTCTCTAGGCTGGAATACTGCTGTACACTAACTGCCACCTTCAAGGCTGGCGACATTGCAGACCTGGAGAGTGTACAAAGAACCTTCACAGCACACATAACTACGATAATGCACCTAAACTACTGGGAACGGTTGAAGGTCCTTGATCTGTATTCCCTCGATCGCAGGAGAGAGAGATACATCATAATACACACTTTGAAGGTCCTGGAGGGACTGGTACCAAACCTGCACACGAAAATCACTCTATATGAAAGCAAAAGACTCGGCAGGAGATGCAACATTCTCCCGATGAAAAGCAGAGGCGCCACGAGTACACTGAGAGACAACACAATAAGTGTCCGGGGCCTAAGACTGTTCAGTTCCCTCCCAGTATGCATAAGGGGGGATTACCCCGAAACCCTCTCCAGGTAAACTCCAGGTAAACTGCAAAAAAAAAAATCCAACTATTGAAAAGTTGCCTTTTTTTTATACTTTTTTTAATTTTTACATGTTAAGCGAAGACTTTAAAATATTGTGTCAGGACATTGTAAGTTACAATATTCTCCTCATCCAGTAACTTACTTCAGAACACCTCATCCGATCGGCTTCAGTTTTTTAATTCAGATCAACTATTACTAGGTGAATATTCATGAAGCATTTGACAAAGAGCAGTAAGTAACCTTCACTTAATTTTTCACTACTGATACACGAAACAGCTGATTAAATCTCATCTATGGAGACAACCTGTAAGATGATAAGGAATATATTTTTAGATAAATGGTTCAGAGAACCGACAAGTTGATAAATTAGGCACACTGTGCAACACATAGGTGTCTCTGTTAAGGAAACGTTTCGCCACACAGTGTCTTCATCAGTCCTGTATATGAAAAGTATACAGTGCCGACAAGATGAAAATTAGACACATATGCAACATCTGGGTATCTTTATTGTAGACGTTTCGCCATCCAGTGGCTTTATCAAATTGAAGGACATAATGGGAAGACTAGAACTATATACAAAAGATGAGTTAATCAATCCCTAAACCTTTTAGTTGGTATATAGAGCACCGTAGTCGTGAAGAATGTGGAGCACAGGCAAGAAGGCTGGCGCTTATATACTGACGTCAAGTGTTAAGTGACATGTAGGAGACCAAGACATTGTCACTGTTAGGCGGGATTGTCCAGTGGAATCAGGTCATACCCGAGGGACGAGTTAGTAGTATTATTATTAGTAGCAGTAGTAGTGAAGAAGGTTGCGTAGATGTCCTTTGACCAAAGATTCCATGACGTTGCAGTGTCTGACATGTTGCACATGAATGGTACACAGTACCGGCATCTACACAACCTTCTCCACGACTACAGTGCTCTCCACACTAACTCCAAGGTTGAGGGACTGATTACCTCATCTTTTGTATGTAGTTCTACTGTCTTCCAGTTATGTCCTTGAATTTGTATTGATAAAGGTATCCATATGTTGCATATGTGTCTAATTTTCAACTTCATCAGCCCTATAAAAAATGACCCAAGTGTTGCACATGTGCCTAATTTATCAACTTGTCGGTTCTCTGAACCATTTATCAACATTGCTGTCAGACACAGCAACATCTTGGGATCTTAATACAGGGAATTCTTCACTTGCCTAATCTAGTCATAACCGACTTCCACATGTGGATTTGTCCATTGTGATATCCCATTCGACTGCTGCACCTCACCTACCTACAGTATATAAACCACTTCTTCGCGCATATGCTGTATTTGTTTCAAGACTGATGGACTGATTACATCGACTCCAGGCTGAGGGACTGATTACCTCAAACGTCTTTTTATCTTCACCATTCTTCTTTGTATAGGACTGATGAAGCCACTATGTTGCGAAACGTTTCTTCAATAATGATACCCAAATGTTGCACATGTGTCTAATTAACAACATATTTTTAATAATTATCTGGTCACTGTACGAGCAAGAGGTGGTTAATGGGGACGTAAGAGGCGGGGACTCAACCTCAGAATAGTTCAATATTTTTTTTTAAATAATGTCATTCAAAAGTCTCTAAGCAGGGGAAGTATGTAAATTTTTTTTTTAATTATCATATTCATCATATTTTTATTTTTGGTTACTTATATTATCACCTCTTTTGTTGTTATTTCAGGTGGGCTGTTTGACTTGACAGACGATAGACAAGAGGTGGCTTTTAGGTATGCAGTCGATGCTATCAACAGCGACAGGACGCTGCTGGCTCACGCTCGGCTCTCTGCACAGATTGAAGAAATCCCTCCAAACGACTCCTTCAGAGGATCTAGAAAAGGTATTGCAGCATTTTTGTATATGTGGAGCCCTTCAGTAAGATTTAGAAATGATATTAGAGTATCTGTATTCACGGAAACCCTTCGTAGGATCTAGGTATCATGATACAGTATTTTATGTATGATAAACCTTTCAAAGTGATCCCACAGAGGAGTTTCAAATTATAGAACTGTAAGATCATTTATTCCATTTCCTGCACTTCTTGCCTTCCCCAGTTCTTTGGTGAAACTGGCCGCTCTCTTTCTGACGGCCGTCACTAACAATGCTCTTTTCTCTCGTGCCAGAGATCACTGTCATCTTATTACCTGGTGCTTTGTTACATCTATCTAATCTCCAAAGACGCTGTCTAGATGAATTACCTCATATACACAACTTTTCTAACAATCTTAGTTCTGTTGTTTTTCCCCCTGTAGGTGATTGCCTCTCTCATTACGTTGCGAAATGTTCTAATCGTCAGAACTCTCGGTATCTGACCTAACCTTTCTTGCCTCTTCTCCTACTTCATTTGTCTTTGTTTTATTTTTTCGTTTTCCTTTCTAGTATTTGGCCTTAGTTCCTTCTGTTACGAGGATTATTGTCCCATTTTTTTTTCCCGTGTGGGATGTACTAGTCCCACAGCAGCGTTTTACTGCTTCCTTCTTCTTTTACACTGCTTCTTAAATCACTGTTACTAATTCTTTCACTGCTACACTCTCCCTTTTATTACTTTTACCACTTGTTTTATCTTTACCACTAGATCCGCTACTGCCTTACTATTACTACTACTACCACTACTACCTCCACTGCTGCACTACCACAACAACAACAAAAACTACTACTCCTATTACTACTACGTCTTCTGTGGTCGGGAAAATCAGCCAGTTTGAACATCTTGCCAGAGGCTGCCAATGCCTTGTTTACATCCCTCGTTACAATAAACCGTAGGTTGTCTTGTTTACTCAGGCAGTCGACAACGTCGTACATGATGTTGATGGTGTGTCTGGTTGTTCTTTAGTTCCTGAACCCGAACTGCTTCTCAGAAAAGAGGTTGTGGTATTTTGTGTGGCAGTTGAAGCAGTTGGAAATTAGTTTCTCAAAGATCTTGCAAGTTCACGGGCTAGTGTTTGTCTCTGCTGGGCTTCGCTACATCACTTTCGCCATCTTGAATAGCTCTGGTATATAGTGCGAGGTCAGGATAGCATTGTAGATATCACTAATGGCTGTTAGAATTTGTATGGGGATTTGATCTATTTCGCAGTCATGCCCAAGTGCCCTGGGAAACTATTGCTTGTTTTCAATATGGACAGACTTATCTCCCGTAGTGTAGAGCGTCTGGTTAATCTGGTGGTCATCTTAGATGGCAGTTGTATTAATTGTAGGTAGGGGATGGAAGTGAGCCAGATTGTCATGTCTCTATCGGTTGACTCAGTGATTGTGGTCATTAATGAATCTTCGGTTACTGCTGAGAGAGAGAATCTTCTCTCTAACTTCTCCCGCAACAGGTTTGTTTGGTACTGGTGATCTTCCTGATAGCCTTTTTCTCGTCGTCTTCATCAAGGAAAGTATATTTGAGATACTGGGTGGGCTTCTACAAGGCTCCCAGGAACTGCAGTACTTTCCTCCAGAATTGATCAGGCTGTCGTTTGTACTGGTTAGCCTTAGCCCAGGATATTTTCAGAATTGTCTTTTCTGGAGAATCATTATTTCCGTTCTCATCCAATGAAAGATTAGCAATGAAAGGTGACCAGTCTGATAGTGTCTAATATATTCTCTACATGATTGGTATTCAGTATCTGTGGTAATGCCTTTGAATACCTTGGTATGCTTCACCTCAATTGACTCCAGTATATAAACACCGATCTTCCTGCCTGTTACCTCGTCTTCCACTGTCTTGTGTATACATTTCTACAGTCTTCAGATTAAATCCATGTAATGTACTGATAAAGCACTGGATGGCGATTATTATTATTATAATCAAAGAAAGCGCTAAACCGACAAGGGTCATGCAGTGCACTGGATGGCGAAACGTCTACAGAGTAAACATTTCCAGATATTGCGCATGTCTCAGTCATTTGTTTCATTCTGCCTGGTTGCTTCTCATTCTGTCTCTAATTTCCCTCGTTGGTTTGTATTGTTGGAATGCCCTGGTAGATGACAGGTTACAGAAGGCCGAAGTTGCTCCTGTCGTTAATGACGCACACTGAAATCAAATAAGGTCGAGAGCTGGTTCGATAGCACTACAATCTAGTCATTGACCAGGAAATTCCTGTAAGGGTCTAAGTCTAACGTCTTCATGATGGATTTGGATGTTGAAGTACCCGAAAGAGAATAGTTTACAACCTTATCGGGACTGAAATATGGTCAGATCTGACGTTGCCTCTGGAGATTACCTTGCAATAGAACAGGTCGTAGGTCCTGTTGGTTACGAAATGGACATTGTGAGGTTGTTAATTCCATTGTTATGAGTAAAGCTACTCCACTAAAAGGATCTCTAGAGTTGAGTTACCTTTCCAGTTTGATGTGCTGGTCAGGTCTGGCACCGCCTCGTTCACCATGATGAAATCTATATTGTGGTTACGGAGGAAAATTCTGCGCCTCACCATAACCATTAACCTACACTGTTTACCATCACACTATAACCAATAATCTACACTGTTTACCATCACACTATAACCAATAACCTACACTGTTTACCATCACACTATAACCAATAACCTACACTGTTTACCATCACACTATAACCAATAACCTACACTGTTTATCATCACACTATAACCAATAACCTACACTGTTTACCATCACACTATAACCAATAACCTACACTGTTTATCATCACACTATAACCAATAACCTACATTGTTTACTATCACACTATAACCAATAACCTACACTGTTTACCATCACATTATAACCAATAATCTACACTGTTTACCATCACACTATAACCAATAACCTACACTGTTTATCATCACACTATAACCAATAACCTACACTGTTTACCATCACACTATAACCAATAACCTACACTGTTTACCATCACACTATAACCAATAACCTATACTGTTTACCATCACACTATAACCAATAACCTACACTGTTTACCATCACACTATAACCAATAACCTATACTGTTTACCATCACACTATAACCAATAACCTACACTGTTTACCATCACACTATAACCAATAACCTATACTGTTTATCATCACACTATAACCAATAACCTATACTGTTTACCATCACACTATAACCAATAACCTATACTGTTTACCATCACACTATAACCAATAACCTACACTGTTTACCATCACACTATAACCAATAACCTATACTGTTTACCATCACACTATAACCAATAACCTACACTGTTTACCATCACACTATAACCAATAACCTAAACAGACTGCCTTATCTCTTAAATGTGTTAAATATACGTTTAAAATGTTATTTACCATTATATTATCATGGCCTGACATTCCACACTATTAGTAAATATTAAATTCTTACTTTCTACACTGAACATTAAAAACTTATGCATGTTTCAGTTTGATAAGTATTTAAAATATGTGTTCATTCCGACACTATAGTTACTAACCCACAATAAAGTCATCAACCCACAATAAAGTCATCAACCCGCAAAAAGTCATCAACCCACAATAAAGTCATCAACCCACAATAAAGTCATCAACCCACAATAAAGTCATCAACCCACAATAAAGTCATCAACCCACAATAAAGTCATCAACCCGCACTATAGTTACCAACACCTCAGTCATCAGAACACACTTAAGTCACTAACACACACTAGTACCTATCCCCAGCTAAGTCACTGGCTTACAATAAGATTTTTTCGGATTTTTGACCCCGAAGGGTTAGCCACCCAGGATAAGTCAAGAAAGTCAGTGTGTCATCGAGGACTGTCTGTGTCTTATTTCCATTGGGGTCACCAAATCTTATCCTCCAGGATGCGACCCACATTAGTTGACTAACACCCAGGTACCTATTTGCTTGTTTGTTGAACGTAACAGCAGGTTGTAACGAAACACACTCAATGTTTCCGCCCTTGCCGGGGAACGAACCACGGACACTGTGTGAGGCGAGAGACCACGGGACACTCACCCATTCTATAATCGTCAACTTAAAGTAGTTACTAACAATATGGTCACTAAATCTTACTAACCGATATTTTAATCACAAATTCCTAATATAGCGGGTCCCCCTCCCCCGCCGTATCACAACATTCACTAATCTACAAAATATTCGTTTATCCACGATAAAATTATTAACCCACAAACTGCAGTCACTGACTTATATGTGTCACCCACACTCTGCAGTCACTGACTCTCATACATCATTCTACAATCTCTGAGCGACAGTGATCGCAGGCCATCACAAGCACCATCAGTAACTGCCTCTGACTGTCTTCCGACAGTGTGTTCACTGCTCAAGTCTGGAGTGGCAGCCATCTTCGGACCTCAGTCTGGTCAGACATCAGACCATGTTCAGTCTATATGTGACGCCCTGGAGATCCCTCACATAGAGAACCGGTGGGACTTTAGACTCACCAGAGACGCCTACTCTGTCAACCTCTATCCCCACCCATCCACTCTAACAAAGGTAAGGTTCTCAACATACTCTGATATCTAATTAAATATCATGTCCAACTAGTTGATTATTACTTAACAACAATATTTAACCAATCGTTAGAAGATGTCAAACGTCTTGTAAATGATAAATAACTTAACCTCGCCGTTACTCCTGCTACCTACAATACATTCTCCTCTGTATTTGACTGATGAAGTCTGCCTCGAAGGCGATACGTTTCAACAGTAACGATAAACAACTGTTGAACATATGTCATACTCGTCAACTTGTTGGTATTTTATCCCATTTCCAACACACCTCATCTTTTAAATACGGAGATAATGGATGCGGTTTCGGTTATCGTCTTCCCCTTCAGGAAGTTCTCTTGATGCCCGTGAGGGGCTCTTGATCCCAGAGATCGGACGTATACTCCCCTCCCTTGGACCCGAACTTATCGGGCGTGGCATTCACAAGCCATAAACGAAAACCATGGAGAACGTAAGCAAATAAGAGAACCACTACTGTAAGTTACTCATTACTTACTAACAATAGTTTAGGTAAATTTGTAGCAGCAATTTACAAATACCTAAGTCAACATGATACTGTGCAAGATTGGCAGTGATCAACGTGATCCTGGAGGTAATTAAACTACTTTGAGTTAGTCAGTTGACAATGAGTCACCCATGATATAGTTGTTGTAGTGCTAGAACTTGAGGTGGCGGTGACAGTGTCACTCTGTCTGACTTTTTTGGGTTATCCCAGGTTCTCTACACATATGCTGCTATGTATGATAATTCTATTTAACTGTATTTGTGTATACCTGAATAAACTTACTTACTTACTTACTTACTCAGTCAGGAAAAAACTCAGTCCACATTTCCTATTAAATATCCATGAAAATTTGCCTATAATTCAAAGGTTCACGTCTGCACTTATTTTACCGTCAGAAGTATTACCACAGTGAGTGCTGAGATAAATATTCTGTTATACCTTACTAGTCTTAACAACTAAGACCTTATATGAGAGAGAGAGAGAGAGCGCGATGATTGAACATCGAAACTGAAAGCAACCTTGTGTGAAGCTCAATTCTCGCTCTCCTCTTAGTGGAGCCAAGTGAGGTACTTTGACAATATTGGCCTTTTACATAACAGCAAGGCCACCTACATCCCTCCGACTCTCCTGAAATGACAAATCTATCCAGGCTGGGTCCAGAACAGAGAACCGAGCCGTCTAGATCAGTTCTCTATTTTTTTTGAAGAAGTCGCAGATGAGACGGAGGGCAGGCAATCTAAGAAAGTGGAGCATACTCAACGTATGAGACTACTTGTGTCTCATGCAGGATCTTGCAACCTCTGCTGTCAAGCAGATGCGAGATATGTCTAGGTGCTGCAAGCATCCTGGCAATTTTGTTTACAAGATTTACAACGTGGCTCTTCATAGTCGATTTGGATTCCAATTTCACCCCAAGGATATCGACTTCGTCCCCTGGTACCAACACTCTTCCATTCATACTTACCACTGCTCCAGCATTACCATCATGGGGCCTAGAGACCTTCATCATTTGTTTTCTCAGGAGCAAAGTTGACCTGCCATCGTTGGATAAGTAAATATCAGAGTATAGTAGTCAACATATTCTGAGATGAGTTGAAGGTCATTGATGTAGATATTCCATAACAATGGCTCCAAGCACACCTATCTTTTACACTATCAGTTTTAGGTACTAAGAGCTGTTGTCTTACCTCAACTCATTTCAAAGCCCAGCCCTGTCTAAGGTATACTACCACCCCATAGGATGCAGCCCACACCAGTCGACTAATATCCAGGTACCTAATTATTGCTAGGTGAACAGGGACAGCAGGTGTAAGGAAACATGTCCATCGTTTTCACTTGTACCGGGTATCGAACCCGGAACAATCAGTGTGTGAGCCGAGTGCGCAACCACGTGAGCCACGAGGCACCACCTGCACCAGTAGGGTGTCTTACTGAGTTTGTCCCGTTGAGAACTACTTTTAGAGGTCTAGCTTGAAGGTACTGTGGAGGCATAGTGCAGAGCCGGTGAATTCTAGTTTTTCCAGAGGTCCCTGGTGCAGTACTCTGTCGAAGGCAACAGCAACGTCCAGTGATACATCACAGCTCATCTTGGGTTCATCCAGTGACTGGTGTCACTTAGTGCAGAGGTTTAACAACAGATTAGAAGGAATTTTCATACAATTGATTATATTTTCACTCTTTTCTGTAATTTTTCCAAAGTTTATATGAGGTATTGTCAATAATACATAGAACTGTCGTACAATTTAGGAACTCTTGTGATCTATACATCTGATATAAATGGGATCAGGCTATTTTTATGGGCACACAAATAGTCCTGTCTATTATTACCAGTAATCAGTACTTCCTAAAAGTTATTAGAAATATAAAAATGTTATTCTAAATGTGTATAATAACGTTATTGGTTCTGGTTCTCCCTGGCAGGCCTACATGGACGTGCTGAAGACCCTGGGATGGCACAAGTTCTGCGTCATATACGAGAACAATAACGGCCTTGTACGTATTCAGGAGTTGCTCAAGAACCACACCTGGCAGGTCAACCTCAGGCAACTGCCCTACCACGACGACTACAGGTAATTCGTACATAATGAGAACATTAAATGACACATTCAGAAGTGAAGTCCAATGCTGGAAGAACGACAAAACTGTAATGAGTTAAAATAAATGGAAATTGGGTGGCTGATGGCCAAATGAAGTGTAACCGCTGGCGGTCCGATTCTGAATTAATCTCATGATTGGTGCTATCAAGTCACAAATAAACACATGAACAGTCTTTACAGAAAGACTTTCCTCCTGACCTTTGTAGGAGGAAGTTATTATACCAGGAGAACATGCATCGTGTGACTTACGAATAACAAATAACAAATCTCAAGAAGATGTATAGTGAATTGAAGTACAAGAGTATTAGCTAAGAACAATATTGTGGTAAAGTACAAGAATCTTAATAGAATTTAATAAATATGAATATATAAGGATGGTAGACAGCAACCACCCAGGGAGGTACTACCGTCCTGTGGTAGTAAGTTGGTAGACAGCAACCACCCAGGGAGGTACTACCTGTCCTGTGGTAGTAAGTTGGTAGACAGCAACCACCCAGGGAGGTACTACCCTCCTGTGGTAGTAAGTTGGTAGACAGCAACCACCCAGGGAGGTACTACCTGTCCTGTGGTAGTAAGTTGGTAGACAGCAACCACCCAGGGAGGTACTACCGTCCTGTGGTAGTAAGTTGGTAGACAGCAACCACCCAGGGAGGTACTACCGTCCTGTGGTATTAAGTTGGTAGACAGCAACCACCCAGGGAGGTACTACCCTCTTGTGGTAGTAAGTTGGTAGACAGCAACCACCCAGGGAGGTACTACCGTCCTGTGGTAGTAAGTTGGTAGGCAGCAACCACCCAGGGAGGTACTACCCTCCTGTGGTAGTAAGTTGGTAGACAGCAACCACCCAGGGAGGTACTACCGTCCTGTGGTAGTAAGTTGGTAGACAGCAACCACCCAGGGAGGTACTACCGTCCTGTGGTAGTAAGTTGGTAGACAGCAACCACCCAGGGAGGTACTACCCTCCTGTGGTAGTAAGTTGGTAGACAGCAACCACCCAGGGAGGTACTACCCTCCTGTGGTAGTAAGTTGGTAGACAGCAACCACCCAGGGAGGTACTACCGTCCTGTGGTAGTAAGTTGGTAGACAGCAACCACCCAGGGAGGTACTACCTGTCCTGTGGTAGTAAGTTGGTAGACAACAACCACCCAGGGAGGTACTACAGTCCTGTGGTAGTAGGTTGGTAGACAGCAACCACCCAGGGAGGTACTACCGTCCTGTGGTAGTAGGTTGGTAGACAGCAACCACCCAGAGAGGTACTACCGTCCTGTGGTAGTAGGATGGTGGACAGCAACCACCCAGGGAGGTACTACCGTCCTGTGGTAGTATGTTGGTAGACAGCAACCACCCAGAGAGGTACTACCGTCCTGTAGTAGTAAGTTGGTAGACAGCAACCACCCAGGGAGGTACTACCGTCCTGTGGTAGTAGGTTGGTAGACAGCAACCACCCAGAGAGGTACTACCGTCCTGTGGTAGTAGGCTGGTAGACAACAACCACCCAGGGAGGTACTACCGTCCTGTGGTAGTAAGTTGGTAGACAGCAACCATCCAGAGAGGTACTACCGTCCTGTGATAGTAGGTTGGTAGACAGCAACTATCCAGAGAGGTACTACCGTCCTGTGGTAGTAGGTTGGTAGACAGCAACCATCCAGAGAGGTACTACCGTCCTGTGGTAGTTGGTTGGTAGACTGCAACCATCCAGAGAGGTACTACCGTCCTGTGGTAGTAGGTTGGTAGACAGCAACCATCCAGAGAGGTACTACCGTCCTGTGGTAGTAGGATGGTAGACAGCAACCATCCAGAGAGGTACTACCGTCCTGTGATAATAGGTTGGTAGACAACAACCACCCAGGGAGGTACTACCGTCCTGTGGTAGTAGGTTGGTAGACAGCAACCATCCAGAGAGGTATTACCGTCCTGTGATAGTAGGTGGGTAGACAACAACCACACAGGGAGGTACTACCGTCCGGTAGTAGTAGGTTGGTAGACAGCAACCATCCAGGGAGGTACTACCGTCCGATGGTAGTAGGTTGGTAGACAACAACCACCCATGGAGGTACATGTGAGATGGTCCTGTGGCAGTAGGTTGGTAGACAACAACCACACAGGGAGGTACTACCGTCCTGTGGTAATAGGTTGGTAGACAGCAACCACCAAGGGAGGTACTACCATCCTGTGGTACCAAGTTAGCAGACAGCAACCATTCAGGGAGGTACTATCATCTTGTGGTGGTAGATTGGTAGAGAGCAACAACCCAGGGAGGTAAAACCGTCCTGTGGCAGTAGGTTGGTAGACAACAACCACCCAGGGAGGTACTACCGTCCTGAGGAAGTAGGTTAGTAGACAGCAACCACCAACGGAAGTACTACCGCCCTGGGGTAGTAGGTTGGTAGAGAGCAACCATCCAGGAAGGTACTACCGTCCTGTAGTAGTAGGCTGGTAGACAGCCACCACCCAGGGAGGTACTACCGTCCTTTGAGAGCAGGCTGGTAGACAGCAACCACCCAGGGAGGTACTACCGTCCTGTGGTAGTAAGTTGGAAGACAGCAACCACCCCGGGAGATACTACCGTCCTGTGGTAGTAGGTTGGTAGACAGCAACTATCCAGAGAGGTACTACCGTCCTGTGGTAGTAGGTTGGTAGACAGCAACCATCCAGAGAGGTACTACCGTCCTGTGGTAGTTGGTTGGTAGACTGCAACCATCCAGAGAGGTACTACCGTCCTGTGGTAGTAGGTTGGTAGACAGCAACCATCCAGAGAGGTACTACCGTCCTGTGGTAGTAGGATGGTAGACAGCAACCATCCAGAGAGGTACTACCGTCCTGTGATAATAGGTTGGTAGACAACAACCACCCAGGGAGGTACTACCGTCCTGTGGTAGTAGGTTGGTAGACAGCAACCATCCAGAGAGGTATTACCGTCCTGTGATAGTAGGTGGGTAGACAACAACCACACAGGGAGGTACTACCGTCCGGTAGTAGTAGGTTGGTAGACAGCAACCATCCAGGGAGGTACTACCGTCCGATGGTAGTAGGTTGGTAGACAACAACCACCCATGGAGGTACATGTGAGATGGTCCTGTGGCAGTAGGTTGGTAGACAACAACCACACAGGGAGGTACTACCGTCCTGTGGTAATAGGTTGGTAGACAGCAACCACCAAGGGAGGTACTACCATCCTGTGGTACCAAGTTAGCAGACAGCAACCATTCAGGGAGGTACTATCATCTTGTGGTGGTAGATTGGTAGAGAGCAACAACCCAGGGAGGTAAAACCGTCCTGTGGCAGTAGGTTGGTAGACAACAACCACCCAGGGAGGTACTACCGTCCTGAGGAAGTAGGTTAGTAGACAGCAACCACCAACGGAAGTACTACCGCCCTGGGGTAGTAGGTTGGTAGAGAGCAACCATCCAGGAAGGTACTACCGTCCTGTAGTAGTAGGCTGGTAGACAGCCACCACCCAGGGAGGTACTACCGTCCTTTGAGAGCAGGCTGGTAGACAGCAACCACCCAGGGAGGTACTACCGTCCTGTGGTAGTAAGTTGGAAGACAGCAACCACCCCGGGAGATACTACCGTCCTGTGGTAGTAGGTTGGTAGACAGCAACCACCCAGAGAGGTACTACCGTCCTGTGGTAGTAGGTTGGTAGGCAGCAACCATCCAGGGAGGTACTACCGTCCTGTGGTAGTAAGTTGGAAGACAGCAACCACCACGGGAGATGCTACCGAACTGTGGTAGTAGGTTGGTAGACAGCAACCACCCAGAGAGGTTCTACCGTCCTGTGGTAGTAGGTTGGTAGACAGCAACCACCCGGAGAGGTACTACTGTCCTGTGGTAGGAGGCTGGAAGACAGCAACCACCCAGGGAGGTTCTACCGTCCTGTGGTAGTAAGTTGGAAGACAACAACTACCCAGGGAGGTACTACCGTCGTGTGGTAGAAGGCTGGTAGACAGCACCCACCCAGGGAAGTATTACCGTCCTGTGGTAATAGGTTGGTAGACAACAACCACCCAGGGAGGTACTACCGTCCGGTGGTAGTAGGTTGGTAGACAGCAACCACTCATGGAGGTACTATCGTCCTGTGGTAGTAGGTTGGTAGACAACAATCACCCAGAAATGTACTACCGTCCTGTGGTAGTAGGTTGGTAGACAGCAACAACCCAGGGAGGTAAAACCGTCCTGTGGTAGTAGGTTGGTAGACAACAACCACCCAGGGAGGTACTACCGTCCTGTGGAAGTAGGTTAGTAGACAGCAACCACCCACGGAAGTACTACCGCCCTGTGGTAGTAGGTTGGTAGATAGCAACCACCCAGGAAGGTACTACCGTCCTGTAGTAGTAGTAGGTTGGTAGACAGCCACCACCCAGGGAGGTACTACCCTCCTGTGGGAGTAGGCTGGTAGACAGCAACCATCCAGGGAGGTACTTCCGTCCTGTGGTAGTACGTTGGAAGACAGCAACCACCCCGGGAGATACTACCGTCCTGTGGTAGTAGGTTGGTAGACAGCAACCTCCCAGAGAGGTACTACCGTCCTGTGGTAGTAGGTTGGTAGACAGCAACCACCCAGGGAGGTACTACCGTCCTTTGGTAGTAGGTTGGTAGACAGCCACCACTCAGGGAGGTACTACCGTCTTGTGGTAGCAAGTTGGAAGACAGCACCCACCCAGGGAGGTACTACCGTCCAGTGGTAGTAGGCTGGAAGACAGCAACCACCCAGGGAGGTACAACCGTCCTGTGGTAGTAGGTTAGTAGACAGCAACCACCCAGGGAGGTACTACCGTCCTTTGGTAGTAGGTTGGTAGACAGCCACCACCAAGGGAGGTACTACCGTCCTGTGGTAGTAGGTTGGTAGACAGCCACCACCCAGGGAGGTACTTCCGTCCTGTGGTAGTACGTAGGTAGACAGCAACCACTCAAGGATGTACTACCGTCCTGTGGTAGTAGGTTGATAGACAGCAACCACCCAGGGAGGTAATACCGTCCTGTGGTAGTAGGTTGGTAGACAGCAACCATCCAGGGAGGTAATACCGTCCTGTGGCAGTAAGTTGCTAGACAGCAACCACCCAGAGAGGTACTACCGTCCTGTGGTAGTAGGTTGGTAGACAGTAACCACCCAGGGAGGTACTACCGCCCTGTGGTAGTAGGTTGGTAGACAGCAACCACCCAGGGAGGTACTTCCGTCCTGTGGTAGTAGGTTGGTAGACAGCAACCGCCCAGGGAGGTACTACCGCCCTGTGGTAGTAGGTTGGTAGACAGCAACCACCTAGAGTGGTATTAACGTCCTGTGGTAGTAGGTTGGTAGACAGCAACCACCCAGGGAGGTACTACCGTCCTGTGGTAGTAGGTTGGTAGACATTAACCGCCCATGGAGGTACTACCGTCCTGTGGTAGTAGGTTGGTAGACAGCAACCGCCCATGGAGGTACTACCGTCCTGTGGTAGTAGGTTGGTAGACAGGAATCACCCAGGGAGGTACTAACGTCCTTCCAAGTGAGTGTAAAACGGAAACCTGTAATTGTTTTACAAGATGGTAGGATTGCTGGTGTCTTTTTTCTGTCTCATAAACACACAGGATAAAATGTATGTCTTGCTACTTCTACTTACACTTAGGTCACACTACACATGCATGTACACATATAAATTTACACACTCATCTGGGTTTTCTTCTATTTTCTTAATAGTTCTTGTTCTTTTTTATTTCCTCTCATCTCTGTGGGAAGGTAGGAAAGAATTTTTCCTACGTCAGTCATGCGTGTTGTAAGGGGCGACTCAAGTGCCAGTAGCAAGGGGTTAGTAACCTCTTCTTCTGTATAATTTACTAATTTTAAAAAAGAAAACTCGTTTTAGGTCACCCTCCCTCGGTGGGATACAGCCGGTGCGTTGAAAAAGTTTAATATATGTATTAATTTAACTAATACTACTACGAACAATAATAATAGATAATGATAATAATTGTGATTAAGACTTCATAAAAAACTACGTAATATTTAAATTGTGAAAAACATAAGATTTAACATTTTTTTTTTTTACTGAGAAATGTTGATATCATTAATGGGAAGAATGCACCTGATGGGTGTCAACAAGGACACTGTTGTGTAGATGGAGATTGGTGAGTTTTGGTGGTAAGTCACCAGGCTTTTTCAAGTTCAGTCTGTTCCTCTGCTTAGTTAGAAATGCATTTACATGACTAAAACCAACTTCAACCATGTATGAACTTGGGAAAGCAAGTAAAAATGACTCAGCCACTGCACAAAGCCGGGAGTATCTAGCAACAGTGTTCACATTGCTCCAGTAGTCCCTTAAGTTTTTACTTTTGAACAATCTTTTGATTCGAGATTCATAGCCGTATCAATGAGCTCTTCCTGCAATTGAGAGTCAATGTCGCATTTTGTATTTCTAAATCAAATGGTATAAGAAACCTGTCAGACATGCGCATTTTCCTGCATGTTCTCAGAGGGTATATCCTTCCCTGGACAGGTGAGACAGACAAGGGGAATGGTAGAAGGTGACAGAAACACAACACAGAGCACCTTCCCAGACATTTACTCACCCCCTTTTAACCGTCAACCATTTATCGACCCATTCGTTAGTACAATCGATGATATTGACCACTCTGGGGAACCTTGATGAAGACAACATCAAATGCTCAAGAACAGACTAAATCATATATTAATTTAGAGGATAACCATTAATAAAATGCTCTCCTGTCACTATGTTCAATGTTTTTGTTCACCTGGCATCTTGGGTAACTCTTTCATTTTATTTACACCGCCGGCTGCTCCGATAACTTTTGTAATATCTTTTTGTGTTATGTAGGAAAAGTTAGTCTCAGAAGCCCTTCATCAAGCTTAAAATTTACTTTTCGTAGGTGTCTGAGTGGCTTAAGAATTTTTCTCACAGCTTTACTTTTCGTGATTGTTGCAACAATAAAAAGATACATGAGATGAATGGTTTAGAAAACCGACAAATTGAAGAATTGAGACACTTATGCAACACATAAAGATTCAATAAATATTCCAGTGTGTTGCATAAGTGTCTCGATTCTTCAATAATAAGACAAATATTTACTTTCGTGGATATAGAAGAGTCGTAGGAAAGTATATTTACCGATGACACTAAAATAGGTCCTTAGATAATTTCTTATTAGAACTCTAGAACGCTCCAGGATGACCTGAATAAGGTGGAGTTTATGGAATTAAAAGTGACAGATACAGTTCAACAAATATAAATGTCTGGTTAAGATATTAACTCGTAACCAAACTAATCAACAAGAACTCACATGTTCCTGCCTGTCTTCACAGTCACATTATGTAGTGAAAGACACGAAACAAGTGTTTTAAATGTTCATTTTTTTATGTTCAAATTGGGATAATATAGCTTCTTTTACAGCTGTTGTTAGTGAGATGGTCAGTGTTTGTTACACCAGTGCTCACAGTTGTTGTTTGTGAGATGGTCAGTGTTTGTTACACCAGTGCTCACAGTTGTTGTTTGTGAGATGGTCAGTGTTTGTTACACCAGTGCTCACAGTTGTTGTTTGTGAGATGGTCAGTGTTTGTTACACTAGTGCTCACATCTGTTGTTTGTGAGATGGTCAGTGTTTGTTACACTAGTGCTCAGAGTTGTTGTTTGTGAGATGGTCAGTGTTTGTTACACCAGTGCTCACAGTTGTTGTTTGTGAGATGGTCAGTGTTTGTTACACTAGTGCTCACATCTGTTGTTTGTGAGATGGTCAGTGTTTGTTACACTAGTGCTCAGAGTTGTTGTTTGTGAGATGGTCAGTGTTTGTTACACCAGTGCTCACAGTTGTTGTTTGTGAGATGGTCAGTGTTTGTTACACCAGTGCTCACAGTTGTTGTTTGTGAGATGGTCAGTGTTTGTTACACTAGTGCTCACAGTTGTTGTTTGTGAGATGGTCAGTGTTTGTTACACTAGTGCTCACAGTTGTTGTTTGTGAGATGGTCAGTGTTTGTTACACTATTGCTCACAGTTGTTGTTTGTGAGATGGTCAGTGTTTGTTACACTAGTGCTCACAGTTGTTGTTTGTGAGATGGTCAGTGTTTGTTACACTAGTGCTCACAGTTGTTGTTTGTGAGATGGTCAGTGTTTGTTACACTAGTGCTCACAGTTGTTGTTTGTGAGATGGTCAGTGTTTGTAACACTAGTGCTCACAGCTGTTGTTAGTGAGATGGTCAGTGTTTGTTACACTAGTGCTCACATCTGTTGTTTGTGAGATGGTCAGTGTTTGTTACACTAGTGCTCACATCTGTTGTTTGTGAGATGGTCAGTGTTTGTTACACCAGTGCTCACAGTTGTTGTTTGTGAGTTGGTCAGTGTTTGTTACACCAGTGCTCACAGTTGTTGTTAGTGAGATGGTCAGTGTTTGTTACACCAGTGCTCACAGTTGTTGTTTGTGAGATGGTCAGTGTTTGTTACACCAGTACTCACAGTTGTTGTTTGTGAGATGGTCAGTGTTTGTTACACTAGTGCTCACAGTTGTTGTTTGTGAGATGGTCAGTGTTTGTTACACTAGTGCTCACAGTTGTTGTTTGTGAGATGGTCAATGTTACACTAGTGCTCACAGTTGTTGTTTGTGAGATGGTCAGTGTTTGTCACACTAGTGCTCACAGTTGTTGTTTGTGAGACGGTCAGTGTTTGTTACACTAGTGCTCACAGTTGTTGTTTGTGAGATGGTCAGTGTTGGTTACACTAGTGCTCACAGTTGTTGTTTGTGAGATGGTCAGTGTTTGTATCACCAGTGCTCACAGTTGTTGTTTGTGAGATGGTAAGTGTTTATTACACCAGTGCTCACAGTTGTTGTTTGTGAGATGGTAAGTGTTTGTTACACTAGTGCTTACAGTTGTTGTTTGTGAGATGGTCAGTGTTTGTTACACTAGTGCTCACAATTGTTGTTAGTGAGATGGTCAGTGTTTGTTACACTAGTGCTCACAGTTGTTGTTTGTGAGATGGTCAGTGTTTGTTACACCAGTGCTCACAGTTGTTGTTTGTGAGATGGTCAGTGTTTGTTACACCAGTACTCACAGTTGTTGTTTGTGAGATGGTCAGAGTTTGTTACACCAGTACTCACAGTTGTTGTTTGTGAGATGGTCAGTGTTTGTTACACTAGTGCTCACAGTTGTTGTTTGTGAGATGGTCAGTGTTTGTTACACTAGTGCTCACAGTTGTTGTTAGTGAGATGGTCAGTGTTTGTTACACCAGTGCTCACAGTTGTTGTTTGTGAGATGGTCAGTGTTTGTTACACTAGTGCTCACAGTTGTTGTTTGTGAGATGGTCAGTGTTTGTTACACCAGTGCTCACAGTTGTTGTTTGTGAGATGGTCAATGTTACACTAGTGCTCACAGTTGTTGTTTGTGAGATGGTCAGTGTTTGTCACACTAGTGCTCACAGTTGTTGTTTGTGAGACGGTCAGTGTTT
This sequence comes from Cherax quadricarinatus, assembly GCF_038502225.1. Taxonomy (NCBI): domain Eukaryota; kingdom Metazoa; phylum Arthropoda; class Malacostraca; order Decapoda; family Parastacidae; genus Cherax; species Cherax quadricarinatus. The sequence continues at coordinate 50,475,437 of NC_091307.1, forward strand.
GTTACACTAGTGCTCACAGTTGTTGTTTGTGAGATGGTCAGTGTTTGTTACACTAGTGCTTACAGTTGTTGTTTGTGAGATGGTAAGTGTTTATTACACCAGTGCTCACAGTTGTTGTTTGTGAGATGGTAAGTGTTTGTTACACTAGTGCTTACAGTTGTTGTTTGTGAGATGGTAAGTGTTTGTTACACTAGTGCTCACAGTTTTGTTTGTGAGATGGTCAGTGTTTGTTACACTAGTGCTCACAGTTGTTGTTTGTGAGATGGACAGTGTTTGTTACACCAGTGCTCACAGTTGTTGTTTGTGAGATGGTCAGTGTTTGTTACACTAGTGCTCACAGTTGTTGTTTGTTAGATGGACAGTGTTTGTTACACTAGTGCTCACAGTTGTTGTTTGTGAGATGGTCAGTGTTTGTTACACCACAGTGTTGTTTGTGAGATGGTAAGTGTTTGTTACACATGCTCACATCTGTTGTTTGTGAGATTGTCAGTGTTTGTTACACTAGTGCTCACAGCTGTTGTTTGTGAGATGATCAGTGTTTGGTACACTAGTGCTCACAGCTGTCGTTTGTGAGTTGGTCAGTGTTTGTTACACTAGTGCTCACAGTTGTTGTTTGTGAGATGGTAAATGTTTGTTGCACTAGTGCTCACAGCTGTTGTTTGTGGGATTGTCAGTGTTTGTTACACCAGTGCTCACAGTTGTTGTTTGTGAGATGGTCAGTGTTTGTTACACTAGTGCTCACAGTTGTTGTTTGTGAGATGGTCAGTGTTTGTTACACTAGTGCTCACAGTTGTTGTTTGTGAGATGGTCAGTGTTTGTTACACTAGTGCTCACAGTTGTTGTTTGTGAGATGGTCAGTGTTTGTTACACTAGTGCTCACAGTTGTTGTTTGTGAGATGGTCAGTGTTTGTTACACTAGTGCTCACAGTTGTTGTTTGTGAGATGGTCAGTGTTTGTTACACTAGTGCTCACATCTGTAGTTTGTGACATGGTAAGTGTTTGTTACACTAGTGCTCACAGTTGTTGTTTGTGAGATGGTCAGTGTTTGTTACACTAGTGCTCACATCTGTTGTTTGTGAGATGGTCAGTGTTTGTTACACTAGTGCTCACATCTGTAGTTTGTGACATGGTAAGTGTTTGTTACACTAGTGCTCACAGTTGTTGTTTGTGAGATGGTCAGTGTTTGTTACACCAGTGCTCACAGTTGTTGTTTGTGAGATGGTCAGTGTTTGTTACACCAGTGCTCACAGTTGTTGTTTGTGAGATGGTAAGTGTTTGTTACACTAGTGCTCACAGTTGTTGTTTGTGAGATGGTAAGTGTTTGTTACACTAGTGCTCACAGTTGTTGTTTGTGAGATGGTCAGTGTTTGTTACACTAGTGCTCACATCTGTTGTTTGTGAGATGGTCAGTGTTTGTTACACCAGTGCTCACAGTTGTTGTTTGTGAGACGGTCAGTGTTTGTTACACTAGTGCTCACAGTTGCTGTTTGTGAGATGGTCAGTGTTTGTTACACTGGTGCTCACAGTTGTTGTTTGTGAGACGGTCAGTTTTTGTTACACTAGTGCTTACAGTTGTTGTTTGTGGGATGGTCAGTGTTTGTTACACTAGTGCTCACAGTTGTTGTTTGTGAGACGGTCAGTTTTTGTTACACCAGTGCTCACAGTTGTTGTTTGTGGGATGGTCAGTGTTTGTTACACTAGTGCTCACAGTTGTTGTTTGTGAGATGGTCAGTGTTTGTCACACTAGTGCTCACAGTTGTTGTTTGTGAGATGGTCAGTGTTTGTTACACTAGTGCTCACAGTTGTTGTTTGTGAGATGGTCAGTGTTTGTCACACTAGTACTCACAGTTGTAGTTTGTGAGACGGTCAGTGTTTGTTACACTAGTGCTCACAGTTGTTGTTTGTGAGATGGCAAGTGTTTGTTACACTAGTGCTCACAGTTGTTGTTTGTGAGATGGCAAGTGTTTGTTACACTAGTGCTCTCATCTGTTGTTTGTGAGATGGTAAGTGTTTATTACACCAGTGCTCACAGTTGTTGTTTGTGAGATGGTCAGTGTTTGTTACACTAGTGCTCACAGCTGTTGTTTGTGAGATGGTCAGTGTTTGTTACACTAGTGCTCACAGTTGTTGTTTGTGAGATGGTCAGTGTTTGTTACACTAGTGCTCACAGTTGTTGTTTGTGAGATGGTCAGTGTTTGTTACACTAGTGCTCACAGTTGTTGTTTGTGAGATGGTCAGTGTTTGTTACACCAGTGCTCACAGTTGTTGTTTGTGAGATGGTCAGTGTTTGTTACACCAGTGCTCACAGTTGTTGTTTGTGAGATGGTCAGTGTTTGTTACACCAATGCTCACAGCTGTTGTTAGTAAGGTGGGCATAGTTGGCTGTACTAGCACTCACAGCTGTTGTTTTATTATCAACAGACCTCTGCTGAAGGACGCCAAGAAGGCAGGAGTGACGCACATTGTCCTCGACGTCGAACGTAGGAACATCTTCACTGTGCTGAAGCAGGCGCAGCAGATAGGAATGATGACTTCCTACCACAACTACTTCATCACCTCCCTGGTAAGATAATTAGGTACTAGTGCACATTGACGGCTTATGTACGATAATTGGGTACTAATGCACATTGACGGCTCATGTAAGATAATTAGGTACAAGTGCACATTGACGGCTTATGTAAGATAATTAGGTATTAATGCACATTGACGGCTCATGTAAGATAATTAGGTAATAGTGTGCTTTGACGACTCCTGTAAGATAATTAGATACTAGTTCGCATTGGCGGCTTATATATGATAATTAAGCACTAGCGCACATTGACGGCTCCTTTAAAATAATTAGGTGCTAGTGCACATTGACAGGTCGTATAAGATAATAAGGTACTTGTGCACATTGATAGGTCATGTAAGATATTTAGGTACTAGTGCACAATGACGGCTCATATAAGATAATTAGTTACTAGTGCTCATTGACAGGTTATATAAAAGAAAGACAGAGGCGCAGAGGAAACTCTTATTGTAACAGTTCACTTTTGCAGTACATATTTTCAATTTAATTAGCTTGATAAACCTCTATTAAGAGAACTGTTTTTTATAATAAAAACTCTCTCCTCATTTTACGGTCATCTTCCCAGTTTTCGAAACCTTGTATTTTCTAATTCCAGTAGCCACTTGCCTGATCAATCATACAGTTTATCCAGGACCATCTGTTGTCTTCCAGGTTTTCAACGGTTTATATTCATTTAGGAAATTTTACATCATCTGAAAACTGGATGCTGGATCACCTTTTTCACTCAGATTTTACAAAATTAGTGATTAGCGTAAACTCAGATACAACGAGGTGAGTGCCGCACGTTTACTGGCAAATGGCGTCGTTTTTCCCTTCTCGAGCAACGCTGTCTGCCCAGACCGAGTCATAACATTATATATTTTCAGCTTAACATCTCATGAGCGCCAAAAGCACAGCAACTGGGTTAAATCCTGTTTTTTTTCCCCTATCCTAGTGACGCTCCTCTCACTAAACCTGATACTCATATTCTGTTCCATCTTCCATACTTAACCCACGAGAAGGGATTTTTGTTTTCATAATATTAAGCTCCATCACCTTCTCTGAATATCTTCTGTAATACCTTACATAGTATGCATGTAAATGATACTAGTCTGTAGCTTAATACTTCCTGTCTGTCTCCTTTCTTAGATATTAGGTACTTTTGTTGTTTTCCAGATATGTGGAAGTTACCTTGTACCCACAGACTCAGAAAATTTTGTAGTACGGACTAAATGGACTGTACCTCTGCTCCCTCTCATAGAATCTATAATGACACGTCATTAGGTCTCATTGTCTTTATGTATGCAGCTTACTGAGATGTTTCTTCACCATTTTCATTTTATGCATATGGTGTCCATTACCTCTTGATGTATTCTTTCCTTTTCGAATGTCTGGTGTTGCTTCTCTTTCCTGAAATAATCTCCTTAAATAGTTTGTTTAGCTCTCTTAGATTTGTCGCTTCTCAAGAGCTGTTCTTTCTCCTTTAGTCTCATTACCAGGTTTTTTTCCTGTCATTTTTTTCTAATGTTGCAGTCAGAGTTTTGTATCGCATTTGGCTTTTAATGCTACATCATTCATAGAGGTCACTAAGTATTTCTTCTCAGTCTTGCGGGTTCATCTCTGGTTTATCTGCTCACATTTTTGAGATTTCCTGTACTTTATCCCGGATACATTTGTGATATGATCTTGATGGAAAATGTTCACGTAGTGCCATACACTGTATGTGTCAGCGACCACGGGCCACCATAATTCTGATATCTCAGCCTGGCTAATGCGAGAGATGTGAGTTTAAGTCTCACACGTTGGCCATGAAATATAAAAATGTGATGAATGGTTTGAAAAACCGACAAGTTGAAGATTGAGACACTTATGCAGCATATGGGAATCTTTATTCAGGAAACGTTTCGTGTAAGGAGAGGAGGAGAATGAGGTAATCAGTCCCTCAACCTGGAGTCGATGTGTTCAGTCCATCAATCTTGTACAAGATTGATGGACTGAACACATCGACTCCAGGTTGAGGGACTGATTACCTCATTCTCCTCCTCTCCTTACGCCTTCCTCTTTGTATTGGACTGATGAAGCCACTGTGTGGCGAAACGTTTCCTGAATAAAGATTCCCATATGCTGCATAAGTGTCTCAATCTTCAAATATAAAAATGTCGGTTAATATTTTACTCGTTCATGGCATCGTACAATCCCCCCCCAAAAAACTCCAGAGTTTGGCACAACATGTAGTGTGCTACTACTGGATCACTTATGTGATAAATGGTTTGGAAACCGACAAGTTGAAGAATTGAGACACTTATGCAAGAGTGATGGACTGAACACATCGATTCCAGGCTGAGGGACTGATTACCTCAAACTCCTCCTCTATACCTTCCAACTTTGTATTGGACTGATGAAGCCACTGTGTGGCGAAACGTTTCTTCAATAAAGATTCCCATATGATGAATAAATGTCTCAATCACTATAATATAGTCTTGGATGCACTGGAAGAACAAATAATGCAGATGTAATATATACAGACTTTGCAAAAGTCTTTGACAAGTGCGATCATGGAGTAATAGCGCACAAAATACGTGCTAAAGAAATAACTGGCAAAGTGGGCAGATGGATTTTCAACTTTCTAACTAGCAGAGTGGGCAGCAGAGTTAAATCGGAAGCTGCCATAGTGAAAAGCTCTGTTAAACAAGGCACAGTACTCGCCCCCATCCTGTTCCTCATCCTCATTTAAGACATAGACAGAGATGTAATCCACAGCACCGTGTCATCCTTTGCAGATGATACTAGGATCAGCATGAGACTGTCATCTATTGAGGACACTGTTAACCTCCAAGATGATATAAACAAAGTTTTCCAGTGGGCAACGGAAAACAATATGATGTTCAATGAAGACAAATTCCAACTACTCCGTTATGGAAAACTGGAGGAGATAATAACTAGAACTGAGTATACTATAAACTCAGATCATACAACAGAGCGGAAAAATAATGTGAGGGACTTGGGAGTGGTAATGTGTGAAGATCTCACTTTCAAGGATCACAACAGTGCCACGATCACAACTGCAAAAAAATGATAGGATGGATAATGAGAACTTTCAAAACAAGAGATGCCAAGCCAATGATGATCCTTTTCAAATCACTTGTTCTCTCTAGGCTGGAATACTGTTACACATTAACATCTCCGTTCATAGCAGGTGAAATTGCAGATCTAGAGAGTGTACAGAGAACCTTTACTGCACATATAAGTTCTATTAAACACCTCAACTACTGGGAACGCTTGGAAGCACTTGACTTGTACTCGTTGGAACACAAGCGAGAGAGATATATCATAACCTTCGCTTAGAAAATCCTAGAAGGAATGGTTCCGAATCTGCACACAGAAATTACTCCCTAAGAAAGTAAAAGACTGGGCAGGCGATGCAAAATACCCCCAATGGCGCCCCGCCATTGGTGCACTAAGAGAAAACGCCATAAGTGTCCGGGGCCCAAAACTGTTCAACAGCCTCCCACCATGCATATGGGGAATTACCAATAGGACCCCTGGCTGCCTTCCAGAGGGAGCTGGACAGATACCTAAAGTCGGTGTCGAATCAGCCGGGCTGTGGTTCGTACGTTGGACTACGTGCGGCCAGGAGTAACAGCCTGGTTGATCAAGCACTGATCCACTGGGAGACCTGGTGGTGGACCGGGCTGCAGGGGCGTTGTTCCCCGGAATACCCTCCAGGTAGACTCCAGGTAGGTAGACCATGATGTTCCCTGGTATGAATTTGTATCCCAAGTAAAATATCCCCATTTTAATATTACATATACAAATATTGCACCAAGTATTCCCTATACAACATACAAAAAAAGAACAATATATTAAACAACGATGTGGTGATGTCGACAGGACCTGCACACGGTGGACCTGGAAGACTTCCGTCACGGCGGCACCAATGTCACTGCCCTGAGGATCGTTGACCCGGAGAACCAGCTGGTGCAGAGGGTCATTCAGGACTGGGTGTTCGGAGAACTTCGCTACGGTCGCACTCTTGAATCTCACTCCAGTACACTAAAGGTGAGTATTACGTCTTTCCTCACATTACGTCATCAATTTTCTCATAAAGCAGCCAAAGCCATTTTTAACGCATCGTGTACGTTTTCGACAATTATTTTCTTTATTTTTTTTATCATAGATTAGGTTAGTTAACAACAAATTTGCAAATTAGGAAACAGCACCGCTAAGTCTGGCAACGAGGAAACGTAATCTGTACGATTGTTATTAGTGGGGAGAATGGATTTGTTTTCCCCTGCCAGTTAGGGTTAGTGGTGTCGTCAGGAATAATGTGTCCTAGAGCAGGTGTAGGAGCGTCCCTTGAAGACATGGTCAGTGCTGCCTGTTATTCCATTACCAGGACCAGGCAAAACAACCAGTTTACCAGGAGCAGAAAAATCAGGCAATTCCTGTGTAAGGGGTGAAAAAGGGTTGTTTTTCTACTCACCTTGCTGTGGTTGCAAGGGTCGATTCACAGCTCGTGGCTACACCTCTTCACTGGTCGCTACAAGGTCACTCTTCATGCTCTATGAGCTTTATCATACCTCTTCTTAAAGCTATGTATAGATCCTGCCTCTACTAGATCGCTTTCCAGATTATTCCATTTTCTGACAACTCTGTGACCAAACAAATACTCCCTAACATCCCTATGATTCATTTGAGTCTTCACCCTCCAATTGTGACCAATTGTTGCTGTGTCCCATATCTGGAACATCCTGTTTCTGTCCACCTTGTGGATTCCTCTCAGTATTTTGTATGTCGCTATCATATCCCCCCTATCCTTCATATCGGCCTCAAACTTTCTTGTCTGGTAAGTTTCCCAGAAGACGAAGTTCGTGCTCTTAATACACTGTTTAACTTTCATTTTGAAAATTTTGTTAAATATAAAGTGATACATGATTTGCTCTCATCTGATCAACTTCAAAATATTAACTCTGACTCAGTCAGTAAGAGGATTGACATCCTTTATGGTGAAATTTTTGGAACTTTGAAGAGACGGAATCAGAGAAATTAGTGGAAAGTTCTTTATCAGATAGATATCAAATAACAAAAAAAGGCACAATACCGTGACTGGAACGATACACAAATAACCCGCACACAAAAGAGAGAAGCTTACGACGACGTTTCGGTCCGACTTGGACCATTTACAAAGTCACACTAACCAGAAGTGGAGCAGGACGGCTTTATATAGGCAGGAAGGGGTGGTGGTAGTGGTAGTAGTAGTACAAGAATGGTATATAATACCGACAAGGTGAAATTAAGACATGCGCAACACCCGGGCATCCCTATCGTAGACGCTTCGCCATCCAGCCAGCCACTGGATGGCGAAACGTCCACAACAAAGACAACCAGACGCCGCACATGTGTCTCAATTTCATCAGTAGTAGTAGTAGTAGAAGAGGTAGTAGTAGTGGTAGTGGTAGAAGTGGGGAACAAGGAGGACGAGCCAGTGTGTCTTAATTTCATCTTGTCGGTATTATATACCATTCTTGTACTACTACTACTACCACTACCACCACCCCTTTCTGCCTATATATAGCAGCCCTGCTCCACTTCTGGTTAGTGTGACTTTGTAAATGGTCCAAGACGGACCGAGATGTCGTCGTAAGCTTCTCTCTTTTATGTGCGGTTTATTTGTGTATAGATATCAAACTTTCATGGTTTATATACTTATTAAAATAATACATGGTTCTCATTTTGAGTTTATTGTTTTAAAGTGGTTTATTTTAATAAAGGTATAATTTTATTTAAAAAATAATTTTCCGTGACCAGGCGAGGCCTGATCATTCCCCGTCTCTCTTTATCGAGCAGCGAACCTTTTATAGTCCCTTATCTGGAAGGCGACTATAAACTGGACACATCAATTTATTGAAATTATCTCTAATCAAGAGGAGAGCTCTCTTTCATTTTTAAGTAACTAACAGGATAGCCCTTACTCCTTCCCAAGAGGTGTGCGGAGATGAGATATATAACTGTTAGTTCCAGACATGGGTGCGGCTGGTTCACAGTTGTTCGTAAGTTGGAACAATGACTGTTTATATAAAGTAAAAGGACACAAGTGCAACTAATGTGACATTTATTGTGGCAACGTTTCGCTCTCCAGGAGCTTTATCAAGCCATTGATAAAGCTTGATAAAGCTCCTGGAGAGCGAAACGTTGCCACAATAAATGTCACATTAGTTGCACTTGTGTCCTTTTACTTTACATATTGTCGGTAATTCTACCAACATTATTACAATGACTGTTTAGTCTCACTTCCAACACTTCATAAAAAGTAAACAGTGACTAGTACAGCAAAACTCACAAAAAGTATCAAGGTCCAAGAATGAACCAATCTATAAAGTGCCAGAAGCACACACAAATAGTTTCATTGTGTGTGAGAATTTTAGTTGATCTATAAGCAATAAATTTTAAAAGCCTTTTCTTACCAGCTTCAAAGTTTTCATAGACGTGTCTCCTACACAGTAAGAACATAAGAACATAAAGAAGGAACACTGCTGCAGGCCTACTGGCCTATGCGAGGCGGGTCTAATTCACCCACCGGCTTAGGCCAATGCATTAAAGTAGTCAGGTCAGGTCCTATTCACTTAGAAAGGAGCTCGGCAATTGACCTAGTACCACAGGCTGGTCAGGTCCAACTCACACCCACCCACACCCACTCATGTATTTATCTAACCTATTTTTAAAACTACCTAACGTTTTAGCTTCTATGACGGTACTCGGGAGTTTATTCCACTCGTCCACAACTGACATTGATGTGTATAAATACCATTTTGATAGTTATAATTTCTAATTCTTGAATATGGAGTAGGCATTGAGGTTCTTGATCCAAGGAAATGGACTTATCCTCCTGTTCCTTGAATCGAACCTGAATGCCTCCCATTCCCCAAGTGTTATATATCCCCTACGGGTTTAGCGCCTTTCCCTGCATAAAATAATGTGAACGATATCAACATCTTAAGACAGATACATCTTATCAGATGGATGAAACACCTGGGGGATGAAACATCTGGGGCATGAAACATTTGGGGCATGAAACATCTGGGGGATGAAACATCTGGGGCATGAAACATCTGGGGAATGAAACATCTGGGGGATGAAACATCTGGGGCATGAAACATCTGGGGAATGAAACATCTGGGGGATGAAACATCTGTGGGATGAAACATCTGGGGAATGAAACATCTGTGGGATGAAACATCTGGGGAATGAAACATCTGGGGGATGAAACATCTGTGGGATGAAACATCTGGGGAATGAAACATCTGTGGGATGAAACATCTGGGGGATGATGGTTAGGCAGAGTAGATCAAATTTCCCTATATATTAACATAGTAAACTTGAATTTCTTGGATTCATTCCAGTTTCTGGAAAATGCTTCAGTTTTATCAAAGGAAACTTCTATTTGTTTTAGACTGAGTAAATTGCAATGTATCAGTTTTATTAAACAAATTGTTACTGTGAAGTAACTGATAAATGTTTCTTCTGATCAGATATAAGTCAAAGTCTTTGACTTGATTAGGTTATTCAAGGTTAAATCTTGGTAATAAAGTGTTTATGTACCTATAAGATAATACTGCACTCAAGACTATTGTATTGAGAGCAGATCTTACTGCACTCAAGACTACTGTACTGAGAGCAGATCTTATTGTACTCAAGACTATTGTACTGAGAGCAGATCTTACTGCACTCAAGACTACTGTACTGAGAGCAGATCTTACTGCACTCAAGACTACTGTACTGAGAGCAGATCTTACTGCACTCAAGACTACTGTACTGAGAGCAGATCTTACTGCACTCAAGACTACTGTACTGAGAGCAGATCTTACTGCACTCAAGACTACTGTACTGAGAGCAGATCTTACTGCACTCAAGACTACTGTACTGAGAGCAGGTCTTATTGCACTCAAGACTACTGTACTGAGAGCAGATCTTACTGCACTCAAGACTACTGTACTGAGAGCAGATCTTACTGCACTCAAGACTACTGTACTGAGAGCAGATCTTACTGCACTCAAGACTACTGTACTGAGAGCAGATCTTACTGCACTCAAGACTACTGTACTGAGAGCAGATCTTATTGCACTCAAGACTACTGTACTGAGAGCAGATCTTACTGCACTCAAGACTACTGTACTGAGAGCAGATCTTACTGCACTCAAGACTACTGTACTGAGAGCAGGTCTTATTGCACTCAAGACTACTGTACTGAGAGCAGATCTTACTGCACTCAAGACTACTGTACTGAGAGCAGATCTTACTGCACTCAAGACTACTGTACTGAGAGCAGATCTTACTGCACTCAAGACTACTGTACTGAGAGCAGATCTTACTGCACTCAAGACTACTGTACTGAGAGCAGATCTTACTGCACTCAAGACTACTGTACTGAGAGCAGATCTTACTGCACTCAAGACTACTGTACTGAGAGCAGATCTTATTGTACTCAAGACTATTGTACTGAGAGCAGATCTTACTGCACTAAAGACTATTGTATTGAGAGCAGATCTTACTGCACTCAAGACTATTGTACTGAGAGAAGATCTTACTGCACTCAAGACTATTGTACTGAGAGCAGATCTTACTGCACTCAAGACTATTGTACTGAGAGCAGATCTTACTGCACTCAAGACTATTGTACTGAGAGCAGATCTTACTGCACTCAAGAATTACATTTAAAGGACCCCAATGGAAATAAGTGACTCTGTCTGACTTTTTTGGGTTATCCTAGGTTCTCTACACATATGCTGCTATGTATGATAATTCTATGTAACTGTATTTCTGTATACCTGAATAAACTTACTTACTTACTTACTTAGATCTTACTGCACTCAAGACTACTGTACTGAGAGCAGATCTTATTGCACTCAAGACTATTGTACTGAGAGCAGATCTTACTGCACTCAAGATTATTGTGCTGAGAGCAGATCTTACTGCACTCAAGACTATTATACTGAGAGCAGATCTTACTGCACTCAAGACTATTGTACTGAGAGCAGATCTTACTGCACTCAAGACTATTGTACTGAGAGCAGATCTTACTGCACTCAAGACTAATGTTCTGAGAGCAGATCTTATTGCACTCAAGACTACTGTACTGAGAGCAGAACTTACTGCACTCAAGACTATTGTACTGAGAGCAGATCTTACTGCACTCAAGACTATTGTACTGAGAGCAGATCTTACTGCACTCAAGACTAATGTACTGAGAGCAGCTCTTATTGCACTCAAGACTATTGTACAGAGAGCAGATCTTACTGCACTCAAGACTATTGTACTGAGAGCAGATCTTACTGCACTCAAGACTATTGTACTGAGAGCAGATCTTATTGCACTCAAGATTATTGTACTGAGATCAGATCTTATTGCACTCAAGACTATTGTACTGAGAGCAGATTTTACTGCACTCAAGACTACTGTACTGAGAGCAGATCTTACTGCACTCAAGACTACTGTACTGAGAGCAGATCTTATTGCACTCAAGACTATTGTACTGAGAGCAGATTTTACTGCTCTCAAGACTATTGTACTGAGAGCAGATCTTACTGCACTCAAGACTACTGTACTGAGAGCAGATCTTACTGCTCTCAAGAGTATTGTACTGAGAGCAGATCTTATTGCACTCAAGACTACTGTACTGAGAGCAGATCTTACTGCACTCAAGACTATTGTACTGAGAGCAGATCTTACTGCTCTCAAGACTATTGCACTGAGAGCAGATCTTATTGCACTCAAGACTACTGTACTGAGAGCAGATCTTACTGCACTCAAGCTTATTGTACTGAGAGCAGATCTTTCTGCACTCAAAACTATTGTATTGAGAGCAGATCTTTCTGCACTCAAGACTATTGTATTGTGAGCAGATCTTTCTGCACTCAAGACTATTGTATTGAGAGCAGATCTTATTGCACTCAAGACTATTGTATTGAGAGCAGATCTTTCTGCACTCAAGACTATTGTACTGAGAGCAGATCTTATTGCACTCAAGACTATTGTATTGAGAGCAGATCTTTCTGCACTCAAGACTATTGTATTGAGAGCAGATCTTATTGCACTCAAGACTATTGTATTGAGAGCAGATCTTACTGCACTCAAGACTATTGTATTGAGAGCAGATCTTACTGCACTCAAGACTATTGTACTGAGAGCAGAACTTACTGCACTCAAGACTACTGTAATGAGAGCAGATCTTACTGCACTCAAGACTATTGTACTGAGAGCAGATCTTACTGCACTCAAGACTACTGTACTGAGAGCAGATCTTACTGCACTCAAGACTATTGTACTGAGAGCAGAACTTACTGCACTCAAGACTACTGTACTGAGAGCAGATCTTACTGCACTCAAGACTACTGTATTGAGAGCAGATCTTACTGCACTCAAGACTATTGTACTGAGAGCAGAACTTACTGCACTCAAGACTACCGTACTGAGAGCAGATCTTACTGCACTCAAGACTACTGTACTGAGAGCAGATCTTACTGCACTCAAGACTATTGTACTGAGAGCCGATCTTATTGCACTTAAGACTATTGTATTGAGAGCAGATCTTACTGCACTCAAGACTATTGTACTGAGAGCAGATCTTACTGCACTCAAGACTATTGTACTGAGAGCAGAACTTACTGCACTCAAGACTACTGTAATGAGAGCAGATCTTACTGCACTCAAGACTATTGTACTGAGAGCAGATCTTACTGCACTCAAGACTACTGTACTGAGAGCAGATCTTACTGCACTCAAGACTACTGTACTGAGAGCAGATCTTTCTGCACTCAAGACTATTGTATTGAGAGCAGAACTTACTGCACTCAAGACTACTGTACTGAGAGCAGATCTTACTGCACTCAAGACTACTGTACTGAGAGCAGATCTTACTGCACTCAAGACTATTGTACTGAGAGCCGATCTTACTGCACTTAAGACTATTGTATTGAGAGCAGATCTTACTGCACTCAAGACTATTGTATTGAGAGCAGATCTTACTGCACTCAAGACTATTGTACTGAGAGCAGAACTTACTGCACTCAAGACTACTGTAATGAGAGCAGATCTTACTGCACTCAAGACTATTGTACTGAGAGCAGATCTTACTGCACTCAAGACTATTGTACTGAGAGCAGATCTTACTGCACTCAAGACTACTGTACTGAGAGCAGATCTTATTGTACTCAAGACTATTGTACTGAGAGCAGATCTTACTGCACTCAAGACTACTGTACTGAGAGCAGATCTTACTGCACTCAAGACTACTGTACTGAGAGCAGATCTTACTGCACTCAAGACTACTGTACTGAGAGCAGATCTTACTGCACTCAAGACTACTGTACTGAGAGCAGATCTTACTGCACTCAAGACTACTGTACTGAGAGCAGATCTTACTGCACTCAAGACTACTGTACTGAGAGCAGGTCTTATTGCACTCAAGACTACTGTACAGAGAGCAGATCTTACTGCACTCAAGACTACTGTACTGAGAGCAGATCTTACTGCACTCAAGACTACTGTACTGAGAGCAGATCTTACTGCACTCAAGACTACTGTACTGAGAGCAGATCTTACTGCACTCAAGACTACTGTACTGAGAGCAGATCTTACTGCACTCAAGACTACTGTACTGAGAGCAGATCTTACTGCACTCAAGACTACTGTACTGAGAGCAGATCTTACTGCACTCAAGACTACTGTACTGAGAGCAGGTCTTATTGCACTCAAGACTACTGTACTGAGAGCAGATCTTACTGCACTCAAGACTACTGTACTGAGAGCAGATCTTACTGCACTCAAGACTACTGTACTGAGAGCAGATCTTACTGCACTCAAGACTACTGTACTGAGAGCAGATCTTACTGCACTCAAGACTACTGTACTGAGAGCAGATCTTACTGCACTCAAGACTACTGTACTGAGAGCAGATCTTACTGCACTCAAGACTACTGTACTGAGAGCAGATCTTATTGTACTCAAGACTATTGTACTGAGAGCAGATCTTACTGCACTAAAGACTATTGTATTGAGAGCAGATCTTACTGCACTCAAGACTATTGTACTGAGAGCAGATCTTACTGCACTCAAGACTATTGTACTGAGAGCAGATCTTACTGCACTCAAGAATTACATTTAAAAGACCCCAATGGAAATAAGTGACTCTGTCTGACTTTTTTGGGTTATCCTAGGTTCTCTACACATATGCTGCTATGTATGATAATTCTATGTAACTGTATTTCTGTATACCTGAATAAACTTACTTACTTACTTACTTAGATCTTACTGCACTCAAGACTACTGTACTGAGAGCAGATCTTATTGCACTCAAGACTATTGTACTGAGAGCAGATCTTACTGCACTCAAGATTATTGTGCTGAGAGCAGATCTTACTGCACTCAAGACTATTATACTGAGAGCAGATCTTACTGCACTCAAGACTATTGTACTGAGAGCAGATCTTACTGCACTCAAGACTATTGTACTGAGAGCAGATCTTACTGCACTCAATACTAATGTTCTGAGAGCAGATCTTATTGCACTCAAGACTACTGTACTGAGAGCAGAACTTACTGCACTCAAGACTATTGTACTGAGAGCAGATCTTACTGCACTAAAGACTATTGTATTGAGAGCAGATCTTACTGCACTCAAGACTATTGTACTGAGAGCAGATCTTACTGCACTCAAGACTACTGTACTGAGAGCAGATCTTACTGCACTCAAGACTACTGTACTGAGAGCAGATCTTATTGTACTCAAGACTATTGTACTGAGAGCAGATCTTACTGCACTAAAGACTATTGTATTGAGAGCAGATCTTACTGCACTCAAGACTATTGTACTGAGAGCAGATCTTACTGCACTCAAGACTATTGTACTGAGAGCAGATCTTACTGCACTCAAGAATTACATTTAAAAGACCCCAATGGAAATAAGTGACTCTGTCTGACTTTTTTGGGTTATCCTAGGTTCTCTACACATATGCTGCTATGTATGATAATTCTATGTAACTGTATTTCTGTATACCTGAATAAACTTACTTACTTACTTACTTAGATCTTACTGCACTCAAGACTACTGTACTGAGAGCAGATCTTATTGCACTCAAGACTATTGTACTGAGAGCAGATCTTACTGCACTCAAGATTATTGTGCTGAGAGCAGATCTTACTGCACTCAAGACTATTATACTGAGAGCAGATCTTACTGCACTCAAGACTATTGTACTGAGAGCAGATCTTACTGCACTCAAGACTATTGTACTGAGAGCAGATCTTACTGCACTCAAGACTAATGTTCTGAGAGCAGATCTTATTGCACTCAAGACTACTGTACTGAGAGCAGAACTTACTGCACTCAAGACTATTGTACTGAGAGCAGATCTTACTGCACTCAAGACTATTGTACTGAGAGCAGATCTTACTGCACTCAAGACTAATGTACTGAGAGCAGCTCTTATTGCACTCAAGACTATTGTACAGAGAGCAGATCTTACTGCACTCAAGACTATTGTACTGAGAGCAGATCTTACTGCATTCAAGACTATTGTACTGAGAGCAGATCTTATTGCACTCAAGATTATTGTACTGAGATCAGATCTTATTGCACTCAAGACTATTGTACTGAGAGCAGATTTTACTGCACTCAAGACTACTGTACTGAGAGCAGATCTTACTGCACTCAAGACTACTGTACTGAGAGCAGATCTTATTGCACTCAAGACTATTGTACTGAGAGCAGATTTTACTGCTCTCAAGACTATTGTACTGAGAGCAGATCTTACTGCACTCAAGACTACTGTACTGAGAGCAGATCTTACTGCTCTCAAGAGTATTGTACTGAGAGCAGATCTTATTGCACTCAAGACTACTGTACTGAGAGCAGATCTTACTGCACTCAAGACTATTGTACTGAGAGCAGATCTTACTGCTCTCAAGACTATTGCACTGAGAGCAGATCTTATTGCACTCAAGACTACTGTACTGAGAGCAGATCTTACTGCACTCAAGCTTATTGTACTGAGAGCAGATCTTACTGCACTCAAGACTGCTGTACTGAGAGCAGATCTTTCTGCACTCAAAACTATTGTATTGAGAGCAGATCTTTCTGCACTCAAGACTATTGTATTGTGAGCAGATCTTTCTGCACTCAAGACTATTGTATTGAGAGCAGATCTTATTGCACTCAAGACTATTGTATTGAGAGCAGATCTTTCTGCACTCAAGACTATTGTACTGAGAGCAGATCTTATTGCACTCAAGACTATTGTATTGAGAGCAGATCTTATTGCACTCAAGACTATTGTATTGAGAGCAGATCTTACTGCACTCAAGACTATTGTATTGAGAGCAGATCTTACTGCACTCAAGACTATTGTACTGAGAGCAGAACTTACTGCACTCAAGACTACTGTAATGAGAGCAGATCTTACTGCACTCAAGACTATTGTACTGAGAGCAGATCTTACTGCACTCAAGACTACTGTACTGAGAGCAGATCTTACTGCACTCAAGACTATTGTACTGAGAGCAGAACTTACTGCACTCAAGACTACTGTACTGAGAGCAGATCTTACTGCACTCAAGACTACTGTACTGAGAGCAGATCTTACTGCACTCAAGACTATTGTACTGAGAGCAGAACTTACTGCACTCAAGACTACTGTACTGAGAGCAGATCTTACTGCACTCAAGACTACTGTACTGAGAGCAGATCTTACTGCACTCAAGACTATTGTACTGAGAGCCGATCTTACTGCACTTAAGACTATTGTATTGAGAGCAGATCTTACTGCACTCAAGACTATTGTACTGAGAGCAGATCTTACTGCACTCAAGACTATTGTACTGAGAGCAGAACTTACTGCACTCAAGACTACTGTAATGAGAGCAGATCTTACTGCACTCAAGACTATTGTACTGAGAGCAGATCTTACTGCACTCAAGACTACTGTACTGAGAGCAGATCTTACTGCACTCAAGACTACTGTACTGAGAGCAGATCTTTCTGCACTCAAGACTATTGTATTGAGAGCAGAACTTACTGCACTCAAGACTACTGTACTGAGAGCAGATCTTACTGCACTCAAGACTACTGTACTGAGAGCAGATCTTACTGCACTCAAGACTATTGTACTGAGAGCCGATCTTACTGCACTTAAGACTATTGTATTGAGAGCAGATCTTACTGCACTCAAGACTATTGTATTGAGAGCAGATCTTACTGCACTCAAGACTATTGTACTGAGAGCAGAACTTACTGCACTCAAGACTACTGTAATGAGAGCAGATCTTACTGCACTCAAGACTATTGTACTGAGAGCAGATCTTACTGCACTCAAGACTACTGTACTGAGAGCAGATCTTACTGCACTCAAGACTATTGTACTGAGAGCAGAACTTACTGCACTCAAGACTACTGTACTGAGAGCAGATCTTACTGCACTCAAGACTACTGTACTGAGAGCAGATCTTACTGCACTCAAGACTATTGTACTGAGAGCAGAACTTACTGCACTCAAGACTACTGTACTGAGAGCAGATCTTACTGCACTCAAGACTACTGTACTGAGAGCAGATCTTACTGCACTCAAGACTATTGTACTGAGAGCCGATCTTACTGCACTTAAGACTATTGTATTGAGAGCAGATCTTACTGCACTCAAGACTATTGTACTGAGAGCAGATTTTTCTGCACTCAAGACTACTGTACTGAGAGCAGATTTTTCTGCACTCAAGACTATTGTACTGAGAGCAGATCTTACTGCACTCAAGACTACTGTACTGAGAGCAGATCTTACTGCACTCAAGACTATTGTACTGAGAGCCGATCTTACTGCACTTAAGACTATTGTATTGAGAGCAGATCTTACTGCACTCAAGACTATTGTACTGAGAGCAGATTTTTCTGCACTCAAGACTACTGTACTGAGAGCAGATTTTTCTGCACTCAAGACTATTGTACTGAGAGCAGATCTTATTGCACTCAAGACTATTGTAATGAGAGCAGATCTTACTGCACTCAAGACTATTGTACTGAGAGCAGATCTTACTGCACTCAAGACTACTGTACTGAGAGCAGATCTTACTGCACTCAAGGCTTCTGTACTGAGAGCAGATCTTACTGCACTCAAGACTACTGTACTGAGAACAGATTTTTCTGCACTCAAGACTATTGTACTGAGAGCAGGTCTTACTGCACTCAAGACTACTGTACTGAGAGCAGATCTTACTGCACTCAAGACTACTGTACTGAGAGCAGATCTTACTGCACTCAAGACTACTGTACTGAGAGCAGATCTTACTGCACTCAAGACTAATGTACTGAGAGTAGTGTAAAATACCCCAGAAGGGGCAACTTTAAGCACTTTAAGTAACTGCCATATTAAAAAAAAAAAATGTTGACCTGTACACAAAGTCGAGTTTCTGAAATAGTTTGGCCGGTGCTCACTGTACTTTGTTTTATAACATTAGAACATAAGAAAGGAGGAATACTGCAGCAGTCCTATTGGCCCATACTAGGCAGGTCCTTCACAGATCCATCCCACTAATAGAATATTTGCCCTCATAAGAGCATAAGAACATAAGAACATAAGAAATAAGGAACACTGCAACAGGCCTACTGGTCTATGCGAGGCAGCTCCAATTCTGCCCACCGGCTTAAGCCAACGCCTTGACCTAGTGATGTCAGACACGTCACTTAAGGGAGGAGCACGGCATCCGACCTAGTAGCTAGTCAGGTCCAACTCACACCCACCCACACCCACTCATGTATTTATCCAACCTATTTTTAAAACTACACAACGTCTTGGCGTCTATGATGGTACTCGGGAGTTTGTTCCACTCATCCACAACTCCAAACCAGTGCTTTCCTATATCCTTCCTGAATCTGAGTTTTTCCAATTTAAAACCATTGCTGCGAGTCTTGTTTATGTTAGATATTTTTAGCACACTCTTTACATTCCCTTTCTTAATTCCTGTTTTCCATTTATACACCTCAGTCATATCCCCCATAATTCTACGCATTTCTAGAGAGTGCAGATTCAGGGCCGGTGCTCTCTGTACAATGTTACATAACGTGGCCGACACTCTCTGTACAGTGTTATATAACGTGGCCGGCACTCTCTGTACAGTGTTATGTAACCCATTCCAGGATTTTTGGAATGAGTCCGATAACTTTAAGAAAATTTATCGGACACTGAAGAGTTTGAGTTAGATAACAGCTGAGAGTGGAACTGAAGTGAAGAACATCTTTCAAAATTACTTGAGTATTTATTGTTTAATGTATTCAGGAGGTAAAGGTTAAATCAGAAGGTATGATAGAACTCCTGACTGTATAGAAGGTAATCATGTTTGATCCATGGTAGGGGAGGTCAGGCTGAAATTCATAAAAGATGAACTCTTCCCAGACGAAAATTAACCTCCCATGAACCACTTCAGTCTTGAGTGCTCGTTCATCTTACATTCTGGAACATATCCAGGTCCTGAGTGCTCGTTCATCTTACATTCTGGAGCATATCCAGGTCTTGAGTGCTCGTTCATCTTACATTCTGGAGCATATCCAGGTCTTGAGTGCGCGTTCATCTTACATTCTGGAGCATATCCAGGTCTTGAGTGCTCGTTCATCTTACATTCTGGAGCATATCCAGGTCTTGAGTGCTCGTTCATCTTACATTCTGGAGCATATCCAGGTCTTGAGTGCTCGTTCATCTTACATTCTGGAGCATATCCAGGTCTTGAGTGCTCGTTCATCTTACATTCTGGAGCATATCCAGGTCTTGAGTGCTCGTTCATCTTACATTCTGGAGCATATCCAGGTCTTGAGTGCTCGTTCATCTTACATTCTGGAGCATATCCAGGTCTTGAGTGCTCGTTCATCTTACATTCTGGAACATATCCTGGTCTTGAGTGCTCGTTCATCTTACATTCTGGAGCATATCCAGGTCTTGAGTGCTCGTTCATCTTACATTCTGGAGCATATCCAGGTCTTGAGTGCTCGTTCATCTTACATTCTGGAACATATCCAGGTCTTGAGTGCTCGTTCATCTTACATTCTGGAGCATATCCAGGTCTTGAGTGCTCGTTCATCTTACATTCTGGAACATATCCAGGTCTTGAGTGCTCGTTCATCTTACATTCTGGAGCATATCCAGGTCTTGAGTGCTCGTTCATCTTACATTCTGGAACATATCCAGGTCTTGAGTGCTCGTTCATCTTACATTCTGGAGCATATCCAGGTCTTGAGTGCTCGTTCATCTTACATTCTGGAGCATATCCAGGTCTTGAGTGCTCGTTCATCTTACATTCTGGAGCATATCCAGGTCTTGAGTGCTCGTTCATCTTACATTCTGGAACATATCCAGGTCTTGAGTGCTCGTTCATCTTACATTCTGGAGCATATCCAGGTCTTGAGTGCTCGTTCATCTTACATTCTGGAACATATCCAGGTCTTGAGTGCTCGTTCATCTTACATTCTGGAACATATTCAGGTCTTGAGTGCTCGTTCATCTTACATTCTGGAACATATCCAGGTCTTGAGTGCTCGTTCATCTTACATTCTGGAACATATTCAGGTCTTGAGTGCTCATTCATCTTACATTCTGGAACATATTCAGGTCTTGAGTGCTCGTTCATCTTACATTCTGGAACATATCCAGGTCCTGAGTGCTCGTTCATCTTACATTCTGGAACATATCCAGGTCTTGAGTGCTCGTTCATCTTACATTCTGGAGCATATCCAGGTCCTGAGTGCTCGTTCATCTTACATTCTGGAGCATATCCAGGTATTGAGTGCTCGTTCATCTTACATTCTGGAACATATCCAGGTCTTGAGTGCTCGTTCATCTTACATTCTGGAACATATCCAGGTCTTGAGTGCTCGTTCATCTTACATTCTGGAACATATCCAGGTCTTGAGTGCTCGTTCATCTTACATTCTGGAACATATCCAGGTCTTGAGTGCTCGTGCATCTTACATTCTGGAACATATCCTGGTCTTGAGTGCTCGTTCATCTTACATTCTGGAACATATCCAGGTCTTGAGTGCTCGTTCATCTTACATTCTGGAACATATCCAGGTCTTGAGTGCTCGTTCATCTTACATTCTGGAACATATTCAGGTCTTGAGTGCTCATTCATCTTACATTTTGGAACATATCCAGGTCTTGAGTGCTCATTCATCTTACATTCCGGAACATATCCTGGTCTTGAGTGCTCGTTCATTTTACATTCTGGAACATATTCAGGTCTTGAGTGCTCATTCATCTTACATTCTGGAACATATCCAGGTCTTGAGTGCTCATTCATCTTACATTCCGGAACATATCCAGGTCTTGAGTGCTCGTTCATCTTACATTCTGGAACATATTCAGGTCTTGAGTGCTCATTCATCTTACATTCTGGAACATATCCAGGTCTTGAGTGCTCATTCATCTTACATTCTGGAACATATCCAGGTCTTGAGTGCTCGTTCATCTTACATTCTGGAACATAACCTGGAAGATTACTCTGTGTAGAAGCAAATTAATCAGTGTTATATCATATTTAAGTTGAAATTGTTTCCTATCGCGTGACAATTCGAGAATGATATTTAATTTCAATTTTATTAGAATTCAATATTAATGCGATCTTTCTATATATTTCTAGAGGGCAATGTGTATCGTTTTATGTGTCCTTTTATATAAGAATAACTTGGATGGGTTTCAAAAAATTCGATCAATTAGTTTCCACAACATTAAGGTAGGAAATTAACCTGTAAAATAGAATAACCAGTTGCATTCATGTCTCTGTGTGAACGTATCGTTCATATATTGTTTATGGCTAAGGCGATACATGGATACCTTTCTGGGATCACACAGCGGCCGAGATACATCTACACATGATACTCTAGTACATGGATATGAAAACGAATTTTGATATAGTTTTACCAGACTTTCCTCTCCCAGTCTGTCTCTTTTTCTCCTCCATTATCTGTCTCTTGCTGTTCACTAGGTCCTTGTCTTCAGCGTACTGGTCCAGCTCTATCTCACCTTCTCTTATGGAACACTCTCCAATTTCCCATGTTGCGTCCCTCGTAAACATTGAGAGTCATGAAAGAGTCTACATTATTCTTGTGTCAACAGTAGTGGCTGGTATGGGCCAACAGGCCTGTTGCAGTGTTCCTCCTTTCTTATGTTCTTATGTGTGTCAGTGTGGGGGTCGGGGAGGGAGGGATGGATGGATGGAGGAAAGGTGGGAGAGGGAGGGAGGGCTGACAGACTCTTTACCGCACCTCCTCTCAATCAATCAATCAATAAGTTTTTATTTCCTTGAAAAATTACATTCACATTATCAAATTACAAAAATGGGTTGTAGTGCAAACAGCCACTGTCATGCCTAGGCATTATGGGTAGACATAATTTAATGGCTTACAGACTACATAATACAAAGAAATTGAATATAGTTTAAGTTGTGCATTTTATTTATTTATAGTACACAGTAATTTTACTCAAGTTACAATAGGTTCAATAATAAATATTGAAATTATATTATGGGAATATAATATTGTGAGTTGTTGAAAGTAGTTTACAGTATGAGAATGCTACAATTGGGTGTAAGGCAGTAATATTTTAGTATAGGTATATATTACAAGGTACTTTTAAACAATTTATGAACTTTGGGCGTCACGTTCTAAAGTTTTAAGATTTAGGTAATTGGTAGATTTTTTTTGGTAAAGTTAAATATTGAGTATTTAGTTAAGGGTGAGTAAGTGGTTTACGAGAAGAGTCTTAAATCGATGTTCAGACCGGGTTACTTTAGTGTTTACTGGTAATGAATTTCAAATTCTGGGGCCCTTTATGTGCAAAGAGTTTTTACACAGTGTGATATGGACACGAGGTACATCAAAAAGAGATCTGTGTCTTGTGTTGTGGTCGTGTGACCTGTTAAGGTCGATGAGAAGTTTGATTGGAGGGTTTATGTTTGAGTGTAGTTTTCTATGTATGTAGTAGACACGTGAGTAAGTATGGATGTTTTTTTACGGTGAGCAGTTTTAGACTTTTGAATATTGTTGGAGTATGCTGTCGGGAGTGGGAATTATCATTCTGACTGCAGCGTTTTGCTGGGTTATTAGTGGTCTTAGGCGATTTAATGTTGTTGATCCCCATGCACAAATTCCGTATGTGAGATAAGGGTAGATGAGTGAGTGATACAGTGTAAGGAGAGCTGATTGTGGAACATAGTACCGTATCTTTGATAGTATGCCTACTGTCTTAGAGATTTTCTTGGAAATTTATTTTATGTGTCTGGAATTTGAGGCTACTGTCAAGGTCTATTCCTAGGAATTTCCCCGCTGTGAGTCTTGTAACGGGTGATCTGTTTAGCGTTATATAAAGTGGAACATTTGCAGCTCTGTTTCTAAACTGAATGAAATAGGTTTTGTCAGTATCGAGGGTAAGTTTATTAGTCATCATCCAGATAGATATTTTCTGCAATTCGGCATTAACAGTGTTGGCGAGTATGACTGAGTTTGGGTGAGAGACGACGTATGTTGTGTCATCTGCAAATAATATGGGTTTGAGTAGTTGTGATGCATTCGGTAGGTCACTGATGTAAATAAGAAAGAGGAGAGGGCCAAGGACACTTCCTTGTGGAACACTCGCTACGTCAGTTACGTTTTTTAATGTGAAGGATCTTGCTAAGGTTTACAATGACGTTGAAGGATGAGGACGGGAATGAAATATGTTTAGTGGTAAGTGTATGACTGGTGGTAGTGGTGGTTGTGGTGATAGTACCAATACTGGTAGTAGTGGTGGTTGTGGTAATAGTACCAATACTAGTAGAAGTAGTGGTTGTGGTGGTTGTGATGATAGTACCAATACTGGTAGTAGTAGTGGTTGTGGTGATACCACCGATACTGGTAGTAGCGTTGGTTGTGGTGATAGTACCAATACTGGTAACAGCGGTGGTTGTGGCGATAATGCCAATACTGGTAATGGTGGTGGCTGTAGTAAATTATAATACTGGGTTAGTGGTGGTTGTAATAATAGTCGCAATACTGGGGTTGTGGTGGATGTGACGATAGTAGCGGCACTGGTAGAGAAACAGAAGATTGTTCAGAGGGTGGTGGTGGAGGAGGGCAAAATAACCACGGGGAGAGGGGAGGAGGTTAAATGATAGCTCTAGGCCGGCCTTTCATGTTGCAATCAACACATCAGGAGCTTGCAGTGTTGCAGAAATAAGTAGGAGGTCCCAGCAGATTTGTTCGGTGAAATGTTCTTACCAAGAATGAGGTAGGGAAGCGGGAGACGCCTGGTGCTGCAGGCATAACAGTGCCAGGTGCCAGCAAGATTGAATATTGTAGAAATAGAAGAAAGTCAACCCACAAGCACTGGTAATGGAGTGATTACCTAACCATTAGTAACATGACAATTGTGAAAAGTTTGGTCAGACTTCGGGACCATATTAAAGACTTTAGATTCTGATTATAGATGAATCTGGCATTTGTCTTGGGAATTTTCCCTTAAAACTAAAGGGAGACATCTATATTTCATTCCAGCCATGAAGTATATGGAACTAGAACTTTGGCTTCTGACCGTTTAGCAGGATTGTTACAAGCTCTTATGTGGTTGAATATCGCATTTGATTCTTAAGCTGCATTATTGAATACTGATGTGTTATTCTAACATCTAGAGGTATGCCAGTTCGTCCCACATTAGATAAGTTGCAGCCTAGGCACCCATTAAATACCACCAACATGACTCACGAAATCGTAATGACACGATTGCAAACAAACCATACCACGGGCGGGGATAGAACCCGCGATCAGAGAGTCTCAAAAACTTGCATTTGTGGTCACAGTGATGCCTATGCTAAACTTCCTATGGTGCAGAAATGTACCTAGTTGGACGAATCTTATTGTGGCTAGCTGGTCCAGTGGCTAACGCGACGGTCTGGAGTTTTGAGACTCTGATCGCGGGTTCTATCCCCGCCCGTGGTATGGTTTACCACCAACACATTGTTGCATGGAATTTTTTATCAATATACCCTTAACAGTCCGTGAATTCTTAAAAACAATTTGTATATTGAATCTCTTTAGGGCATTCTGCAGGACTGATAAATTCTCACTGAATGGCAGGACAAGCACATTCTTGATCTGAGGCGTTATTTTAGGTTCCATCCTATGACATATTTTCCTAGATGCTAGAAAAGCAGTTTCTAAAAACTCCTGAGGGTAACATAGTTTGTGGCAATATCAGAGATTTTCCTAATTTCCTCATCAAGAAACTCAAGGCTGCACTCTCGGGAAACTCTCAAAAACATAGTGAGAAAATCACGTCTTTTTATTCTTGTTTCATGGTTGGTGTAGCAGTGGATATATGAACACACGTTCGTGGCCTTCCTATATACTATAAACCTAAACATTCTATCAACCCTGTGGATCGGAACATCTGAGAATGGATGTTTAAAGTCCACTTCTGTTCCTACGGTGAATTTAACAGATGGGACAAGAGAGTTAATTCTCGGTATAAATCTGTTCAGGTCCAGATAATTCGGCCAAAGACACAAGATGTCATCCACATATCTGAACCACTTAACTTCACTCCGTGAAGTTAAGTGGTTCAGATGTGTGGATGACTTAGTCTCAAATAACTCCATATATAGATTTCCCATAGTCATTCCCTGCCTTTAAGCGTAATATTTCCCTTCAAACTCAAACGTGCAATCAACTACACACTACTTAATTAGCTCAATAATGTTCTTATGGGGAACTCATCTAATTCTTCTTCCAGATAAGATAAAATCAGTGACAGGTACTCTGGTGAACAACGCTGTGACGTCAAAACTTACTCGTGTATGATCGTTAGATATTAAAATTTTGCAATTTTTAATGAGGTCAGCGTTGTTTTTTTATGTGGGCTTCCGAGGTGTTGCCAAGCATTGGAGCTAATACCTTTACCAGCCATTTTGACAAGGCATTAGTCGCCGACCCTCCTGGGATAATAACAGGTCCCCCTGAAAAACCGGGTTTGTGGGTCTTAGTCAAACCATACATATAAGTGTCGCTGACTTAGTTCATAACTGTTTAATCAGTTCCTCATTACCTCTCAGTAAAGTTCTAAGATGTTTATTAAACTTACTATTAACCTGATCCAAAGGGGTTCGTATTAAGGGGCTCGGAAATTATCCTATCTTGTAATAACATATTTATTTTTTCCACAGTAATCTACTTTGTCCATGATTACTATCACATTTGCAAATGCGACAGTATTTTTCGAATGTAAATTATGATATATATTCCTCGCTTGTGTTGCAGGATAATCAGTCATGAGTGACTTGCTCACTCCTGTTAATAAAGTTCTTAGTAACCAGCCAGTCATTTTGTAGTAGTTCCCAAAGCATCAGAATTATATTCCTTGATGAATGAGACACTTTTGCAACACTTGAGGGTTGCACAACACTTGAGTGTTACACAACACTTGAGTGTTACACAACACTTGAGTGTTACACAACACTTGAGTGTTACACAACACTTGAGTGTTACACAACACTTGAGTGTTACACAACACTTGAGTGTTACACAACACTTGAGTGTTACACAACACTTGAGTGTTACACAACACTTGAGTGTTACACAACACTTAAGTGTTACACAACACTTGAGTGTTACACAAGTGTCTCAGTCATCAACTTGTAGGTTTGCTAAACCATTTATATTATATTCCTTGTTTATATGTTTTTAAATATGTTTCTCTCGGGTCTTTTACATTCCCTTTTTCTCTTAAAATATCGCTTTCTTACATTAAAACTCTCTGGTATTAGTTTCAGCTGTACGATTCAGCCGTCTCTCTCTCACCGACATTTAGTAGTACAATACTAATATTTGTCTGTCATATCAACATGACCAACACACATGTCTTATCTTTTTATTTGTCAGTCAAGTATTATTCCGTAAAAAATATAGAAATTTTTCTGACTCAGTATCACTACGAAGTCTTAATACAGAAATTACCTATGACTTTAAACCATACCCCCGGCCGGGATTGAACCCGCGGTCATAGTCTCAAAACTCCAGCCCGTCGCGTTAGCCACTAGACCAGCTAGCCACAATGGCTAGTGGCTAACGCGACGGGCTGGAGTTTTGAGACTCTATGACCGCGGGTTCAATCCCGGCCGGGGGTATGGTTTATTTGCAATCGTGTCATTACGATTTCTTGAGTCATGTTACCTATGACTTTATTGCCCCAAATCTTATTGACATGTTCATATGTGTGAGGAAGGCTGAGAAGATCTTGCCTAGTATTTTCCAGTAGGCCTGCTAGTTGGTCTCGTCTCTTGTGAAAACATCTCAAATTACCATATCTCACTTCCGGTCCATATATATGTATAAAGTTCCATCTCTGTACCTCTTCTTCGAGTGAACAGTGATATGGAATTGAACTTTTATCAAGTGATAATTTAAGACTGAATACTTCTAACTTTTCAACTGTGTCTAGTATATTAATCACCTGTATATTCCACTAAAGAAACTTACTGTGCAGCCACATATTGCACATGCGTCTTATTCATCAATATTTTGTAAAGACAAGTGAAGCCCGTCTTGCTGAGGGTGTCAGTCCCTGACATCAAGTATTACCAATCTGAATATTGTTATTATTCAGACATTGTCTAACAGTCCGACGGTTGATCTGTGTTGTCGCTTACTGAAACTCTCAATTTCTGATATAACATTTTGAATTATCTGCTTTATTTTCCATGTAGCTGAGTTATGATATTTTGACGTAATGTTGCCCATGAGGGTTGTGCAGGTGACTAACACAGTGCTTCCCAAACTTTTTTCTCTGGGCCTCACTTTCGGAATAAAAATTTGTGCGTGCCACACCAGACTTTTTATTGATATGAAATACATTAAACTCCAATAAAAAAAACTCCTAGCAATGCTTAATTCATAACATAGAACTCAACTACTTTATAATATGATCAAAGGACAATCAGAAAGTATACAACAATGCAGCTACATAAAAAACATGATTCATTCCCAAAATATACTTATAGACGAGCCTCTGACATGTATAAGAGATAATGCATTATGCGAGCGGTGCGTTAATGCCAAAAAAGGGATCAGTATGTTTGATTTATGGCGACTCGTTCTTAACATTGCACTTTAACACAATGAGCGATGGCACGTACCATGGAAACTTCTACAGGTTTCTATATATGAATGTTTAAATGTTTCTTTGTCACACTGGCCATTCTTTTTGGCCACACCTGTGTGGTGCGCCACACCTATGTGTGGTGTGCCGCACTCTCTGCTAACCGCAGAGAGTTGTGAAGTTGTCTGGCTAACATACATTGCGCTTACAATGATTACTAACTTCTTAAGATTCTATTCATAAATAAATATTTCAATGATAATTGTTACTAAATAGATTGTTTTCTTCCTCTGTGTTACAGGACAGCAACATGACATTCCTGAAGGTAAGAGAAGCCTCCTTTTGCTCCAGGACTCTCAAACATACCTCAACGAGCACTAATCTAAGTTTTATCCATTGTCAAAATGACATTTGCACTCATTATGGTGCATTATATAAATATTTAACTGTTGTTATTTCCTGGTTACATTGTAATAGAGCTCCAGTTGATTAGGAGTAAATATAAGGAATTGGGTGCAGTGTTTCAAGGCTGGTGGCGGTGTTGAGTTACCGTCTGCCTAACCTCGGCCTGGCTGCTCCAAGAAGGCATCTATTCGTACCGTGTTAAAGAAGCAGTTACTCTCTAACTGCTTCTTTATCACAGTTAAGGTACGAACAGATGTCTTCTTCGAGGGGCCAGGTCGAGGTTTGGCAGACGGTAACTCGACACCACCACCAGCCTTGAAACACTGCACCCAGTTCCTCACTGAACTCTCACACACACCAGTATTCTCCACTATTACTTTCGTCTGGTGTCCAGCTTTGATTTTTGAGCTATTGTTTCAGGGGTTAAAGATTTCCTTTTACCCATAATCAAAGATTTATAGCCCCAAAAGCAAAGGGAACACTGGACATAAGATGGGGCAGGTGAGAGACAACAGTGCAACACTTCCTCTCACCACAGCATCCACTTGAGCAATGAGAAGTCACTGTGAAATGTGGCAGCAGGCCGAGACGTCATGCTAACGACTGCTATCCAGTAGAATGCACTGACGAAGACCCCCTGTATAGTAGGCCTTTGAGTTTCATCAGCATCGTGCCGGGGCGCTCACCCAGCATAATGCCGTGACGAGCACTGTAGTTAATTGCATTAAATGAAGAGTAAACAAAACACTTTAAGTACGAGAAAATACAAAACAATTAATACGAAAATGAAGATTTAAAAGCTCGGCGAACTAAACGTAGCGTAATCATTGGCAAATTCCTGCATACACTCTGTTTCTGCAGTAGTGAATTTCTTGAGGATGAATGTTCTCTCCTCGAACAAATATTTTCCAAACTTCACAATCCTCGTTATTTAATCATAGATTACAGACACCGTACATATAACATCATCTTCGTCGAGAGGAAACACATAGTTCTCCCCACTAACTCCGTTGACAAACATGTCTCCAACATATTTTTCCAGTACCGCAATCCAAGTATCTACCACTGCATCCATTACGAAGACTTCACCAGTAAGGGCACCACAGGGATTAATCCTGAGTAGGGATAACCAATTAAAAGGGAAAAAACAGCATGAGACCTCCTAACATGTATTACGGAACATCAATACTCCAGCAGAATGGCCGACTTGAGGAATGTCTATGTTTTACACCGAAACTCCCACAACTAGATTCTTGAAGACTACGGTGCTTATCACATAATCCTAGGCTGAGGGACTGACTACCTAGTCTAATTCTTCTTGCTAGTTATGTATAGAGCTGCAAAATAACTTTTGAACTCCTGTTATAAATCCCAGTAATCTAGTAGCCTTTTTGTACACACTTGGGCACTGTTGTCTTGGTTTCAGGTTTCTGCTTACCATGACTCCCAAAACATTTTCACACTCTGATCAAGCTCTACATCGTCTAGTTTTTAACTATGGGAGTTATTTTCATTCTCAAGGTTTAGAACTTGACACTTTTGTCCATACTGAACTGCATCTGCAACTTTTAAGACTGTGATACTAAATTTTCCACATCCTCCTAAAGTTCACTGGTATCCTCCGCAGAATCTATTATTCGGCCTATTTTGTGTCATCAGCGAATTTACTCATGTTACTTGTAATTCCTTCATCATATCCTGGTGATACAGTTGCTTATAGTCGAGGGAAGCCATCATCACAATCTTAGCAAAGAACGGAGTGCTCACTAGGCACGTCTTTATTTATTGATAGTTTTTCAAATAATTGATTAATTGTGTTGGTGAGGGGTAAAGCTTTTAGAAATAGTGAATCTGACATGAAGCTGGAGTTATTGAAGTTACTTTTCTGAGAGTCCTAAAAGACTTTATCGAAAAGTAAAGTCTGGCAGGGTACATAAAAGAAGGAAGTAGAAAATACCTATATGCATAAATATAAGAACGGTGATGAAAGAAAGCATATGCGAAAGAATAAACGCCTAATTGCTGGGAGAGAAAGTGTGGCGTGCGCAGAGTACATAACGATTCATTTGGTGTTCAAACACCCGTTGGTAATTCAGAATGGAGCAGTTCTAGGAGCCATCACTGCTCCATTAATTGTCTAGTTCAGTCAACTAATAACGTGAGATGTGGTCACCAGCTGATGTGAGAATGTACTTAACCACCTGGCTGTAGTTCAGTCATGCACTCCAGCTGGTCGTGTACACTCATACTCTCTTATCTATTCTGAGGTGCAAATCCAACTGTTATGAGTGGCTCTTTGCTCTCTGGTTTCTTTTGTTATACTGCTGATATTTTAAGTTCTGTAAATACTAGTGACGGGAATATACTTATTAAAAAACTACTCTTTGGTTGCTTGGGTTGCTCCTTGTCTTGTGACTTAAGTTACAGCCAGGTACAACAGGTCTTGGAATTGTTACTTGTGCTCGTAATAGAAAGTATAGAAGACGTGAGGAAAAGAAGACAGTTGGGTGCGTTTAAATAGATGTGAATTAAAAGTCAAACAAGTGAAAAAATGAGTTTTGTTCTGATGAATCTATGGAAAAAAAGTTAATTAAAGGATGTCAATGAGGAGAATGTATGAGAGACACTGGACCAACACTTTTATATGGATGGAAAAAAGAGACACAAATGAAGTATAATGCGATCTTTTATTGACAATGTTTCACCCACAAAGGAAGCTTTATTAAGTCACAAACAGATCTACGTGGGGAGAGAGGATGTGGGTATGTGTACAAGGAGCATAGTGGGGAGATGAGTTAGGCTGGAAGAGGTTGATGGCTGGGAAGAGGTTGCATCTGAGAAGTATCTCCCTAGCATGGGCCAGTAGGCCTGCTGCAGTGTTCCTCGATGCTATGACCCGTTGTTATGTGGGATAACGATGAAAATGTTTCCTAGCAAGAAGTTCAGTTATGTTACAGAATCTGTTTCTGGTTGAAATTGTTGGATAAAACACTGAGTGATGATTCCATCATCCTGCGTCTCTGAAAGTCTTCTTCCCTGGCGATGAGTCTTGCGTCTCTGTAATTAATTAAATGGTATTAGGAGTTTCGGTGCATAACACAGGCGTCCTTTAAGTCGTTGTCAATAAAGGACAGTATTTTACTGCATTGAGAAGAAAACTACAGGTAGTGTAATTTTTTTTATATTAGAAATGTAGTTACGTTTGTGCTCCCCTTACCCTCACAGTACATATGTGAGGTGATGGAGAATTCTCTCTCTTTCTCTTCCCCCACAATGCCTAGTAAGGGAAATAGGACATTCACTTATCTCTCCCTCCCTTACAATGACTCTGTGATGATTATTTCGTATATTCTTTTCCCTCCCTGAATATAACCCCTGATTTTCTGAAAGAGTGAGTGATTCTCTAACCTTCCTCCCTTATACTTAGGAGGGAAATAATGACTTGCATTTGTGACTTTAACTAGCTTTGTAAGAGTGGTGAAGCACTTTGTCTTATTTTCCTCTACTGTTCCTGCATACTTTCTGTATTCGACTGAAGAAGCCTACTGTGTAGGCGAAACGTTTCGGAATAAAGTTGTCTAACTGTTGCATATGTGTCTTACCTACAAACCTGTCGGTAATGTATACCATTTTGATATTCACCCTGTCAGACACTGCAACAGAATGGCATCTTGGTACAGAAAACACCTTGGACAACTTTTTCAAGTGAGAATTGTTTGATCTGAGGAAGTGACCTCTCAGTGGTTCCATTCTCACTACTACTACTACTCTGCACCTCTCCTTCCGACAGTATTTAAGTCTCAACACTGTCGCTTGATCTTCAGATATTTCCAGACTATGGAACTGAACTTCTCCAGGCTGAGGGACTGACAACCTCAAATCTGCGACTTTAAGGGTGATGGACTGATTACATCGTCTTCACATCTCTACTGTTCCTGCCTACTTTCTGTATTCGACTGAAGAAGCTTACTGTGTAGGCGAAACGTTTCAGAATAAAGTTGCCTAACTGTTGCCTATGTGTCTTACCTACCAACCTGTCGGTATTGTATACCATTTTGATATGCACGTTTGCTTACGAAAAGTAGGACTATGTGCCCTTTCCTCACCTTAGTAGTATTAGAGAAGCGTAACTTTCCTGTGGTGTTGTGCCTGTATTCTGGGTCTATTGTACTCGTTTTTAACAGCAAGGCTCTGTTAAGAAACACTGAGTTTTGGTTAAACACCGATGGTAATAGAGTTGTGGATGAGTGGAACAAACTCCCGAGTACAGTTATTGAGGCTAAAACGTTGTGTAGTTTTAAAAATAGGTTAGATAAATACATGAGTGGGTGTGAGTTGGACCTGACTAGCTTGTGCTACTGGGTCTGGTGCCGTGCTCCTTCCTTGAGTGGATGTAACCAGACTGGGTGTATCATTGGGATAATCCGGGAGGGTGGGTTATTAGGCTAATCCGGGGGGATGGACATGGACCTGCTCCGCATGAGTCAGTAGGCCTGTTGCAGTGTTCCTTCTTTCTTATGTTCTTATGGTTGTGTGCAGTGATACAAGAGTCAGTGCATATGAAGGAAGACTCTATTCAACTGTTAAATTTTTTTTAATGCGAGAATAAATTTCAGTAAACCATACCCCCGGCCGGGATTGAACCCGCGGTCATAGAGTCTCAAAACTCCAGCCCGTCGCGTTAGCCACTAGACCAGCTAGCCACAATAAGATTCATCCAACTAGGTATATTTCTACACCATAGGAAAGTTAGCACAGGCACCTCTGTGACCACAAATGCAAGTTTTTACAGACGAATCTCCAGCTAGCGTGGCCGTGACGAACTCTAGCTCAAGTCCCTTCACTGCCGTCAACATGACTCAAGAAATCGTAATGACACGATTGCAAATAAACCATACCACCGGCCGGGATTGAACCCGCGGTCATAGAGTCTCAAAACTCCAGAGTTTTGAGACTCTATGACCGCGGGTTCAATCCCGGCCGGGGGTATGGTTTATTTGCAATCGTGTCATTACGATTTCTTAAGTCATAAATTTCAGTGGGGCCTACACTGGGAAAAGCTTGACTCACAGCTAGAGGTATCAGTGGGGAGTGACACAGAGCCAAAGCTCGGGATCCAATACTAGGAGCAATGTGGCAAAGTGAGACTCTATGTCCATCATTATAAGGAAGTACAGCAGACAGTGAGTCTCGAGTCCTACACTGGGGGACGCAAATACTCGAAGTGTGAGTCATTGGTACCACAGAAGAAGAATATGAGACATTGGACCTACACTACGGTATCTGTGATACTACGTTGATCTCCGGAATACCCTTCAGGTAGATGATTTTGGAGACCGAGACATGACAATGAGGCCGTATTATATGAGTGATAATAAAGGAGTCAGGTGTGACACACTTGTTACAGTACGAACCAAGTGTGTGAATCATTTGTTCTTTATCAAGGACAGTGTGACACAAAGACGAAATCAGGGATGCATTACGTTACAGCACCGTGATAGTTATTTGAAACATAACAGTAGATTCTTCAACAGACAGAGGTGGCGCTCATGTACGATGCAGTGCAGTTATTCGCTAAAGCTCTGGACGACCTGGATCGCTCGCGTCACATTGGCGTTACACCGCTGGAGTGTGACGGAGACATCACCTGGGTGCATGGTAACTCCCTCATCAACTATATGAAGTGGGTGAGTACCTATGATATTTATGT
Source organism: Cherax quadricarinatus (assembly GCF_038502225.1). Lineage (NCBI taxonomy): Eukaryota > Metazoa > Arthropoda > Malacostraca > Decapoda > Parastacidae > Cherax > Cherax quadricarinatus. The sequence continues at coordinate 50,510,253 of NC_091307.1, forward strand.
ATTAGGCAGGACGGCACTTTCACGGGTGAGTTAGGCAAGAGGCTGAGATATATTGAAAAAAGGGAAATACATTTCCATCAACGAATTAAAATACGAAGAGTTAAAGAGCTGGGTAAAACAAAAAACTCATCATAGAAACAAACACTGATGTCTGGCCGATGGAGACTCGAACCTACGAACCTTGGAACTAGGTACGCAGTACTTTACCATCCTTACCACACTGGTATTGGTATTGGTCCAGTGTGGTACGGATGGTAAAGCACTGCGTACCTTGTTCCAAGGTTCATAGGTTCGAGTCTCCTTCGGCCAGAGAACAGTGTTTATGAATATTACGCCTGTTCCTGCGAATTCCTTGCATTGTTAAAATCTCTAGTAAGGCTGATGCATGCAGAGGATGAGATGAAAAGCTGGCAGCCTTCTCCCTGAGAGCTGGCTGCCTTGGATCAACGTGTAGCGCAAGCTGGACGCCAAGGTATTGGTCCAGTGTTTTGAGAATGGTATAGCACTGCGTAACTTGTTCCAAGGTTCGTAGGTTCGAGTCTCCTTCGGCCAGAGATCAGTGTTTGTGTGTGTGTGTGTGTGTGCATATATATATATATATATATATATATATATATATATATATATATATATATATATATATATATATATATACATTTTTTTTTTTAACAAGTTGGTCGTCTCCCACCGAGGCAGGGTGACCCAAAAAAGAAAGAAAATCCCCAAAAAGAAAATACTTTCATCATCATTCAACACTTTCACCACACTCACACATTATCAACATATCAACATATTTCAGTAAAAACTCAGGAAGTTCCTTCCTGGAGCTGTGTGAGTATGTTCCTCTGCCACTCTCTATAATCTGTATGCTATATTTCTGAACTTTATTTAAAAGCAAGATACATTAAATAAGCGTGCATGATGCATGACATATCAGAGCCAGCATCTCAAATACTTCATTCAGCTCCCCGGTGGAAGATCGTGTGACCAGAATGCTGCAGGCATTCCGTCTCTGGATCATAATACTGAGTCTCTGAAAATGAAAACTGGTCACTCTGGAGTCCTTGGTTTCCATGATGAGTTTGTCACCCAACCCATTCAGGAATCTAAGAGCACACTTGCCCAATACTTACAGGGTATTCGACCCTACTGAGACGAAGCTATTGTTGATCTTCTGGGTTTCTTGAAACTGGCAGCTCCACCAACTTCTGTTTCAGAATACCGAATAGCAAAGGAACGGCGGGTAAGGTGTTCCCTTCAACGCTTGCAACTTCACTCAGTCTTTAATTAAACCTTTACCGATACCGACACTAAAACCTCCCAAAGAGCATCATATACATACAAAAATACGAGGTTAAAGGATTCCTGATGCTTGTATAGTGGATGAATAATAAACAAAATCTGACCCATGCTTCGCGTGGGTCAGTAGGCCTGCTGCAGTGTTCCTTCTTTCTTATGTTATGTTCTTATAATAAGAAGAGTGGGTGTAGAGGGACGTGATAGTAGTTCTGGAGGTAAATGGAACAACTGCTAGCACTCACAGTTCTGTAAATCACAATGAGAGAAACAATGCTAACCTAGAAGATTAACAAGTACCTCAGATCTTTAATCCATTAATAACGCTACGTTAAATTCCTCGCGATTTATCATTTTAGTATCTCTCTCTCCCATGTACACAACTCTCTCTCTCTCTCTCTCTCTCTCTCTCTCTCTCTCTCTCTCTCTCTCTCTCTCTCTCTCTCTCTCTCTCTCTCTCTCTCTCTCTCTCTCTCTCTCTCTCTCTCTCTCTCTCTCTCTCTCTCTCTCTCTCTCTCTCTCTCTCTCTCTCTCATTCTTTCTCTCTCTTTTTTTTTTACACAAGGTTTGACAAGGTTAAGGATCCCTAGCTTTATTGACAAGCTATTTACAGGTTAAGGATTCCTAACTTTATTGACAAGCTAAGAGCTGGTACCTACATCAGCTCATTTGAAAGCATTTTTATTGTTATGAGACATACAAGTAGGGAACAGGATGAAGTTGGAGCCATCTGTTGGCCAGCATTTTCATATGATCAACTGACGTTATCTCGTTGACATCATTATGCTGTACGAATGTGTTCCATACTCGAGTCATCCTGGGTATATATGATCTCAGATGGAGTGATGTTCTGGAGAAGGGTACAGCCAGAGTGAAGTTGCTGCTTTCTGCCCGTCTTGTGGCATAAAAGCTTGTTTCACGCTGTTCTCGAAGTGGATCCAAGTGTGGCACTTTGACAATATTGGCCTTGTACATAACAGTAAGGCCACCTACATCCCTCCGGTGTTGAAGGCTCTGCTGAAATGACAGATCTATCCAGGATGGGTCCAGGCGAGAGATGAGACGTGTTGCTCTGTTCTCTACTCTGTCAAGCAGTTGCAGATGTGAGGGGGGGCAGGCAAACCAAGAAAGTGGAGCATACTCAAGGTGTGAGCGTACTTGTGCCTAGTACAGAATCTTGCAAGCCCTACTGTCAAGCAGATGTGAAATACGGCGAAGTGCTGTAAGCTTCCTGGCTGCCTTGTTTGCAATATTTACAACATGGTTCTTCATGGTTAGTTTGGAGTCAAATTTCATCCCAAGGATATCAACTTCTTCTCCAGGTACCAACACCCTCCCATTCATCCTTACTACTGCACCAGCATTACCATCATGGTGCCTAGAGACGATCATCATTTGCGTTTTCTCAGGTGCAAATGTCACTTCCCATCTATTTCACCAAGCTGATATAGCTCTTAGCTGGTGGTTGATGTGGCTTAGAGCAGCTGACATTTCTTCTCTTGGATAAGTGAATGTCAGTGTACAGTCGTCTGCATATGCATGTGATTCTGGGATGAGATGAAGAAGGTCGTTGAAGTAGACATTCCATAACAATGGACCCAGCACGCTTCCTTGTGGAACACTTGCCCCAATAGGATGTCTTGCTGATACCGTTCCATTGAGAACTACACTTAGAGATCTACCATGTAGGTAATCACTGAGGAGACATAGCGTAGAGCCTGCAATTCCCAGTGCTTGAAGTTTTGCTAAGAGGCCCTGGTGCCACACCCGGTCGAAAGCGCCAGCAATGTCCAGTGTTACCACACAGCTGACTTTGGATTCATCCAGTGACTGGTGCCACTTAGTGGAGAGGTTTAACAACAGAACAGCAGCAGAGTAACTCTCTCTCTCTCTCTCTCTCTCTCTTTTTTTTTTTTTTTTTTTTTTTTTTTTTTTTTTTTTTTTTTTTTACACAGGGTTTGACAAGGTTAAGGATCCCTAGCTTTATTGACAGCTATATTACAGGTTAAGGATTCCTAACTTTATTGGCAAGCTAAGAGCTGTTACCTACATCAGCTCATTTGAAAGCATTTTTATTGTTATGAGACATACAAGTAGGGAACAGGATGAAGTTGGAGCCATCTGTGGGCCAGCATTTTCATTTGATCAACTGACTTTATCTCGTTGACATCATTATGCTGTACGAATGTGTTCCATACTCGAGTCATCCTGGGTATGTATGATCTCAGATGGAGTGATGTTCTGGAGAAGGGTACAGCCAGAGTGAAGTTGCTGCTTTCTGCCCGTCTTGTGGCATAAAAGCTTGTTTCACGCTGTCCTCGAAGTGGATCCAAGTGTGGTATTTTGACAATATTGGCCTTGTACATAACAGTAAGGCCACCCACATCCCTCCTATGTTGAAGGCTCTGCTGAAATGACAGATCTATCCAGGATGGGTCCAGGCGAGAGATGAGACGTGTTGCTCTGTTCTCTACTCTGTCAAGCAGTCGCAGATGAGAGGGGGGGGGGGCAGGCAAACCAAGAAAGTGGAGCATACTCAAGGTGTGAGCGTACTTGTGCCTAGTACAGGATCTTGCAACCCCTACTGTCAAGCAGATGGGAGATACGGCGAAGTGCTGTAAGCTTCCTGGCTGCCTTGTTTGCATGATTTACAACATGGTTCTTCATGGTTAGTTTGGAGTCAAATTTCAAATTTCAAATTTCAAATTTGGAGTCTCTCTCTCTCTCTCTCTCTCTTTCTCTCTCTCTCTCTCTCTCTCTCTCTCTCTCTCTCTCTCTCTCTCTCTCTCTCCCTCTCACTCTAATCTCAAATCAAGTTTTCTCTCTAAGAAAAACGAAAGTCTTCTACTATCTTGTCATTTAATCTTCAACGTAGCCTTCTACTATCTGGTCATGTAGTCTTTGATGTAGCCTCCTACTCGCGGGTTTTGTAGCCGGGTAGCTCTGTATTTTAATTAACAAATCTGTAGTCGACTAAATATTATTTACTCTGCAACAAACTTGTTAATTACAAGGCTACAACATACTGCCTCAAGACCAATATGAATTTCGAAATGTCAGAAATTCACAAACAGCAGTTACGGACATTTTCAAAGCCTCATATGCCTTAGGCACGAATGAAAGATTTTTTTTAATTTAAACAAAGCAGCTGGTTCGTGTCTATGTAATATTAGCAAATAAATCTTTTACTTACTGCATTAGTGAGTGTGTTTGCAGCTGGAGTTGTTTACATTCAGAAAATAATTTTTAATGTGAAGGAATAGATGCCCAAGGCACTAGTAAATTAATCTTAAATAGAACTTCTTGTGCCAGTCGTAGTAAAAGTTTAACAATACTTCCAATGTTCCCTGGTTCTGATGTGTAATATATTTCCAACCTCATTTAGGCATTATAAACAGTTCAGTTCTGTTTGTGACTTGAAAAAACCCACTGTGTGGGCGAAACGTAGTCAATAAAGGATCACATTATACTGCATTTGTGTTTATATTGCCATTGTGTCGGTATTTTATACTATTTTATACCATTTATTTCCCTCATTTAGGCATACTTAATATCCAGTGTTTTTCTTTTCAATATCGATACCATAATTTGGCCAACACCTGTTAAGTCAGATGTTCACTTTTAACAAACACCTGCAGGCAGCTCGTGTGGAAACCGTCCAAGAATTATTTTGCTCGCCATGACTGGGAAATTATATATTTGGTGTTGGATTAAATTTGAGAATGTCTCATCCGATCGACTTCCAATTCGTTTTTTTGTGGTCTCCATGTACTGACTGTGGCCTGGTGGTTAACGCTCTCGCTTCACACGGTGAGGGCCTGGGTTCGATTCCCAGCCAGAGTAGAAACATTGGACGTGTTTCTTTCCACCTGTTGTCTATGTTCCCCATCAGTAAAATGGGTACCTGGGTGTTAGTCGACTGGTGTGGGTCGCATCCTGGGACACTGACCTAAGGAGGCCTGGTCACAGACCGGGCCGCGGGGGCGTTGAACCCCGGAACTCTCTCCAGGTAATCTCCAGGTAATCCATCGTTACCTACTTAGAGAAAGGTGACAGTATTTCAATATATTTTTTAAATTGCACTTTTTTCCCTGTGATAACTTAAGAAAGTCTTTCTTAAACAGTTTTAAGCTTGAAAGAGAAAAATAAAATAAAATTGACTTAGTGGAGTGTGAAGCTGAGTGTAAATAAAGTTGAAATTTGTTCATATATATTTAGAGATATATTATACTGCTTTATGTTTCTCGTAAGAGGCGACTGTGTTAATTATTAAATGTAAAACGAAAAACCTCTGGTTTCTTGTTTATCGGGTCACCAGCCTCGGTGGGAGACGTTTATCGGATCGCCATCCTCGGTGGGAGACGTTGATCGGGTCACCAGCCTCGGTGGGACACGTTTATCGGGTCGCCAGCCTCGGTGGGAGACGTTTATCGGGTCGCCAGCCTCGGTGGGAGACGTTTATCGGGTCACCAGCCTCGGTGGGAGACGTTTATCGGGTCGCCATCCTCGGTGGGAGACGTTGATCGGGTCACCAGCCTCGGCGGGAGACGTTTATCGGGTCGCCAGCCTCGGTGGGAGACGTTTATCGGGTCGCCATCCTCGGTGGGAGACGTTGATCGGGTCACCAGCCTCGGTGGAAGACGTTTATCGGGTCGCCAGCCTCGGTGGGAGACGTTTATCGGGTCGCCAGCCTCGGTGGGAGACGTTTATCGGGTCACCAGCCTCGGTGGGGGAGGTTTATCGGGTCGCCAGCCTCGGTGGGAGACGTTTATCGGGTCACCACCCTCGGTGGGAGACGTTGATCGGGTCACCACCCTCGGTGGGAGACGTTGATCGGGTCACCAGCCTCGGTGGGAGACGTTTATCGGGTCGCCAGCCTCGGTGGGAGACGTTGATCGGGTCACCAGCCTCGGTGGGAGACGTTTATCGGGTCACCAGCCACGGTGGGAGACGTTTATCGGGTCGCCAACCTCTGTGGGAGACGTTTATCGGGTCACCAGCCTCGGTGGGAGACATTGATCGGGTCACCAGCCTCGGTGGGAGAAGTTTATCAGGTCACCAGCCTCTGTGGGAGACGTTGATCGGGTCACCATCCTCGGTGGGAGATTGATCGGGTCACCAGCGTCGGTGGGAGACGTTTATCGGGTCACCATCCTGGGTGGGAGACGTTGATCGGGTCACCAGCGTCGGTGGGTGACGTTTATCGTGTCACCAGCCTCGGTGGGAGACGTTTATCGGGTCACCAGCCTCGGTAGGAGACGTTGATCGGGTCACCAGCCTCGGTGGGAGACGTTTATCGGGTCACCAGCCTCGGTGGGAGACGTTTATCGGGTCGCCAACCTCCGTGGGAGACGTTTATCGGGTCACCAGCCTCCGTGGGAGACGTTTATCGGGTCACACCAGCCTCGGTGGGAGACGTTTATCGGGTCGCCAGCCTCGGTGGGAGACATTGATCGGGTCACCAGCCTCGGTGGGAGACGTTTATCAGGTCACCAGCCTATGTGGGAGACGTTGATCGGGTCACCATCCTCGGTGGGAGACGTTGATCGGGTCACCAGCGTCGGTGGGAGACGTTTATCGTGTCACCAGCCTCGGTGGGAGACGTTTATCGGGTCACCAGCCTCGGTGGGAGACGTTTATCGGGTCACCAGCCTCGGTGGGAGACGTTTATCGGGTCACCAGCCTCGGTGGGAGACGTTTATGGGTCACCAGCCTCGGTGGGAGACGTTTATCGGTCAACAGCCTCGGTGGGAGACGTTTATGGGTCACCAGCCTCGGTGGGAGACGTTGATCGGGTCACCAGCGTCGGTGGGAGACGTTTATCGTGTCACCAGCCTCGGTGGGAGACGTTTATCGGGTCACCAGCCTCGGTGGGAGACGTTTATCGGGTCACCAGCCTCGGTGGGAGACGTTTATCGGGTCACCAGCCTCGGTGGGAGACGTTTATGGGTCACCAGCCTCGGTGGGAGACGTTTATGGGTCACCAGCCTCGGTGGGAGACGTTTATGGGTCACCAGCCTCGGTGGGAGACGTTGATCGGGTCACCAGCCTCGGTGGGAGACGTTTATGGGTCACCAGCCTCAGTGGGAGACGTTTATGGGTCACCAGCCTCGGTGGGAGACGTTGATCGGGTCACCAGCCTCGGTGGGAGACGTTTATGGGTCACCAGCCTCGGTGGGAGACGTTTATGGGTCACCAGCCTCGGTGGGAGACGTTTATGGGTCACCAGCCTCGGTGGGAGACGTTTATGGGTCACCAGCCTCGGTGGGAGACGTTTATGGGTCAACAGTCTCGGTGGGAGACGTTTATCGGTCACCAGCCTCGGTGGGAGACGTTTATGGGTCACCAGCCTCGGTGGGAGACGTTTATCGTGTCACCAGCCTCGGTGGGAGACGTTTATGGGTCACCAGCCTCGGTGGGAGATGTTTATGGGTCACCAGCCTCGGTGGGAGACGTTTATGGGTCACCAGCCTCGGTGGGAGACGTTTATGGGTCACCAGCCTCGGTGGGAGACGTTTATCGGTCACCAGCCTCGGTGGGAGACGTTTATCGGTCACCAGCCTCGGTGGGAGACGTTTATGGGTCACCAGCCTCGGTGGGAGACGTTTATCGGTCACCAGCCTCGGTGGGAGACGTTTATGGGTCACCAGCCTCGGTGGGAGACGTTTATCGGTCACCAGCCTCGGTGGGAGACGTTTATCGGTCACCAGCCTCGGTGGGAGACGTTTATCGGTCACCAGCCTCGGTGGGAGACGTTTATCGGTCACCAGCCTCGGTGGGAGACGTTTATCGGTCACCAGCCTCGGTGGGAGACGTTTATGGGTCACCAGCCTCGGTGGGAGATGTTTATGGGTCACCAGCCTCGGTGGGAGACGTTTATGGGTCACCAGCCTCGGTGGGAGACGTTTATGGGTCACCAGCCTCGGTGGGAGACGTTTATCGGTCACCAGCCTCGGTGGGAGACGTTTATGGGTCACCAGCCTCGGTGGGAGACGTTTATCGTGTCACCAGCCTCGGTGGGAGACGTTTATCGTGTCACCAGCCTCGGTGGGAGACGTTTATGGGTCACCAGCCTCGGTGGGAGATGTTTATGGGTCACCAGCCTCGGTGGGAGACGTTTATGGGTCACCAGCCTCGGTGGGAGACGTTTATGGGTCACCAGCCTCGGTGGGAGACGTTTATCGGTCACCAGCCTCGGTGGGAGACGTTTATCGGTCACCAGCCTCGGTGGGAGACGTTTATGGGTCACCAGCCTCGGTGGGAGACGTTTATCGGTCACCAGCCTCGGTGGGAGACGTTTATGGGTCACCAGCCTCGGTGGGAGACGTTTATCGGTCACCAGCCTCGGTGGGAGACGTTTATCGGTCACCAGCCTCGGTGGGAGACGTTTATCGGTCACCAGCCTCGGTGGGAGACGTTTATCGGTCACCAGCCTCGGTGGGAGACGTTTATCGGTCACCAGCCTCGGTGGGAGACGTTTATGGGTCACCAGCCTCGGTGGGAGATGTTTATGGGTCACCAGCCTCGGTGGGAGACGTTTATGGGTCACCAGCCTCGGTGGGAGACGTTTATGGGTCACCAGCCTCGGTGGGAGACGTTTATCGGTCACCAGCCACGGTGGGAGACGTTTATGGGTCACCAGCCTCGGTGGGAGACGTTTATCGGTCACCAGCCACGGTGGGAGACGTTTATGGGTCACCAGCCTCGGTGGGAGACGTTTATCGGTCACCAGCCTCGGTGGGAGACGTTTATGGGTCACCAGCCTCGGTGGGAGACGTTTATCGGTCACCAGCCACGGTGGGAGACGTTTATGGGTCACCAGCCTCGGTGGGAGACGTTTATCGGTCACCAGCCTCGGTGGGAGACGTTTATCGGTCACCAGCCTCGGTGGGAGACGTTTATCGGTCACCAGCCACGGTGGGAGACGTTTATCGGTCACCAGCCACGGTGGGAGACGTTTATCGGTCACCAGCCTCGGTGGGAGACGTTTATCGTGTCACCAGCCTCGGTGGGAGACGTTTATCGGGTCACCAGCCTCGGTGGGAGACGTTTATCGTGTCACCAGCCTCGGTGGGAGACGTTTATCGGGTCACCAGCCTCGGTGGGAGACGTTTATGAGTTAAAAAAATGTTGATGACAGGTTTCTCAATGGGAATTTTGCATTTTTTGGGCTGTGTAAATTTTAATTTGACTTGCAATAAAATAAATGGTAATATTTATTTCTGTGCAATAACGATTTATAAGAAGTGTATAATGTTAATTATTGTTGTATAATATAACTGGTGTATAATATTTATTACAGGTGTATAATATTTATTACAGGTGTATAATATTTATTACAGATGTATAATATTTATTACAGGTGTATAATATTTATTACAGGTGTATAATATTTATTACAGATGTATAATATTTATTACAGATGTATAATATTTATTACAGATGTATAATATTTATTACAGGTGTATAATATTTATTACAGATGTATAATATTTATCACAGGTGTATAATATTTATCACAGGTGTATAATATTTATCACAGGTGTATAATATTTATCACAGGTGTATAATATTTATCACAGGTGTATAATATTTATCACAGGTGTATAATATTTATCACAGGTGTATAATATTCAGAGGAAGCTCTGGTTTTATATTCTGCTGTATGACTTTTGATATGATAACCTGTGAATGCCTCAGCCAATCGCCTTCAACCCATCATCATTAACGAAACATCTTAAAAGGACCTTTCTTCACTGATTACATTAGTGTGAATGTGCCATCGTTCAGAGTATTATTGTTTCCTCGGCTGTGCTTGATTGAATGATACAAACTAAGACAAGTTTCTTATTAAAAACAAATATATCATTTTCTCTGTGTAATCTGAAAATTTCTGCAACTAAAATTTCTAATGCAAATAAACATTGGTATTGAAAAATTAAAGCCGAGCAGAGGAGGAATTAGAAAGACACATGTGCAACTCTTGGGTATCTTTATTGTGGAAACGTTTCGCCACACAGTGGCTTCATCAGTCCATACAAAGGAGAAACTTGAAGAACAGGAGGAGAATGAGGTAATCAGTCCCTCAACCTTGAGTCGATGTGGTCAGAGTTGCAAGAGTTGAACATATGTCTAATTTAACAACATGTCGGTTCTCTGAACCATTCTTGTACTAGGAATTAGAAAGTTATCGCAGGGAAACTAATGATTCCACTCCATAAATATGTGAGAGAAATTAGTTGCTACACAGCTCAACACTAATGTACATCTGTCAGTATGTAAAACATAAATTTTCAAAATATGAAACCAGTCAGATGAAGTAATCTTGAATTTTCTGGCGAAAATTAATATTCAAAATGATTTAATGAAATTAGGAAAGAGGAGTTTATTCAGCCCGATAACAGTATTAATGTTTCCTTGGTAAACTTGTGCAGAGTTTCAAGTTTGGAGACGCACAGAAGCTTCATTCTCACATTGTCTCGCCAAGCTTATAGCCACCATTATTTAAATAAAACTGTAATAAAGTTGGTAGAATTACCGACAATATATAAAGTAAAAGGACACAAGTGCAACTAATATGACATTTATTGTGGCAACGTTTCGCTCTCCAGGAGCTTTATTAAGCCATTACGTAATGGCTTGATAAAGCTCCTGGAGAGCGAAACGTTGCCACAATAAATGTCATATTAGTTGCACTTGTGTCCTTTTACTTTACACTTAAATAAAACTGTCAAATTACTATCTGAAAACGCCATTAAGATTCGAGTTCACTGTTAAGTAGGATGGACAGTGTTAAAAGTTTAAAGACGAGAAGTATAGCAGTCAGTGTCCATTTTTCTCGGCAGCAACTTATCACAATAACATATCCAAGAATCATTTTAGAGTTATCTCTCATAAATCTTCCAGAGAAAGAAACTAACAGAAAATACCTAAACTTATACATATGAATAAATTTTTTCATGCAGTAAAAAGCCTTAAATTCTGTCATAAAGGATAAAGAATACAAGGAAATATGTTGTTGTTTTTGTTGCGCATTTTGACGTTCACCTGAGAAAATGGCGGCTCTACATCAATATAATAGGTAAGACACATATGCAACAGTTAGGTATCTTTATTATGAAACGTTTCGCCTACACAGTAGGCTTCTTCAGTCAAGTACAGAAAAGTTGATAGAAGCAGAAGATACTTGAAGACGATGTAATCAGTCCATCACCCTTAAAGTTTTGAGGTGGTCAGTCCCTCAGTCTGGAGAAGAGCATTGTTCCATAGTATGAAACAATATGGAGATGAAGTGACAGAATGGAGCTTTTTATAGCGCCAAGAGGTGAGACGTAGGCCACTAGGAGAGGTAAGAACTCAGATGTTGAAAGGTCAGGTCCCTCTGAGTTCTTACCTCTCCTAGTGGCCTACGTCTCACCTCTTGGCGCTATAAAAAGCTCCATTCTGTCACTTCATCTCCATATTGTTTCATACTATGGAACAATGCTCTTCTCCAGACTGAGGGACTGACCACCTCAAAACTTTAAGGGTGATGGACTGATTACATCGTCTTCAAGTATCTTCTGCTTCTATCAACTTTTCTGTACTTGACTGAAGAAGCCTACTGTGTAGGCGAAACGTTTCATAATAAAGATACCTAACTGTTGCATATGTGTCTTACCTGTCGGTATTTTATACCATTTTAATGTTCAATCAATATAATAATTAAGGCTGCATTAAAAATGTGAAATTTAAAAAATTCTTAAAAGTTTAAGTTATCAATACTTTACAGCTTTCCTTTCTCAGTTATATTTTATTTTCTCTACGATTATCTTGTGATTCTCATTTTGCATATTTTGTCAAACAGATTTGAATATTGATAAATTAGACACATGTGCAACTCTTGGGTATCTTTATTGAGGAAACGTTTCGCCACACAGTGGCTTCATCAGTCCATACAAAGGAGAATCTTGAAGATGGACTGACCACATCGACTCAAGGTTGAGGGACTGATTACCTCATTCTCCTCCTGTTCTTCAAGTTTCTCCTTTGTATGGACTGATGAAGCCACTGTGTGGCGAAACGTTTCCTCAATAAAGATACCCAAGAGTTGCACATGTGTCTAATTTATCAACATGTCGGTTCTCTGAACCATTCATCTACAAATTTGAATATTGTTTTCCGTACAATTATTTGAGAATAACTCTTCTAATTGACTTCAAACTTTCACAATTTCTGTACCTTAAGTAGAGGAAATTATCAGCTTGTTTTGACTGTTTTCATTTATTAACAGGAGATAAAGGTTCAATACGTCTACAGTGAAGCCTCAGACAATAGTAATGAAAATTTAGAGAAGGTTGAGGTTATTACAGTTGTCTGTCGTCATGGTGGTAGTGAATTTCACCTTCAGATCCTCTTGTGGATGGTCAGCACGAGCTGTTGAGCTCACAGTCCTGTACCTCATTATGGTACTGATCTCCAGCTCCTGGACCTCTTGAGAGAGTTAGGTCATAGCTTTTAGGTCTGTAAGAAAGTTGGGCTTCCGTATTTCTATCTCTGCTGGGATTGGAGGTAGTGCTAGCATCTGGGTGTCTTTGGTGTGGACGTTTCGCCATCCAGTGGCTGGCTGGATGGCGAAGCGTCTACGATAGGGATGCCCGGGTGTTGCGCATGTCTTAATTTCATCTTGTCGGTATTATATACCATTCTTGTACTACTATTACTACCACTACCACCACCTCTTCCTGCCTATATATAGCCGTCCTGCTCCACTTCTGGTTAGTGTGACTTTGTCAATGGTCCAAGCCGGACCGAAACGTCGTCGTAAGCTTCTCTCATTTATGTGCGGGTTATTTGTGTATCGTTCCAGTCACGGTATTGTGCCTTTTTTTTTTTTGTTATTTAGTGCTAGAATTCCTCTCGCTATTTTTCTATTCCTACTGCCACTGAAACCGATTCATACCTTGCACTGTCTTTTTTCTCTGGCGTAGGTTGAACTACATGGACATAGCTTGTGGGATACAAGGGAATACCATCTTCAGATCTCGTAGCTAACAAAACATCCTGTAAGACAGACCCAAGTTAAAAATTGTTTCAGTATTTCCGTGTAATAACCTCATAACACCTTATTTGATCTGCTTATATTTTCAGGTTGGCTTGGTGGTGCCAAGTTCCCAGTTAAGCATCACAAAATCACCATAATTTCCGTGGTGATTTATTTTATCTTGTGATTTCGTTACAAAACCGTGTCTTCTCAACTATTGCATAAGTTTAAGGCTGATCCATCTGGTCTAGGGGAAACATATATTTTGTCGACCAATAATTGTTTTCTTGGTAGTGCTATCCGACCTGTTTCAAATTTTAAAGGGTGATACATTTATATCAGAAAAAAATATATATAATTTTCGGTAGAATTGGATTACTGGTTTCTATGTGATAACTGGAAACTCTGTTAATTAGCATTATTAATGATCTGTACAAGAATAAAACTGTATTAAGTTATTCTACAAATTCTAACCATACAGGAGAGCGAAAAAGTAATGTGAAGGACCTGGGAGTGATAATGTCAGAGGATCTCACCTTCAAAGACCACAATAATGTATCTCCCGCATCTGCTAGAAAAACGATAGGAAGGATAATGAGAACCTTCAAAACTAGGGACGCCAAGCCCATGATGATTCTCTTCAAATCGCTTGTTCTTTCTTGACTGCATTACTGCTGTACACTAACTACCCCTTTCAAGGCTGGCGAAATTGCTGGGAACGGTTGAAGTCCCTAGATTTGTATTCCCTGGAATGCAGGTGAGAGAGATACATGATAATATAGACTTGGAAAATCCTAGAGGGATTAGTAACAAGCATGAACACGAAAATCACTCCATGTGAAAGCAAAAGAATCTGCAGGAGATGCAACATTCCCAGAATTAAAAGCAGGGGCGCCACGAGTACACTGAGAGACAACACAATAAGTGTTAGGGACCCAATAGACCCCTGGCTGTCTTCAAGAAGGCGCTGGACACGTACCTAAAGTCAGCACCTGACCAGCCGGGCTGTGACTCGGACGTCACTTTGCGTGTAGCCAGGAATAGCAATCTGGTTGATCAGGCTCTGATACACCACGAGGCCTGGTCTCAGACCGGACCTCGGGGACGTTGATCTCAGGTATACTCCAGGTATTCCTTAAGAAAATGAGATATTGCTTCCTGAAGAATGTCAGTATCATCAACTTCAAGTTCTGCAACATACAGTAACCTATACAGTGGAAGAGTCAACCTTAGTAAAGAAATCGTAATATTGTTTATCATGTCATAGTTTAAAAATGAATAAAGTACAATAGCACCTTCAGTGCTAATGTACTTTATTCATTTTAATAATCTAATTCAACATGGTCAGTAATGGTGACAATGTGCCCAGTTATATTTTAATTTTACAGTTGATAATATCGCCTGTTAAGTTTGTAAGCAAACATGTTTACCTGGAGGAAATATCTGTTATGTAACCTGTGGTCTGAGTGTCCCAGGGAAGTTGCAGTATAAACCAGCCAAAAATCAGTCACATTTGTTGCATAAAAGACAAGAGTGAACTTAATTAGCTGGCAGACTCTAGTCTGTTAGGGAATCAGACACTTTCATTATCTCTTAGTTTGTCCGTTAGGTTATTGTCCATGAAGCCGAGGCCTCTGTCAGCCACATCAGTGAGACCATCTTAATGAAGCTCACATCGTCAGCCACATCAGTGAGATCATCTTAATGAAGCTCACATCGTCAGCCACGTCAGTGAGACCATCTTAATGAAGCTCACATCGTCAGCCACATCAGTGAGACCATCTTAATGAAGCTCACATCGTCAGCCACATCAGTGAGATCATCTTAATGAAGCTCACATCGTCAGCCACATCAGTGAGACCATCTTAATGAAGCTCACATCGTCAGCCACATCAGTGAGATCATCTTAATGAAGCTCACATCGTCAGCCACATCAGTGAGATCATCTTAATGAAGCTCACATCGTCAGCCACATCAGTGAGACCATCTTAATGAAGCTCACATCGTCAGCCACATCAGTGAGATCATCTTAATGAAGCTCACATCGTCAGCCACATCAGTGAGACCATCTTAATGAAGCTCACATCGTCAGCCACATCAGTGAGATCATCTTAATGAAGCTCACATCGTCAGCCACATCAGTGAGACCATCTTAATGAAGCTCACATCGTCAGCCACATCAGTGAGATCATCTTAATGAAGCTCACATCGTCAGCCACATCAGTGAGACCATCTTAATGAAGCTCACATCGTCAGCCACATCAGTGAGACCATCTTAATGAAGCTCACATCGTCAGCCACATCAGTGAGACCATCTTAATGAAGCTCACATTGTCAGCCACATCAGTGAGACCATCTTAATGAAGCTCACATCGTCAGCCACATCAGTGAGACCATCTTAATGAAGCTCACATCGTCAGCCACATCAGTGAGACCATCTTAATGAAATTCACATCGTCAGCCACATCAGTGAGACCATCTTAATGAAGCTCACATCGTCAGCCACATCAGTGAGATCATCTTAATGAAGCTCACATCGTCAGCCACATCAGTGAGATCATCTGAATGAAATTCACATCGTCAGCCACATCAGTGAGACCGTCTTAATGAAGCTCACATCGTCAGCCACATCAGTGAGATCATCTTAATGAAGCTCACATCGTCAGCCACATCAGTGAGATCATCTGAATGAAATTCACATCGTCAGCCACATCAGTGAGACCGTCTTAATGAAGCTCACATCGTCAGCCACATCAGTGAGACCATCTTAATGAAGCTCACATCGTCAGCCACATCAGTGAGACCATCTTAATGAAATTCACATCGTCAGTCACGTCAGTGAGACCGTCTTAATGAAGCTCACATCGTCAGCCACATCAGTGAGACCGTCTTAATGAAGCTCACATCGTCAGCCACATCAGTGAGACCGTCTTAATGAAGCTCACATCGTCAGCCACATCAGTGAGATCATCTTAATGAAGCTCACATCGTCAGCCACATCAGTGAGATCATCTGAATGAAATTCACATCGTCAGCCACATCAGTGAGACCGTCTTAATGAAGCTCACATCGTCAGCCACATCAGTGAGACCGTCTTAATGAAGCTCACATCGTCAGCCACATCAGTGAGACCGTCTTAATGAAGCTCACATCGTCAGCCACATCAGTGAGACCATCTTAATGAAATTCACATCGTCAGTCACGTCAGTGAGACCGTCTTAATGAAGCTCATTCCGTCAGCCAGGCAGTGAGACCGTCTTAATGAAGCTCACTCCAGCATCACTCTCATTCACTTCCTCATCGTTGTGGTTAACGTTAACAACTCACAACATTTCCCAGTGATTGCAGTCAATCTCTGGTTATTCCAGACGTTCTCTGATTTATTTATTCACAAAAATCTTAACTCCTGACTATCGTAAAAACTTTATGGCTCTTCTGTGCCATGAAAAATATGGAAAACGATTTTGTTTAACCAATTTGGTAACACGTTTGCTTAGGAATTACTATAGAATATAAATGGGAAAAGAAACCTAAAACATAATAATTTAATGTTTACAAAACATTTTTAAATTGAACAAGCTTGGACTCTCCTATTTTCGAAACCACTCACTCTTTACCTAACACGCTGACACAGGCCTGTTGGATGTCCAAGCCCCTCGCATACTAAACCTCCTTCACCCCTCCCTCCAACCTTTTCTAGGACTTCCCTTTCACCCTCCTTTCCTCCAATACAGATTTATAGGTACACTCAGGCAACAACAGGATGGTACACTCAGGCAACATTCTTTTGCGAAGAATAATAATACAGGAAAAAGAATGAAATGATGACGATAACTAAGAAAAACGGCCAATAAAATTGAATAAATCCCCTACAAGCAATAAAAACCACAATAAAACTCTGTCTCCCGCCCTGTAGATCATGGCGGAGATAAACCCATAAACCAGCGACGTCTTCAAACACAAAAAACAATAAATCATTTACATCTAAAATTCAGTCCTCTCTAAATGTCCAAACTACCTCAACAACCCCACCTCAGCCGTCTGGATAATGCATTAAACAGCCACATAAAAGATGGAGATCTTGGTGTATATACACTGAGAGAGATCAACTTATTCGTGATATTAGTGTACAGGAAAAACGCGGCCTTAGAAAAAAACGAAACTTCACTCACATTATTAACATGGTAAGCTATTAGCTTACCATGTTAATAATGTACATTATTAATTTGGAAAGCAATTAACTCTACATATCCTAAATTTGTCTAGCAGTGGGGTTTTTTTTTCTTCTGTTTTCCTATGCTCTTTTCATCCCCCTGGGATGCTATTATCAACAACAGTTATCAGGTACATAATTGTAAAGTAAAAGGACACAAGTGCAACTAATGTGACACTTTATTGTGGCAACGTTTCGCTCTCCAGGAGCTTTATCAAGTCATTATCAAGTCATCGTAATGACTTGATAAAGCTCATGGAGAGCGAAACGTTGCCACAATAAAAATGTCACATTAGTTGCACTTGTGTCCTTTTACTTTACATATTGTCGGTAATTCTACCCACATTATTACAGGTACATAATTACAGGTACATAATTACAGGTACATAATTACAGGTACATAATTACAGGTACATAATTACAGGTACATAATTACAGGTACATAATTACAGGTACATAATTACAGGTACATAATTACAGGTACATAATTACAGGTACATAATTACAGGTACATAATTACGGGTACATAATTACAGGTACATAATTACAGGTACATAATTACTGGTAAACACAGGAAACAAGTGAAACAAAATATTATTTATTAATTTTGTACAATAATTGAATTTAAACCTAATGACGAATTAAACAACTTTCAGAAAGTCAGTTCTCGCACCAGTGATGTTTCCACTGGTGATACCACAGTGGTGCTGTCACCACTCGTGACACCACCACTGGTACCATCACCACTGGTGACACCACTACCGGTGACACTACCACTAGTGACACCACCACTAGTACAACCACCATTGGTATCATCACCACTGGTGACACCACAGCTGGTGACACTACCACTGGAGACACCACCGTTGGCACAACCACCACTGGTACCATCACCACTGGTGACACTACCACTAGTGACACTACCACTGGTGACACCACCACTGGTACCATCATCACTGGTGACACTACTACTGGTAACACCGCCACTGGTATCATCACCATTGGTGACACCACCACTGGTACAACCACCACTGGTGCCATCACCACTGATGACACTACCACTGGTAACACCACAACTCTTACCACTACCATTATTGGCTGGTCCATTACTGCCCCCCACAACCACTAATAATAACATTCTCTAGCATCACCTCCATCAATGATGCCATTACTGGTGTCAAAACAACTGACACCAGTAGTGCCACTTGACACCCTCGCCCATCATACCATCGTTACACAGAGGTGTCCACCAGTCGGGTTGAATCCAATTAAATTTCGTTTACACTCACTGTGCTACACGTCACCTGCTACATCATTGTTATTGATACCTGGCAGCAGTACAAGAGAAATTGTTCAACAACAAATATTTGAGAGTGACTCTGGATTTCTAGTTGAGCTGAATCAGTACACTGTCGTAGACCTGCTAGCTAGCACTTGACACCCACGTACACTGCCGTAGACCTGCTAGCCAGTACTTAACACCCACGTACACTGACGTAGACCTGCTAGCTAGCACTTGACACCCACGTACACTGTCGTAGACCTGCTAGCTAGCACTTGACACCCACGTACACTGTCGTAGACCTGCTAGCTAGCACTTGACACCCACGTACACTGTCGTAGACCTGCTAGCTAGCACTTGACACCCACGTACACTGTCGTAGACCTGCTAGCTAGCACTTGACACCCACGTACACTGTCGTAGACCTGCTAGCTAGCACTTGACACCCACGTACACTGTCGTAGACCTGCTAGCTAGCACTTGACACCCACGTACACTGTCGTAGACCTGCTAGCCAGTATTTAACACCCACGTACACTGACGTAGACCTGCTAGCTAGCACTTGACACCCACGTACACTGTTGTAGACCTGCTAGATAGCACTTGACACCCACGTACTCTGTCGTAGACCTGCTAGCCAGTACTTGACTCCCACGTACACTGTTGTAGACCTGCTAGCTAGCACTTGACACCCACGTACACTGTCGTAGACCTGCTAGCCAGTACTTAACAC
This sequence comes from Cherax quadricarinatus, assembly GCF_038502225.1. Taxonomy (NCBI): domain Eukaryota; kingdom Metazoa; phylum Arthropoda; class Malacostraca; order Decapoda; family Parastacidae; genus Cherax; species Cherax quadricarinatus. The sequence goes on from NC_091307.1 coordinate 50,529,799, forward strand.
CCACGTACACTGACGTAGACCTGCTAGCTAGCACTTGACACCCACGTACACTGTCGTAGACCTGCTACCCAGCACTTGACACCCACGTACACTGTTGTAGACCTGCTAGCCAGTACTTAACACCCACGTACACTGACGTAGACCTGGTAGCTAGCACTTGACACCCACGTACACTGTCGTAGACCTGCTAGCTAGCACTTGACACCCACGTACACTGTCGTAGACCTGCTAGCTAGCACTTGACACCCACGTACACTGTCGTAGACCTGCTAGCTAGCACTTGACACCCACGTACACTGTCGTAGACCTGCTAGCTAGCACTTGACACCCACGTACACTGTCGTAGACCTGCTAGCTAGCACTTGACACCCACGTACACTGCCGTAGACCTGCTAGCCAGTACTTAACACCCACGTACACTGACGTAGACCTGCTAGCTAGCACTTGACACCCACGTACACTGTCGTAGACCTGCTAGCTAGCACTTGACACCCACGTACACTGTCGTAGACCTGCTAGCTAGCACTTGACACCCACGTACACTGTCGTAGACCTGCTAGCTAGCACTTGACACCCACGTACACTGTCGTAGACCTGCTAGCTAGCACTTGACACCCACGTACACTGTCGTAGACCTGCTAGCTAGCACTTGACACCCACGTACACTGTCGTAGACCTGCTAGCTAGCACTTGACACCCACGTACACTGTCGTAGACCTGCTAGCCAGTATTTAACACCCACGTACACTGACGTAGACCTGCTAGCTAGCACTTGACACCCACGTACACTGTTGTAGACCTGCTAGATAGCACTTGACACCCACGTACTCTGTCGTAGACCTGCTAGCCAGTACTTGACTCCCACGTACACTGTTGTAGACCTGCTAGCTAGCACTTGACACCCACGTACACTGTCGTAGACCTGCTAGCCAGTACTTAACACCCACGTACACTGACGTAGACCTGCTAGCTAGCACTTGACACCCACGTACACTGTCGTAGACCTGCTACCCAGCACTTGACACCCACGTACACTGTTGTAGACCTGCTAGCCAGTACTTAACACCCACGTACACTGACGTAGACCTGGTAGCTAGCACTTGACACCCACGTACACTGTTGTAGACCTGCTAGCTAGTACTTGACACCCACGTACACTGTCGTAGACCTGCTACCCAGCACTTGACACCCACGTACACTGTCGTAGACCTGCTAGCCAGTACTTGACACCCACGTACACTGTTGTAGACCTGCTAGCTAGCACTTGACACCCACGTACACTGTCGTAGACCTGCTGGCTAGCACTCGACACCCACGTACACTGTCGAAGACCTGCTACCCAGCACTTAACACCCACGTACACTGACGTAGACCTGCTAGCTAGCACTTAACACCCACGTACACTGTCGAAGACCTGCTACCCAGCACTTAACACCCACGTACACTGACGTAGACCTGCTAGCTAGCACTTAACACCCACGTACACTGTCGAAGACCTGCTACCCAGCACTTGACACCCACGTACACTGTCGTAGACCTGCTGGCTAGCACTCGACACCCACGTACACAGTCGAAGACCTGCTACCCAGCACTTGACACCCACGTACACTGACGTAGACCTGCTAGCTAGCACTTGACACCCACGTACACTGACGTAGACCTGCTAGCTAGCACTTAACACCCACGTACACTGACGTAGACCTGCTACCCAGCACTTAACACCCACGTACACTGACGTAGACCTGCTACCCAGCACTTAACACCCACGTACACTGACGTAGACCTGCTACCCAGCACTTAACACCCACGTACACTGACGTAGACCTGCTAGCTAGCACTTGATACCCACGTACACTGACGTAGACCTGCTTGCTAGCACTTAACACCCACGTACACTGACGTAGACCTGCTAGCCAGCACTTAACACCCACGTACACTGACGTAGACCTGCTAGCCAGCACTTAACACCCACGTACACTGACGTAGACCTGCTAGCTACCACTTGACGCCCACGTACACTGTCGAAGACCTGCTACCCAGCACTTAACACCCACGTACACTGTCGTAGACCTGCTACCCAGCACTTAACACCCACGTACACTGACGTAGACCTGCTAGCTACCACTTGACGCCCACGTACACTGACGTAGACCTGCTAGCTACCACTTGACGCCCACGTACACTGTCGAAGACCTGCTACCCAGCACTTAACACCCACGTACACTGTCGTAGACCTGCTAGCCAGCACTTAACACCCACGTACACTGACGTAGACCTGCTAGCCAGCACTTAACACCCACGTACACTGACGTAGACCTGCTAGCCAGCACTTAACACCCACGTACACTGACGTAGACCTGCTAACTACCACTTAACACCCACGTACACTGACGTAGACCTGCTAACTACCACTTAACACCCACGTACACTGACGTAGACCTGCTTGCTAGCACTTAACACCCACGTACACTGACGTAGACCTGCTAGCCAGCACTTAACACCCACGTACACTGACGTAGACCTGCTAGCCAGCACTTAACACCCACGTACACTGACGTAGACCTGCTAGCTACCACTTGACGCCCACGTACACTGTCGAAGACCTGCTACCCAGCACTTAACACCCACGTACACTGTCGTAGACCTGCTACCCAGCACTTAACACCCACGTACACTGACGTAGACCTGCTAGCTACCACTTGACGCCCACGTACACTGACGTAGACCTGCTAGCTACCACTTGACGCCCACGTACACTGTCGAAGACCTGCTACCCAGCACTTAACACCCACGTACACTGACGTAGACCTGCTAGCCAGCACTTAACACCCACGTACACTGACGTAGACCTGCTAGCCAGCACTTAACACCCACGTACACTGACGTAGACCTGCTACCCAGCACTTAACACCCACGTACACTGACGTAGACCTGCTAACTACCACTTAACACCCACGTACACTGACGTAGACCTGCTATCTACCACTTGACGCCCACGTACACTGACGTAGACCTGCTAGCCAGTACTTAACACCCACGTACACTGACGTAGACCTGCTACCCAGCACTTAACACCCACGTACACTGACGTAGACCTGCTACCCAGCACTTAACACCCACGTACACTGACGTAGACCTGCTAGCCAGTACTTAACACCCACGTACACTGACGTAGACCTGCTAGCTACCACTTAACACCCACGTACACTGACGTAGACCTGCTAGCTACCACTTGACGCCCACGTACACTGACGTAGACCTGCTAGCTACCACTTAACACCCACGTACACTGACGTAGACCTGCTAGCTACCACTTGACGCCCACGTACACTGACGTAGACCTGCCAGCTACCACTTGACGCCCACGTACACTGACGTAGACCTGCCAGCTACCACTTGACGCCCACGTACACTGACGTAGACCTGCCAGCTACCACTTGACGCCCACGTACACTGACGTAGACCTGCTAGCCAGCACTTGACGCCCACGTACACTGACGTAGACCTGCTACCCAGCACTTGACACCCACGTACACTGACGTAGACCTGCTAGCCAGTACTTAACACCCACGTACACTGACGTAGACCTGCTAGCTACCACTTAACACCCACGTACACTGACGTAGACCTGCTAGCTACCACTTGACGCCCACGTACACTGACGTAGACCTGCTAGCTACCACTTAACACCCACGTACACTGACGTAGACCTGCTAGCTACCACTTGACGCCCACGTACACTGACGTAGACCTGCCAGCTACCACTTGACGCCCACGTACACTGACGTAGACCTGCCAGCTACCACTTGACGCCCACGTACACTGACGTAGACCTGCCAGCTACCACTTGACGCCCACGTACACTGACGTAGACCTGCTAGCCAGCACTTGACGCCCACGTACACTGACGTAGACCTGCTACCCAGCACTTGACACCCACGTACACTGTCGTAGAAATGCTAGCCAGTATTTAACACCCACGTACACTGACGTAGACCTGCCAGCTAGCACTTAACACCCACGTACACTGACGTAGACCTGCTAGCCAGCACTTAACACCCACGTACACTGACGTAGACCTGCTAGCTACCACTTGACGCCCACGCAGAGAAATCTTCAAGTAAAGGTAACTGCTAACGATATTTTTTTAGCTTAAACGATATAGTAATTTTTCGTAGAGGCTATAGTAACGAACATGATATATTAGTGAGGAACATGAAGCTACAATCGTGATTGAACATGATATAATAGCAATGATTATGATGATATAATAGTGATGAATATGATGATATTAGATCTGATGTTCATACGTCAATAACTGTAATGATAATAGTACCTGACTGATGCTGGTGGATAGTGGTAGCAGTACCTTGCTAGTACTGGTGGATAGTGGTAGCAGTACCTGATTCATGCTGGTGGATAGTGGTAGCAGTACCTGACTCATGCTGGTGGATAGTGGTAGCAGTACCTGACTCATGCTGGTGGATGGTGGTAGCAGTACCTGACTCATGCTGGTGGATAGTGGTAGCAGTACCTGACTCATGCTGGTGGATAGTGGTAGCAGTACCTGACTCATGCTGGTGGATAGTGGTAGCAGTACCTGACTCATGCTGGTGGATAGTGGTAGCAGTACCTGATTCATGCTGGTGGAGAGTGGTAGCAGTACCTGACTCATGCTGGTGGATAGTGGTAGCAGTACCTGACTCATGCTGGTGGATGGTGGTAGCAGTACCTGACTTATGCTGGTGGATAGTAGAAGCAGTACGTGACTCATGCTGGTGGATAGTGGTAGCAGTACCTGACTCATGCTGGTGGATACTGGTAGCAGTACCTGACTCATGCTGGTGGATAGTGGTAGCAGTACCTGACTCATGCTGGTGGATAGTAGTAGCAGTGGTGGATAGTGGTAGCAGTACCTGACTCATGCTGGTGGATACTGGTAGCAGTACCTGACTCATGCTGGTGGATAGTGGTAGCAGTACCTGACTCATGCTGGTGGATAGTAGTAGCAGTACGTGACTCATGCTGGTGGATAGTGGTAGCAGTACCTGACTCATGCTGGTGGATAGTGGTAGCAGTACCTGACTCATGCTGGTGGATAGTGGTAGCAGTACCTGACTCATGCTGGTGGATAGTGGTAGCAGTACCTGACTCATGCTGGTGGATAGTGGTAGCAGTACCTGACTCATGCTGGTGGATAGTGGTAGCAGTACCTGACTCATGCTGGTGGATAGTGGTAGCAGTACCTGACTCATGCTGGTGGATAGTGGTAGCAGTACCTGACTCATGCTGGTGGATAGTGGTAGCAGTACCTGACTCATGCTGGTGGATAGTGGTAGCAGTACCTGACTCATGCTGGTGGATAGTGGTAGCAGTACCTGACTCATGCTGGTGGATAGTGGTAGCAGTACCTGACTCATGCTGGTGGATAGTGGTAGCAGTACCTGACTCATGCTGGTGGATAGTGGTAGCAGTACCTGACTCATGCTGGTGGATAGTGGTAGCAGTACCTGACTCATGCTGGTGGATAGTGGTAGCAGTACCTGACTCATGCTGGTGGATAGTGGTAGCAGTACCTGACTCATGCTGGTGGATAGTGGTAGCAGTACCTGACTCATGCTGGTGGATAGTGGTAGCAGTACCTGACTCATGCTGGTGGATAGTGGTAGCAGTACCTGACTCATGCTGGTGGATAGTGGTAGCAGTACCTGACTCATGCTGGTGGATAGTGGTAGCAGTACCTGACTCATGCTGGTGGATAGTGGTAGCAGTACCTGACTCATGCTGGTGGATAGTGGTAGCAGTACCTGACTCATGCTGGTGGATAGTGGTAGCAGTACCTGACTCATGCTGGTGGATAGTGGTAGCAGTACCTGACTCATGCTGGTGGATAGTGGTAGCAGTACCTGACTCATGCTGGTGGATAGTGGTAGCAGTACGTGACTCATGCTGGTGGATAGTGGTAGCAGTACCTGACTCATGCTGGTGGATAGTGGTAGCAGTACCTGACTCATGCTGGTGGATAGTGGTAGCAGTACCTGACTCATGCTGGTGGATAGTGGTAGCAGTACGTGACTCATGCTGGTGGATAGTGGTAGCAGTACCTGACTCATGCTGGTGGATAGTGGTAGCAGTACTTGACTCATGCTGGTGGATAGTGGTAGCAGTACCTGACTCATGCTGGTGGATAGTGGTAGCAGTACGTGACTCATGCTGGTGGATAGTGGTAGCAGTACCTGACTCATGCTGGTGGATAGTGGTAGCAGTACCTGACTCATGCTGGTGGATAGTGGTAGCAGTACCTGTCTCATGCTGGTGGATAGTGGTAGCAGTACCTGACTCATGCTGGTGGATAGTGGTAGCAGTACGTGACTCATGCTGGTGAATAGTGGTAGCAGTACCTGACTCATGCTGGTGGATAGTGGTAGCAGTACCTGACTCATGCTGGTGGATAGTGGTAGCAGTACCTGACTCATGCTGGTGGATAGTGGTAGCAGTACGTGACTCATGCTGGTGAATAGTGGTAGCAGTACCTGACTCATGCTGGTGGATAGTGGTAGCAGTACCTGACTCATGCTGGTGGATAGTGGTAGCAGTACCTGACTCATGCTGGTGGATAGTGGTAGCAGTACCTGACTCATGCTGGTGGATAGTGGTAGCAGTACCTGACTCATGCTGGTGGATAGTGGTAGCAGTACCTGACTCATGCTGGTGGATAGTGGTAGCAGTACCTGACTCATGCTGGTGGATAGTGGTAGCAGTACCTGACTCATGCTGGTGGATAGTGGTAGCAGTACCTGACTCATGCTGGTGGATAGTGGTAGCAGTACATGACTCATGCTGGTGGATAGTGGTAGCAGTACCTGACTCATGCTGGTGGATAGTGGTAGCAGTACCTGACTCATGCTGGTGGATAGTGGTAGCAGTACATGACTCATGCTGGTGGATAGTGGTAGCAGTACATGACTCATGCTGGTGGATAGTGGTAGCAGTACCTGACTCATGCTGGTGGATAGTGGTAGCAGTACCTGACTCATGCTGGTGGATAGTGGTAGCAGTACCTGACTCATGCTGGTGGATAGTGGTAGCAGTACCTGACTCATGCTGGTGGATAGTGGTAGCAGTACATGACTCATGCTGGTGGATAGTGGTAGCAGTACATGACTCATGCTGGTGGATAGTGGTAGCAGTACATGACTCATGCTGGTGGATAGTGGTAGCAGTACATGACTCATGCTGGTGGATAGTGGTAGCAGTACATGACTCATGCTGGTGGATAGTGGTAGCAGTACCTGACTCCTGCTGGTGGATAGTGGTAGCAGTACCTGACTCATGCTGGTGGATAGTGGTAGCAGTACCTGACTCATGCTGGTGGATAGTGGTAGCAGTTCCTGACTCATGCTGGTGGACAGTGGTAGCAGTTCCTGACTCATGCTGGTGGATAGTGGTAGCAGTACCTGACTCGTGCTGGTGGATAGTGGTAGCAGTACCTGACTCGTGCTGGTGGATAGTGGTAGCAGTACCTGACTCGCGCTGGTGGATAGTGGTAGCAGTACATGACTCGCGCTGGTGGATAGTGGTAGCAGTACCTGACTCCTGCTGGTGGATAGTGGTAGCAGTACCTGATTCCTACTGATGAATAGTGGTAGCAGTTCCTGACTCCTACTGGTACTGGTAACAGCAGTACCTGACTCCTGCTGGTGGATAGTGGTACCAATACCTAACTCCTGCTGGTAGATATTAATAACAGTACCTGACTTCTGCTGGTGGATAGTGGTAGCAGTACGTGACTCCTGCTGAGAGATGGTAGTAGCAGTGCCTGACTGCTGCTAGTAGATTGTGGTAGCAGTACCAAGTTGCTGGTGGTGGATTGTGATACTATTACCAGACTGCTGGTGGTGGATGGTGGCAGTAGTAGTACCAGACTGCTGGTGGTGGATGGTGGTAGTAGTACCAGACTTCTGGTGGTGGATGGTGGTAGTAGTACCAGACTTCTGGTGGTGGATGGTGGCAGTGGTACCAGACTTCTGGTGGTGGATGGTGGTAGTAGTACCAGTTTTCTGGTGGTGGATGGTGGTAGTGGTACCAGACTTATGGTGGTGGATGGTGGTAGTGGTACCAGATTTCTCGTAGTGGTTGGAGGTAGTAGTACCAGACTTCTGGTGGTGGATGGTGGTAGTAGTACCAGACGTCTGGTGGTGGATGGCGGTAGCGGTACCAGACTGCTGGTGGTGGAGGGTGGTAGAGGAACCAGACTGCTGGTGATGGATGGTGGTAGTAGTATCAGACTGTTGGTGGTGGATGGTGGTAGAGGTACCAGACTGCTGGTGGTGGATGGTGGTAGTAGTACCAAACTTCTGGTGGTGGATGGTGGTAGTAGTACCAGGCTGCTGGTGGTGGATGGTGGTAGTAGTACCAGGCTGCTGGTGGTGGATGGTGGTAGAGGTACCAGACTGCTGGTGGTGGATGGAGGTAGAGGTACCAGACTGCTGGTGGTGGATGGTGGTAGTAGTACCAAACTTCTGGTGGTGGATGGTGGTAGTGGTACCAGACTGCTGGTGATGGATGTTGGTCGTAGTACCAGACTGATGGTGGTGGATGGTGGTAGAGGTACCAGACTGCTGGTGGTGGATGGTGGCAGTAGTACCAGACTGCTGGTGGTGGATGGTGGTAGAGGTACCAGACTGCTGGTGGTGGATGGTGGTAGTAGTACCAGACTGCTGGTGGTGGATGGTGGTAGAGGTACCAGACTGCTGGTGGTGGATGGTGGTAGAGGCACCAGACTGCTGGTGGTGGATGGTGGTAGAGATACCAGACTGCTGGTGGTGGATGGTGGTAGAGGTACCAGACTGCTGGTGGAGGATGGTGGTAGAGGTACCAGACTGCTGGTGGAGGATGGTGGTAGAGGTACCAGACTGCTGGTGGTGGATGGTGGTAGAGGCACCAGACTGCTGGTGGTGGATGGTGGTAGAGGTACCAGACTGCTGGTGGAGGATGGTGGTAGAGGTACCAGACTGCTGGTGGAGGATGGTGGTAGAGGCACCAGACTGCTGGTGGTGGATGGTGGTAGAGGTACCAGACTGCTGGTGGAGGATGGTGGTAGAAGCACCAGACTGCTGGTGGTGGATGGTGGTAGAGGTACCAGACTGCTGGTGGGGGAGGGTGGTAGAGGCACCAGACTGCTGGTGGTGGATGGTGGTAGAGGTACCAGACTGCTGGTGGTGGATGGTGGTGGAGGTACCAGACTGCTGGTGGAGGATGGTGGTAGAGGTACCAGACTGCTGGTGGTGGATGGTGGTAGAGGCACCAGACTGCTGGTGGTGGATGGTGGTAGAGGTACCAGGCTGCTGGTGGAGGATGGTGGTAGAGGTACCAGACTGCTGGTGGTGGATGGTGGTAGAGGCACCAGACTGCTGGTGGTGGATGGTGGTAAAGTTACCAGACTGCTGGTGGAGGATGGTGGTAGAGGTACCAGACTGCTGGTGGTGGATGGTGGTAGAGGTACCAGACTGCTGGTGGTGGATGGTGGTAGAGGTACCAGACTGCTGGTGGAGGATGGTGGTAGAGGTACCAGACTGCTGGTGGAGGATGGTGGTAGAGGTACCAGACTGCTGGTGGTGGATGGTGGTAGAGGTACCAGACTGCTGGTGGAGGATGGTGGTAGAGGCACCAGACTGCTGGTGGAGGATGGTGGTAGAGGCACCAGACTGCTGGTGGAGGATGGTGGTAGAGGTACCAGACTGCTGGTGGTGGATGATGGTAGAGGTACCAGACTGCTGGTGGAGGATGGTGGTAGAGGTACCAGACTGCTGGTGGTGGATGGTGGTAGAGGTACCAGACTGCTGGTGGAGGATGGTGGTAGAGGCACAAGACTGCTGGTGGAGGATGGTGGTAGAGGTACCAGACTGCTGGTGGTGGATGGTGGTAGAGGCACCAGACTGCTGGTGGTGGATGGTGGTAGAGGTACCAGACTGCTGGTGGTGGATGGTGGTAGAGGCACCAGACTGCTCGTGGTGGATGGTGGTAGAGGCACCAGACTGCTGGTGGTGGATGGTGGTAGAGGCACCAGACTGCTGGTGGAGGATGGTGGTAGAGGCACCAGACTGCTGGTGGTGGATGGTGGTAGAGGCACCAGACTGTTGGTGGTGGATGGTGGTAGAGGTACCAGACTGTTGGTGGTGGATGGTGGTAGAGGTATACAAGGTGCATTCTTCACAGGTTTCATTCCAAGCAGCAGGTGTAAACAAATATTCTCTTTTCAAAGGACAACAGTAACAACATCACTTAATTTTAGTTATGTTACATCAGCAGTGACGTGTACAAGTTGGAGTTGTTCAAATGCCGGATTAATGATATTACGAAAGTCGATGCCGGATTAATGATATTACGAAAGTCGATGCCGGATTAATGATATTACGAAAGTCGATGCCGGATTAATGATATTACGAAAGTCGATGCCGGATTAATGATATTACGAAAGTCGATGCCGGATTAATGATATTACGAAAGTCGATGCCGGATTAATGATATTACGAAAGTCGATGCCGGATTAATGATATTACGAAAGTCGATGCCGGATTAATGATATTACGAAAGTCGATACCGGATTAATGATATTACGAAAGTCGCTCCATTATATTCATAAAAACCTTATATATGAAGTTTTTCAGACATTTTGAGAGTAGAACAAAATAGAATAACATTGAGGGTCTATATATCTGTAGTGAAAGAAAGGCAAGGTAGGAGTCGTGCTGGGGAAGGTTATAGGGAGGAGCAAAGTAGGTTTTGTGTGCAAGGTGCTTAGACTTCCAGCTAGCGTGCGTGAGCGTGTTAGATAGGAGAGAGTGATGACAAATACTTTTTATGACTTAACGTACTGTGGAATGTGAGCAAAGTAACATTTGTGAAAGAATTTAGGGAAACCAGTTAGCCGAGCTTGAGTCCTGGAGGTGGGAAGGTCAGTGCGTGCTCTCTGTAGGAGGGGTGGAGAATATATTGCAATTTTTAACTGTATTGTAGGCACACTTCTGGCAAGATATTGACGGGGTGAATGATGATGGAAGTGTTTCTTCTTTATCGAGTCACGCTGCCTCGGTAGGAAACGGCCGATGTGTTAATAAAAATAATAATAAGTTGAGTGCTACGAAGCGCAGAGCGACGTCTGCCAACTGTTTGATGACCTAAGATAATTTACGATTTTCCTCACAGTCAATATTATCAAGGAACATAAAAATACCTACTTATTTTTTTAAAATAAGCTTCCCTGGTAAGTAAACGAATGTTTTTTAACTGGTAGAGAGCATCGGTAAGTAGCTTAATGAATACGTCTTCACTTGACAAATACAAACATCGACAGACAATTTCCATATCCTGACGAAGACTACCTCACCAACAGCACCTGAGATTTGAGTATCCGGGTGGACGTGTGGTGGACAGTTTGAGTGGATCCTGATAAATGGTGAGGTAATAACAGTGAATCAGCTTGATAGTGGAAGCCGACGTTTATGGACCAGACTCCGCACAGGTAATTAATAGGAAGAGAACTGAGTTGCATTAATGAGGATTTAACTACTCTCTTCATGTTTGTATTTGTGCAGTATTGTGTCTGTAGTTTTTGCTAAGTTCTGATCAGCAGTGAGTCCTATTATTTTTATTCTTGTATCACCAAGACTTCATTACCAAGTAATGGTATAACTATAATTCATTCTGAGAACAGAAATATCTATATTTTGATAATTATTATCAAATAATCACACAACATATATGTTGGAAATAAGATACAGTATTATCGAGTGAATTTACAATACGTTGCTACACTCACATATAAATACGTTATGAACACCATATATTCCTAGGCTTAAATACTATAAATTAATTGACCAATACGCTAGTGCAAATGAAGGCAAGAACAAGCAAAAGAACACTGATGTCCATGTTCAGAGAGGTTTATATTAAGCCCAGGAAGGAGAGTGAGAGAAGAATTCAGCTCTGTAGAGAACTGCTGTTGGAGCATCGCCTCACAGCGCAGACATCTGCAGCCTCACAACGACAATAATCATTCATTCGTTATCCTACACAGAAAGAAGTTCGATGGAGCTCTTTTTCTGCCCAAATTTCTACATCTGACCGGAATTTTCGCCATAGCCTTCCCTGCAGTCATGTGTTTACCTGGACACCTGGTGTAGCATGATACACCATGTCACGTGTATTATGCTACACCAGCCTGTGAGTCACCTGCAGCATTCTATAGTCTGTGTATTGTGTTCTTCTGTGTCACATACCCCCAGCTTCTATATCGTCCACGTGTCTCTTTGCCACCCGAGTACGCAGCAGCGCAGATAGGGTCAACGTACCCCGGTGCGGTCTGATAAAGACTCATTACCACCTCTGTTATCCTATTTTTCTTATCCGCTACAGTTCAGAAGATGAGCATGGGATGCATGATAAACTAGACACCTCACACACAAACACACCACTCACTTTCTCCTGCTCCATTTGCTGTATTTTCGTTGAGAGTGTTTGCTCTTCTGTGAATCTTCGTCATTCTGTGTGGTTTTGGCAGCGTGCAGTCCCATGCCAGTCTTCTAAGTCACACCTAAGCCAGGACGCTAAGCAAGGACGCCACACTATTATGCAACACGGACGCTGCTTTAACACGAAAGTTGTCTGTTGTCTGCAGTTGTAGTATCTTCACCATGAGCTTGTGTTTCACTACTCATAATCGACTGTGACTGTGTGCTATAATTCTAGCTAAGCCTGTGCTCCATCACCATTTTTGAGGAGAAAGATTTAAAATGTGTTACACAAACCTCTGTGGAAAATTAGAGAGAAAATGTTGAAGTGTGTCACGTGTTGAACACACTCAGTGGGAGTGTGTTCCTTGTTATTTTCCCATGATCACAAACGTTCTGTACTCTTAGTGTTCATAATGCACACAAAATCATTTGATAGTGTACAGCGCGTTGATGAAAATAATCAGTGGAATTGCACTTATTTGTATAGTATGTGCTTAAGACTTTTATATTTGTTCCACATAAACGATCTGTACCTAGAACAAGGCAACACATTCCTCAAGGAATCAGATCACACCCTGAGGACGTTAATGATTTCTCCAAGGTTTTAGCTGCAAGGAAGAATCCACTGACACGCGATACGCGAAGAGTCTTGACGTCTAATACAGGAGTCCACCGAGGACCCTGGTACAAAGAGGGCTGAGGTCGACCACACCGTTGAATTACTCACCTGAGTCGTCCCAGGCTACGACTCCACTAGGCAGTGTCGTTCTCTGCCAAAAACCTTTACCAGAATTACTGAAGGTACCTTCGCCTGAGTCGTCCCTCCTGCTCACTCGTCAGCATCGATGACCCACTCTCCGCCATTACTAGGAAGTGCCCCTTGAATCATGCTGTTGATGCTGTCTACCGTACCGTGTCAGTTGACGTTCCTGTCATGCTGCCCAGTTCCATCACTCAGTCAGCAGTTGACGTTCCTGTCATGCTGCCCAGTTCCATCGCTCAGTCAGCAGTTGACGTTCCTGTCATGCTGCCCAGTTCCATCACTCAGTCAGCAGTTGACGTTCCTGTCATGCTGCCCAGTTGGAAGAAGGTTTCTAGACTGATTTTTTTTAAATAATCAGATTTCAATGAATTTTTTTTTACCGTGAATTAATGAGTTGGTAAAAAAATGTATGTAAGAAGCTTCATGAAGTTTATCCAAAAAAATAAGACGAGATAAAAAATTAAAAAAAAAAAAACATTTTTGATATGGCTTTACCTTGGTAAACTTGTGTAAAATTTGTAATGTTTAGGATGTTTTAGTTAAGTTATATGAACAAATAAAGGTTAAAGTGGATTTTTAGAAAATAATTTGAACGACATATTAAATTGTATTCAAAAAACTGTCTTCTATAAGCAAAATTACAGATCAGTCACAACAGTCAGCTAGGCCAGCCAGGCCAGCCAGGCCAGCCAGACCAGCCAGGCCAGCCAGGCCTGCCAGGCCAGCCAGGCCAGCCAGGCCAGCCAGGCCAGCCAGGCCAGCCAGACCAGCTAGGCCAGCCAGGCCAGCCAGGCCAGCCAGGCCAGCCAGCCAGGCCACCTGGAGCAGCCAACCAGGCCAGCCAGCCAGGCCAGCTGGAGCAGCCAACCAGGCCAGCCAGTTCAGCCAGCCTGGCCAATCAGGCCAACCAGACAGGCCAGACAGCCAGGTCAGACAGGCCAGCCAGGCAGGCCAAGACAGGCCAGCCAGCCAGGCCAAGACAGGCCAGACAGCCTGGCCATGACAGGCCAGCCAGCCAGGCCAAGACAGGCCAGCCAGCCAGGCCAAGACAGGCCAGCCAGCCAGGCCAAGACAGGCCGGCCAGACAGGCCAGCCAGCCAGGCCAAGACAGGCCGGTCAGACAGGCCAGACAGCCAGGCCATATGTTCTCAAAAATTTCTTAATTCTTTTTGAATTTTAGAATGAATAAACTCAAGCGGTTAGGTCAGATTTGCCAGGAAACAGGACAAGTGTTTCTTGAAGCTGATCTTAGTCAGATGATGACCCGCCATTGGAGCTTCTGATCATCTGACCGAGACCTTCCGATGGCTTACCGGTCCACCACTCTAAAAATTATAATCAGACTTATAACCATTTATTATAAACAAACGGTAAAGGCTGCTACAAATTCCTCTTTTACTACTGTAAAAACATGATTTCTGAATCAATTGTAAAAATTAAATCAAAACGTTTATAAATAACTAAAAAAAATTAATAAGAGGAGAATAACTTTAGAGAAAAACAGATGTTATTTGTGACAAATCTATGGATGTAAAGCATGATAAGTCAGGAGAACAGAACAGAAGAGAACAGAACAGAGGACTCGAAGGTAAGAACACGCTAGAGGAGAGGGGGAAGTGAGGATTGGCGAAGAATAAGTGGGGGAGAGAAAATTTTGTAGAATAAGGAAAATTGTCGGGATTAAACCCAACTGCTCAGCAATGTAAGCAAAGATAGGGATCAAAAATGATGTTGTTGTCGTTCTCAACCAGAGAGTGACGCAGGAGCAGGTCAGCACAACACGGCAGTCTGGCTCAGGATAACCCCCGAAGTCAGGAGAGCGAGCCATATATAATAACCCCCGAAGTCAGGAGAGCGAGCCATATATAATAACCCCCGAAGTCAGGAGAGCGAGCCATATATAATAACCCCCGAAGTCAGGAGAGCGAACCATATATAATAAACCCCGAAGTCAGGAGAGCGAACCATATATAATAACCCCCGAAGTCAGGAGAGCGAACCATATATAATAACCCCCGAAGTCAGGAGAGCGAGCCATATATAATAACCCCCGAAGTCAGGAGAGCGAGCCATATATAATAACGCCCGAAGTCAGGAGAGCGAGCCATATAATAACCCCCGAAGTCAGGAGAGCGAGCCATATAATAACCCCCGAAGTCAGGAGAGCGAGCCATATATAATAACCCCCGAAGTCAGGAGAGCGAACCATATATAATCATATATAATCACATCAGTATAAGAACGGTCACTGACTTCGGAAGATAACGTTTACAGAATTTTATAAACATTGACACCAAAATAAAAACATTCGAAAAAATAAACAATACAATGATAATAAAATATGTCTTTGCATCATTTTGATGATGTCATCGAATATAATGAAAAATTGCTATAAAATGCTAAGAAAAAGAGCATGAAGAAACAGACTGCAAGAAAATGTTGCAAGATCTATGCACTGTTTTTGTGAGAATTTTTTTTCTTGTTTATCGATTATTTTTTAAATTTCCATGTTGAAAACTTATTCCCTTAACATTCCATGGTTGCCTCATTAAATTCCTATTATGGTACGCTCATGGTAGCCTTATAAACTTCCCATTTTGGTAGCTTCAGTAACTTCCCATTATGGTGTCATCAATAACTTCCCATTATGGTAGCTTCAATAACTTCCCATCATGGCAGCTTCAATAACTTCCCATCATGGTATCTTTAATAACTCCCCACCAGCACCTCCCATTATGGTGGCTTTATTCCTTCTTTGGAGAATACATTAGCTATTCATTTAAAAAATTTCATCCAGCTGGTGATTCTTGCAGCTGGTTCCCAGACATGACGTGACCATCGCTTCCTTCCTTCTCTACCCTCCCACTACCTCCTCTTAACCTTCATCTAGATCTTGCCATTTTCTTCAATAAAATGCCGTAAGTCTTCAACAAACTTTTATCTTCTTTGTATTTGTACACTTACATAAACTCTGAGTCGTTGTTCACCTAAAAATTATACGTCTTTTATGTAAACATTTTACGTCATTATACCTCGGCAATATTACTTTGATTTCTGCTTATCTTCTATTATTTTTACGGGTATGCATTTCCAGACTCTTCTGATAGAGAGATAGAGAGAGAGAGAGAGAGAGAGAGAGAGAGAGAGAGAGAGAGAGGGAGTCAGAAAGCGATGGTGATGAATAAGTCAGCAACTCGTGGTAAAATGATGAGGTGGAAGAATTAGTAAATGAAAGTTGCAATGCTCTAAGAAAAGAGTCAATTCCTTTCCATATTACTGGATACAAAGAAGTCTATAAGGCAAGACCAGTGATTGACTGGAAGAATGTTATGCATGGTATCTGGCATCGCTGCTTACATGTATATATGAAATATTACAAAGGAAAAGAACTGAGCATTGGCCAGTCACCAGTCGAAAATTCAAAGCAAACTTTCGGAACATATCAACTTTCCTCAAACCTTCATAGTGACCTATAGTTTTCTTCAAGACAAGGGACCTCTAAAACTTATCGTTGTAAACAGACTTCACTTATGCCCTCCGTCACTCGACGAATTCATATTTGTCCTTTTTTTGAACTGGTTAATGATAATGTCATTAACAAGACAATGCAGCCCATGCTCCTGCCATAACCTCAAATATATTTTTCATGCCTTATACTGCACCTGATATCGGTCTCTTGGCTCCATCTCGGCACCTGCCTCTACCACTCTAGTTCCACTTTCTGACTACTCCAAGGATTAACAAGCAATATCCCTAAGACACATCTTTGTTTTCAACTTCCTACTTCCTGTTTCTTGAATAATATAACCATGATCATAATATTAATTTCCATCAGTAATGTCCCTGTTCACCCTATGAGTCTCTCTTAGTTATGTCCTTGTTCACCCTATCAGTCTCTCCTAGTTATGTCCTTATTCCCCCTATTAATTTTTATCAGTTATGTCCCTGTTCACCCTATCAGTCTCTCTTAGTTATGTCCTTGTTCACCCTATCAGTCTCTCATAGTTATGTCCTTGTTCCCCCTATTAATTTCTCTCAGTTATCTCCCTGTTCACCCTATTAATTTCTCTCAGTTATGTCCCTGTTCCCCTTATTAATTTCTCTCATTTATGTCCCTGTTCCCCCAATTAATTTCTCTCAGTTATGTCCCTGTCCCCCTATTAATTTCTCTCAGTTACGTCCCTGTTCCCCCTATTAATTTCTCTCAGTTATCTCCCTGTTCACCCTATTAATTTCTCTCAGTTATGTCCATGTTCCCCCTATTAATTTCCCTCAGTTATGTCCTTGTTCATTCTATTAATTTCTCTCATTTATGTCCCTGTTCACCTTATTAATTTCTCTCAGTTATGTCCCTGTTCCCCCCTATTAATTTCTCTCAGTTATGTCCCTGTTCCCCCCTATTAATTTCTCTCAGTTATGTCCCTGTTCCCCCCTATTATAATAATCTTCGACTGAAGAAGCCTACTGTGTAGGCGAAACGTTTCGGAATAAAGTTGTCTAACTGTTGCATATGTGTCTTACCTAACAACGAGAGGGGTTGGATTTGAGTAAGACTTGCATATGAGTGGATAGAGTTAACAGAGCTTATTTCTTGGGTGGCATTGAAAATTGGGTTGGGCAAATGTTTTGTTAGTGGGATGGATTGTGAAGGACCTGCCTAGTATGGGCCAACAGGCCTGCTGCAGTGTTCCTACTTTCTTATGTTCTCATGTTCTATTAATTTCTCTCAGTTATGTCCCTGTTCCACCTATCAATCTCTCTTAGTTATATCCCTGTTCTCCCTATTAATTTCTCTCAATTATGTCCCTGTTCCCTCTATTAATTTCTCTAAGTTATGTCCCTGTTCCCCCTATTAATTTCTATCAGTTATGACTCTGTTCCCCCTATTAATTTCTCTCAGTTATGTCCCTGTTCCACCCATTAATTTCTCTCAGTTATGTCTCTGTTCCACCTATTAATTTCTCTCAGTTATGTCCCTGCTCCACCTATTAATTTCTCTCAGTTATGTCCCTGCTCCACCTATTAATTTCTCTCAGTTATGTCCCTGCTCCCCCTATTAATTTCTCTCAGTTATGTCCCTGTTCCCCCTATTAATTTCTCTCAGTTATGACTCTGTTCCCCCTATTAATTTCTCTCAGTTATGTCCCTGCTCCACCTATTAATTTCTCTCAGTTATGTCCCTGCTCCACCTATTAATTTCTCTCAGTTATGTCCCTGTTCCACCTATTAATTTCTCTCAGTTATGTCCCTGCTCCACCTATTAATTTCTCTCAGTTATGTCCCTTCTCCACCTATTAATTTCTCTCAGTTATGTCCCTGCTCCACCTATTAATTTCTCTCAGTTATGTCTCTGTTCCACCTATTAATTTCTCTCAGTTATGTCCCTGCTCCACCTATCAATCTCTCTCAGTTATGTCCCTGTTCTCCCTATTAATTTCTCTCAGTTATGTCCCTGTTCACCCTATTAATTTCTCTCAGTTATGTCCCTGTTCCCCCCTATTAATTTCTCTCAGTTATGTCCCTGTTCCCCCTATAAATTTCTCTCAGTTATGTCCCTGTTCCCCCTATTAATTTCTCTCAGTTATGTCCCTGTTCCCCCTATTAATTTCTCTCAGTTATGTCCCTGTTCCCATATTAATTTCTCCCAGTTATGTCCCTGTTCCTCACCCTATCAATCTCTCTCAGTTATGTCCCTGTTCTCCCTATTAACTTTTCTCAGTTATGTCCCTGTTCCCTCTATTAATTTCTCTCAGCTATGTCCCTGTTCCCCCTATTAATTTCTCTCAGTTATGTCCCTGTTCCCCCTATTAATTTCTCTCAGTTATGTCCCTGCTCCACCTATTAATTTCTCTCAGTTATGTCCCTGTTCCCTCTATTAATTTCTCTCAGTTATGTCCCTGCTCCACCTATTAATTTCTCTCAGTTATGTCCCTGCTCCACCTATTAATTTCTCTCAGTTAAGTCCCTGCTCCACCTATTAATTTCTCTCAGTTAAGTCTCTGTTCCCCCTATTAATTTCTCTCAGTTATGTCCCTGCTCCACCTATTAATTTCTCTCAGTTATGTCCCTGTTCCCTCTATTAATTTCTCTCAGTTATGTCCCTGCTCCACCTATTAATTTCTCTCAGTTATGTCCCTGCTCCACCTATTAATTTCTCTCAGTTATGTCCCTGCTCCACCTATTAATTTCTCTCAGTTATGTCCCTGCTCCACCTATTAATTTCTCTCAGTTATGTCCCTGTTCCCTCTATTAATTTCTCTCAGTTATGTCCCTGCTCCACCTATTAATTTCTCTCAGTTATGTCCCTGCTCCACCTATTAATTTCTCTCAGTTATGTCCCTGCTCCACCTATTAATTTCTCTCAGTTATGTCCCTGCTCCACCTATTAATTTCTCTCAGTTATGTCCCTGCTCCACCTATTAATTTCTCTCAGTTATGTCCCTGCTCCACCTATTAATTTCTCTCAGTTATGTCCCTGTTCCCCCTATTAATTTCTCTCAGTTATGTCTCTGTTCCACCTATTAATTTCTCTCAGTTATGTCCCTGCTCCACCTATTAATTTCTCTCAGTTATGTCTCTGTTCCACCTATTAATTTCTCTCAGTTATGTCCCTGCTCCACCTATTAATTTCTCTCAGTTATGTCCCTTCTCCACCTATTAATTTCTCTCAGTTATGTCCCACTTCCACCCATTAATTTCTCTCAGTTATGTCCCTGTTCATCCTGTTAATTTCTCTCAGTTATGTCCCTTCTCCACCTATTAATTTCTCTCAGTTATGTCCCTTCTCCACCTATTAATTTCTCTCAGTTATGTCCCTGTTCCCCTATTAACTTTTCTCAGTTATGTCCCTGTTCCCTCTAATAATTTCTCTCATTTATGTCCCTGTTCCCTCTATTAATTTCTTTCAGCTATGTCCCTGTTCCCCCTATTAATTTCTCTCAGCTATGTCCATGTTCCCCCTATTAATTTCTCTCAGTTATGTCCCTGTTCACCCTATTAATTTCTCTCAGTTATGTCCCTGTTCCACCTATTAATTTCTCTCAGTTATGTCCCTGTTCTTAATTTCTCTTAGTTATGTCTCTGCTCCACCTATCAATCTCTCTCAGTTATGTCCCTGTTCCCTCTAATAATTTCTCTCAGTTATGTCCCTGTTCCTCTATTAATTTCTCTCAGCTATGTCCCTGTTCCCCCTATTAATTTCTCTCAGTTATGTCCCTGCTCCACCTATTAATTTCTCTCAGTTAAGTCCCTGCTCCACCTATTAATTTCTCTCAGTTATGTCCCTGTTCCACAGTTATGTCTATTAATTTCTCTCAGTTATGTATCTGCTCCACCTATTAATTTCTCTCAGTTATGTCCCTGCTCCACCTATTAATTTCTCTCAGTTATGTCCCTGCTCCACCTATTAATTTCTCTCAGTTATGTCTCCAGTTATGTCCCTGCTCCACCTATTAATTTCTCTCAGTTATGTCCCTGCTCCACCTATTAATTTCTCTCAGTTATGTCCCTGCTCCACCTATTAATTTCTCTCAGTTATGTCCCTGCTCCACCTATTAATTTCTCTCAGTTATGTCCCTGCTCCACCTATTAATTTCTCTCAGTTATGTCCTTCTCCACCTATTAATTTCTCTCAGTTATGTCCCTGCTCCACCTATTAATTTCTCTCAGTTATGTCCCTGCTCCACCTATTAATTTCTCTCAGTTATGTCCCTGCTCCACCTATTAATTTCTCTCAGTTATGTCCCTGCTCCACCTATTAATTTCTCTCAGTTATGTCCCTGTTCCCTGTTAGTTATATCCTATTAATTTCTCTCAGTTATGTCCCTGTTCCCTCTATTAATTTCTCTCAGCTATCTCCCTGTTCCCCCTATTAATTTCTCTCAGTTATGTCCCTGTTCCCTCCATTAATTTCTCACAGTTATGTCCCTGTTCCCCCTATTTATTTCTCTCAGTTATGTCCCTGTTCCCCCTATTAATTTCTCTCAGCCATGTCCCTGCTCCACCTATCAATCTCTCTTAGTTATGTCCCTGTTCCCCCCCAAAATTTCTCTCAGTTATGTCCCTGCTCCACCTATTAATTTCTCTCAGTTATGTCCCTGTTCCCCCTATTAATTTCTCTCAGCTATGTCCCTGCTCCACCTATCAATCTCTCTTAGTTATGTCCCTGTTCCCCCCCAAAATTTCTCTCAGTTATGTCCCTGCTCCGCCTATTAATTTCTCTCAGTTATGTAACTATTCCCCCTATTAATTTCTCTCAGCTATGTCCCTGCTCCGCCTATTAATTTCTCTCAGTTATGTCCCTGTTCCCCCTATTAATTTCTCTCAGTTATGACTCTGTTCCGCCTATTAATTTCTCTCAGTTATGTCCCTGTTCCACCCATTAATTTCTCTCAGTTATGTCCCTGTTCCACCCATTAATTTCTCTCAGTTATGTCTCTGTCCCCCCTATTAATTTCTCTCAGCTATGTCCCTGCTCCGCCTATTAATTTCTCTCAGTTATGTCCCTGTTCCCCCTATTAATTTCTCTCAGTTATGTCCCTGCTCCGCCTATTAATTTCTCTCAGTTATGTCCCTGTTCCCCCTATTAATTTCTCTCAGTTATGACTCTGTTCCGCCTATTAATTTCTCTCAGTTATGTCCCTGTTCCACCCATTAATTTCCCTCAGTTATGTCTCTGTTCCACCAATTAATTTCTCTCAGTTATGTCCCTGCACTACCTATTAATTTCTCTCAGTTATGTCCCTGCTCCACCTATTAATTTCTCTCAGTTATGTCCCTGCTCCACCTATTAATTTCTCTCAGTTATGTCTCTGTTCCACCTATTAATTTCTCTCAGTTATGTCCCTGCTCCACCTATTAATTTCTCTCAGTTATGTCCCTGCTCTACCTATTAATTTCTCTCAGTTATGTCCCTGCTCCACCTATTAATTTCTCTCAGTTATGTCCCTGCTCCACCTATTAATTTCTCTCAGTTATGTCCCTGCTCCACCTATTAATTTCTCTCAGTTATGTCCCTGCTCCACCTATTAATTTCTCTCAGTTATGTCCCTGCTCCACCTATTAATTTCTCTCAGTTATGTCCCTGCTCCACCTATTAATTTCTCTCAGTTATGTCCCTGCTCCACCTATTAATTTCTCTCAGTTATGTCTCTGTTCCCCCTATTAATTTCTCTCGGTTATGTCCCTGCTCTGCCTATCAATCTCTCACAATTATGTCCATGTTCCCCCTATTAATTTCCCTCAGTTATGTCCCTGTTCACCCTATTAATTTCTCTCAATTATGTCCCTGCTCCACCTATTAATTTCTCTCAGTTATGTCCCTGCTCCACCTATCAATCTCTGTTAGTTATGTCCCTGTTCCCACCATTAATTTCTCTCAGTTATGTCCCTGTTCCCTCTATTAATTTCTCTCAGCTATGTCCCTGTTCCCCCTATTAATTTCTCTCAGTTATGTCCCTGTTCCCTCCATTAATTTCTCACAGTTATGTCCCTGTTCCCCCTATTAATTTCTCTCAGTTATGTCCCTGTTCCCCCCAAAATTTCTCTCAGTTATGTCCCTGCTCCACCTATTAATTTCTCTCAGTTATGTCCCTGTTCCCCCAATTAATTTCTCTCAGTTATGTCTCTGTTTCACCTATTAATTTCTCTCAGTTATGTCCCTGCTCCACCTATCAATCTCTCTTAGTTATCTCCCTGTTCCCCCCAAAAATTTCTCTCAGTTATGACTCTGTTCCCCCTATTAATTTCTCTCAGTTATGTCCCTGTTCCACCCATTAATTTCTCTCAGTTATGTCTCTGTTCCACCTATTAATTTCTCTCAGTTATGTCCCTGCTCCCCCTATTAATTTCTCTCAGTTATGTCTCTGTTCCACCTATTAATTTCTCTCAGTTATGTCCCTGCTCCACCTATTAATTTCTCTCAGTTATGTCCCTGCTCCACCTATTAATTTCTCTCAGTTATGTCCCTGCTCCACCTATTAATTTCTCTCAGTTATGTCCCTGTGCCCCCTGTTAATTTCTCTCAGTTATGTCCCTGTTCCCCCTGTTAATTTATCTCAGTTATGCCCCTGCTTCCTCTATTAATTTCTCAGTTACGTCTCTTCTCCACCTATTAATTTCTCTCAGTTATGTCTCTGCTCCACCTATCAATCTTTCTCAGTTATGTCCCTGTTCCCCCTATTAATTTCTCTCAGTTATGTCCCTGTTCCCCCTATTAATTTCTCACAGTTATGTCCCTGTTCCCCCTATTAATTTCTCTCAGCTATGTCCCTGTTCCACCTATTAATTTCTCTCAGTTATATCTCTGTTCCACCTATTAATTTCTCTCAGTTATGTCCCTGTTCCCCCTATTAATTTCTCTCAGTTATGTCCCTGTTCCCCCTATTAATTTCTCTCAGTTATATCTCTGTTCCACCTATTAATTTCTCTCAGTTATGTCCCTGTTCCCCCTATTAATTTCTCTCAGTTATGTCCCTGTTCCCCCTATTAATTTCTCTCAGTTATGTCCCTGTTCCCCCTATTAATTTCTCTCAGCTATGTCCTTGCTCCACCTATCAATCTCTGTCAGTTATGTCCCTGTTCCCCCTATTAATTTCTCTCAGTTATGTCCCTGCTCCACCTATTAATTTCTCTCAGTTATGTCCCTGCTCCACCTATTAATTTCTCTCAGTTATGTCCCTTCTCCACCTATTAATTTCTCTCAGTTATGTCCCTTCTCCACCTATTAATTTCTCTCAGTTATGTCCCTGCTCCACCTATTAATTTCTCTCAGTTATGTCCCTGCTCCACCTATTAATTTCTCTCAGTTATGTCCCTGCTCCACCTATTAATTTCTCTCAGTTATGTCCCTGCTCCACCTATTAATTTCTCTCAGTTATGTCCCTGCTCCCCCTATTAATTTCTCTCAGTTATGTCCCTGCTCCACCTATTAATTTCTCTCAGTTATGTCCCTGCTCCACCTATTAATTTCTCTCAGTTATGTCCCTGCTCCATCTATTAATTTCTCTCAGTTATGTCCCTGTTCCACCTATTAATTTCTCTCAGTTATGTCCCTGCTCCACCTATTAATTTCTCTCAGTTATGTCCCTGCTCCACCTATTAATTTCTCTCAGTTATGTCCCTGCTCCACCTATTAATTTCTCTCAGTTATGTCCCTGTTCCCCCTATTAATTTCTCTCAGTTATGTCCCTGTTCCTCACCCTATTAATTTCTCTCAGTTATGTCCCTGCTCCACCTATTAATTTCTCTCAGTTAAGTCCCTGCTCCACCTATTAATTTCTCTCAGTTATGTCCTTCTCCACCTATTAATTTCTCTCAGTTATGTCCCTGCTCCACCTATTAATTTCTCTCAGTTATGTCCTTCTCCACCTATTAATTTCTCTCAGTTATGTCCCTGCTCCACCTATTAATTTCTCTCAGTTATGTCCCTGCTCCACCTATTAATTTCTCTCAGTTATGTCCTTGCTCTACCTATTAATTTCTCTAAATTATGTCCCTGCTCCACCTATTAATTTCTCTCAGTTATGTCCCTGCTCCACCTATTAATTTCTCTCAGTTATGTCCCTGCTCCATCTATTAATTTCTCTCAGTTATGTCCCTGCTCCACCTATTAATTTCTCTCAGTTATGTCCCTGCTCCACCTATTAATTTCTCTCAGTTATGTCCCTGCTCTACCTATTAATTTCTCTAAATTATGTCCCTGCTCCACCTATTAATTTCTCTCAGTTATGTCCCTGCTCCACCTATTAATTTCTCTCAGTTATGTCCCTGCTCCATCTATTAATTTCTCTCAGTTATATCCTTCTCCACCTATTAATTTCTCTCAGTTATGTCCCTGCTCCACCTATTAATTTCTCTCAATTATGTCCCTGCTCCACCTATTAATTTCTCTCAGTTATGTCCCTGCTCCACCTATTAATTTCTCTCAGTTATGTCCCTGTTCCACCTATTAATTTCTCTCAGTTATGTCCCTGCTCCACCTATTAATTTCTCTCAGTTATGTCCCTGCTCCACCTATTAATTTCTCTCAGTTATGTCCCTGCTCCACCTATTAATTTCTCTCAGTTATGTCCCTGCTCCACCTATTAATTTCTCTCAGTTATGTCCCTGCTCCACCTATTAATTTCTCTCAGTTATGTCCTTCTCCACCTATTAATTTCTCTCAGTTATGTCCCTGCTCCACCTATTAATTTCTCTCAGTTATGTCCCTGCTCCACCTATTAATTTCTCTCAGTTATGTCCCTGCTCCACCTATTAATTTCTCTCAGTTATGTCCCTGCTCCACCTATTAATTTCTCTCAGTTATGTCCCTGCTCCACCTATTAATTTCTCTCAGTTATGTCCCTGCTCCACCTATTAATTTCTCTCAGTTATGTCCCTGCTCCACCTATTAATTTCTCTCAGTTATGTCCCTGCTCCACCTATTAATTTCTCTCAGTTATGTCCCTGCTCCACCTATTAATTTCTCTCAGTTATGTCCCTGCTCCACCTATTAATTTCTCTCAATTATGTCCCTGCTCCACCTATTAATTTCTCTCAGTTATGTCCCTGCTCCACCTATTAATTTCTCTCAGTTATGTCCCTGCTCCACCTATTAATTTCTCTCAGTTATGTCCCTGCTCCACCTATTAATTTCTCTCAGTTATGTCCCTGTTCCCCCTATTAATTTCTCTCAGTTATGTCCCTGTTCCCTCTATTAATTTCTCTCAGTTATGTCCCTGTTCCCTCTATTAATTTCTCTCAGTTATGTCCCTGTTCCCCCTATTAATTTCTCTCAGTTATGTCCCTGTTCCCCCAATTAATTTCTCTCAGTTATGTCCCTGCTCCACCTATTAATTTCTCTCAGTTATGTCCCTGCTCCACCTATTAATTTCTCTCAGTTATGTCTCTGTTCCACCTATTAATTTCTCTCAGTTATGTCCCTGCTCCACCTATTAATTTCTCTCAGTTATGTCCCTGCTCCACCTATTAATTTCTCTCAGTTATGTCCCTGCTCCACCTATTAATTTCTCTCAGTTATGTCCCTGCTCCACCTATTAATTTCTCTCAGTTATGTCCCTGCTCCACCTATTAATTTCTCTCAGTTATGTCCCTGCTCCACCTATTAATTTCACAACCTCTGCACAGAGCATGAGTCTCCATGTATAGTTGGTCATACGGAAGGCTGAGACACATGGACACTCCTCAACCCAGTAATAATCATATACGTATTAACGAGAGTGTCTACATTAAACCGTGGACACATATTGTAACGTTTGTCCTCTTTTGCAAAGCTAATTATGTGTCATCACATGATTAACGTTGTAATGGAGGCAATAATTGAGTTGTGGTTTTCAGAATGTAATATTAGGCCAGTCTGTTTTAGTTAAGAAATTAAAAGGACGTATGCAGAGGAAATTGTGTTATTTCTGATAATTCCTCTGACGATGAATATATAATTCGATGATCATAGATCGATGATAGTGATTATATAATTATTTAACTCTCTCTGTCTCTGTCTCTCTGTCTCTCTGTCTGTCTGTCTGTCTCTCTCTCTCTCTCTCTCTCTCTCTCTCTCTCTCTCTCTCTCTCTCTCTCTCTCTCTCTGCTATTATATATTCACTAATTTTTGTTATGAAATCAAAGTATAATTCTTCAATATTTTAAACAACAGTGTAGCAATACAATGGTTTACGTTATATTAACTTTATGTAATATAAGAAACTGAAATTAATTTGTCTGGTACATGACACTGGCAGATATATCACAATCGCATATATATATATATATATATATATATATATATATATATATATATATATATATATATATATATATATATATATATATATATATATATATATATATATATATATATATATATATATATATATATATATATATGAGAATGACACATATATGTTTGATAGTGTTATATATTTCTAACGCTATCAAACATATGACACCAGCAGATATAGAAGACCAGAAGATGTATGTTACTAGCAAATATATGTTACTAAGGATTTACGGAACTAGCAGATATATGACACTAGTTGTAATAGCGTGTGTGTGTGTGTGTGTGTACTCACCTATTTGTACTCACCTATTTGTGGTTGCAGGGGTCGAATCTTAGCTCCTGGCCCCGCCTCTTCACCGGTTGCTACTGGGCCCTCTCTCTCCCCGCTCCATGAGCTTTATCAAACCTCGTCTTAAAACTGTGTATGGTTCCTGCCTCCACTACGTCATTTTCTAGGCTATTCCACTGCCTTACAACTCTATGACTGAAGAAATACTTCCTAATATCTCTCTGACTCATTTGTGTCTTCAACTTCCAATTGTGGCCTCTTGTTTCTGTGTCCCCTCCCTGGAACATCCTGTCTTTGTCCACCTTGTCTATTCCACGCAGTATTTTATATGTCGTTATCATGTCTCCCCTGACCCTCCTGTCCTACAGTGTCGTCAGGCCGATTTCCCTTAATCTTTCTTCATAGGACATTCCCCTTAGCTCTGGAACTAACCTTGTCGCAAACCTTTGTACTTTCTCTAGTTTCTTGACGTGCTTTATCAAGTGCGGGTTCCAAACAGGTGCTGCATACTCCAGTATGGGCCTGACATACACGGTGTACAGTGTCTTGAACGATTCCTTACTAAGGTATCGGAATGCTGTTCTCAGGTTTGCCAGGCGCCCATATGCTGCAGCAGTTATCTGATTGATGTGTGCTTCCGGAGACATGATCGGTGTTATACTCACCCCAAGATCTTTCTCCTTAAGTGAGGTTTGCAGTCTTTGGCCACCTAACCTATACTCTGTCTGTGGTCTTCTGTGCCCTTCCCCTATCTTCATGACTTTGCATTTGGCAGGATTAAATTCGAGAAGCCATTTGCTGGACCAGGTGTCCAGTCTGTCCAGGTCTCTTTGAAGTTCTGCCTGGTCCTCATCTGATTTAATTCTCCTCATTAACTTCACATCATCTGCAAACAGGGACACTTCTGAGTCTAACCCTTCCATCATGTCGTTCACATATACCAAAAATAACACTGGTCCTAGGACCGACCCCTGTGGGACCCCGCTCGTCACAGGTGCCCACTGTGATACATCATTACGTACCATGACTCGTTGTTGCCTCCCTGTCAGGTACTCTCTGATCCATTGCAGTGCCCTTCCTGTTATATGCGCCTGATGCTCTAGCTTCTGCACTAATCTCTTTTGAGGAACTGTGTCAAAGGCCTTCTTGCAGTCCAAGAAGATGCAATCAACCCACCCCTCTCTCTCGTGTCTTACTTCTGTTATTTTATCATAAAACTCCAGAAGGTTTGTGACACAGGATTTGCCTCCCATGAATCTGTGCTGGTTGGCATTTTTACTCTTGTTCCGTTCCAGGTGCTCCACCACTCTCCTCCTGATAATCTTCTCCATAACTTTGCATACTATACACGTCAATGACACAGGTCTATAGTTTAGTGCCTCTTTTCTGTCTCCTTTTTTAAAAATGGGAACTACATTTGCCGTCTTCCATACCTCAGGTAGTTGCCCAGTTTCCAGGGACGTGTTGAAGATTGTGGTAAGTGGCACGCACAACATATCTGCTCCCTCTCTAAGGACCCACGGGGAGATGTCCGATCCCATTGCATTTGAGGTATCTATGTCCCTTAGCAGTTTCTTCACCTCCTCCTCATCTGTATGTATGTCGTCCAACACTTGTTGGTGTATTGTGTGTGTGTGTGCGTGTGTGTGTGTGTGTGTGTGTATGTGTGTGTGTGTGTGTGTGTGTACTCACCTAGTTGTACTCACCTAGTTGAGGTTGCGGGGGTCGAGTCCGAGCTCCTGGCCCCGCCTCTTCACTGATCGCTACTAGGTCACTCTCCCTGAACCGTGAGCTTTATCATACCTCTGCTTAAAGCTATGTATGGATCCTGCCTCCACTACATCGCTTCCCAAACTATTCCACTTACTGACTACTCTGTGGCTGAAGAAATGCTTCCTAACACCCCTGTGATTCATCTGTATCTTTAACTTCCAACTGTGTCCCCTTGTTACTGTGTCCAATCTCTGGAACATCCTGTCTTTGTCCACCTTGTCAATTCCTCTCAGTATTTTGTATGTCGTTATCATGTTCCCCCTATCTCTCCTGTCCTCCAGTGTCGTCAGGTTGATTTCCCTTAACCTCTCCTCGTAGGACATACCTCTTAGCTCTGGGACTAGTCTTGTTGCAAATCTTTGCACTTTCTCTGGTTTCTTTACGTGCTTGGCTAGGTGTGGGTTCCAAACTGGTGCCGCATACTCCAATGTGGGCCTAACGTACACGGTGTACAGGGTCCTGAATGATTCCTTATTAAGATGTCGGAATGCTGTTCTGAGGTTTGCTAGGCGCCCATGTGCTGCAGCAGTTATTTGGTTGATGTGCGCTTCAGGAGATGTGCCTGGTGTTATACTCACCCCAAGATCTTTTTCCTTGAGTGAGGTTTGTAGTCTCTGGCCCCCTAGACTGTACTCCGTCTGCGGACTTCTTTGCCCTTCCCCAATCTTCATGACTTTGCACTTGGTGGGATTGAACTCCAGGAGCCAATTGCTGGACCAGGTCTACAGCCTGTCCAGATCCCTTTGTAGTTCTGCCTGGTCTTCGATCGAGTGAATTCTTCTCATCAACTTCACGTCATCTGCAAACAGGGACACCTCAGAGTCTATTCCTTCCGTCATGTCGTTCACAAATACCAGAAACAGCACTGGTCCTAGGACTGACCCCTGTGGGACCCCGCTGGTCACAGGTGCCCACTCTGACACCTCGCCACGTACCATGACTCGCTGCTGTCTTCCTGACAAGTATTCCCTGATCCATTGTAGTGCTTTCCCTGTTATCCCTGCTTGGTCCTCCAGTTTTTGCACCAATCTCTTGTGTGGAACTGTGTCAAACGCCTTCTTGCAGTCCAAGAAAATGCAATCCACCCACCCCTCTCTCTCTTGTCTTACTGCTGTCACCATGTCATAGAACTCCAGTAGGTTTGTGACACAGGATTTCCCGTCCCTGAAACCATGTTGGCTGCTGTTGATGAGATCGTTCCTTTCTAGGTGTTCCACCACTCTTCTCCTGATAATCTTCTCCATGATTTTGCATACTATACATGTCAGTGACACTGGTCTGTAGTTTAATGCTTCATGTCTGTCTCCTTTTTTAAAGATTGGGACTACATTTGCTGTCTTCCATGCCTCAGGCAATCTCCCTGTTTCGATAGATGTATTGAATATTGTTGTTAGGGGTACACATAGCGCCTCTGCTCCCTCTCTCAATACCCATGGGGAGATGTTATCTGGTCCCATTGCCTTTGAGGTATCTAGCTCACTCAGAAGCCTCCTCACTTCTTCCTCGGTTGTGTGCACTGTGTCCAGCACATGTTGGTGTGCCCCACCTCTCCGTCTTTCTGGAGCCCCTTCTGTCTCCTCTGTGAACACTTCTTTGAATCTCTTGTTGAGTTCCTCACATACTTCACGGTCATTTCTTGTTGTCTCTCCTCCTTCCTTCCTTAGCCTGATTACCTGGTCCTTGACTGTTGTTTTCCTCCTGATGTGGCTGTACAACAGTTTCGGGCCAGATTTGGCTTTCGCTGCTATGTCATTTTCATATTGTCTTTGGGCCTCCCTTCTTATCTGTGCATATTCGTTTCTGGCTCTACGACTGCTCTCCTTATTCTCCTGGGTCCCTTGCCTTCTATATTTCTTCCATTCCCTAGCACACTTTGTTTTTGCCTCCGTGCACCTTTGGGTAAACCATGGGCTCATCCTGGCTTTTTCATTAATCCTGTTACCCTTGGGTACAAACCTCTCCTCAGCCTCCTTGCATTTTGTTGCTACATATTCCATCATCTCATTAACTGGCTTCCCTGCCAGTTCTCTGTCCCACTGAACCCTGTTCAGGTAGTTCCTCATTCCTGTGTAGTCCCCTTTCTTGTAGTTTGGCTTCATTCGTCCTGGCCTTCCTGCTTCTCCCTCCACTTGTAGCTCTACTGTGTATTCGAAGCTTAAAACCACATGGTCACTGGCCCCAAGGGGTCTTTCATATGTGATGTCCTCGATATCTGCACTACTCAAGGTGAATACTAAGTCCAGCCTTGCTGGTACATCCTCTCCTCTCTCTCTTGTAGTGTCCCTTACGTGTTGGCACATGAAGTTTTCCAGTACCACCTCCATCATCTTAGCCCTCCATGTATCTTGGCCCCCATGTGGGTCCAAGTTCTCCCAATCGATCTCCTTGTGGTTAAAGTCACCCATGATCAGGAGCTTTGCCCTGCATGCATGAGCTCTTCTGGCCACTCTAGCCAGTGTGTCAACCATAGCTCTATTGCTCTCGTCGTACTCTTGCCTTGGCCTCCTGCTGTTCTGTGGTGGGTTATACATCACTGCTATTACCACCTTGGGACCTCCAGAGTGAAGTGTTCCCACTATGTAATCACTTTCTTCTCCGCTGTCTCCTCTCTCCAGCTCATCAAAATTCCAGCGATTTTTGATCAGCAATGCCACTCCTCCACCCCCCCTGTTCCCTCTGTTTTTCCTCAGGATTTGGTATCCCGTTGGAAAGATGGCATCTGTTATCATACCTGTAAGCTTGGTTTCTGTGAGAGCTATGATGTCCGGTGATGCTTCTTTGACTCTTTCATGCCACTCCTCCCACTTATTTGTTATTCCATCAGCGTTTGTGTACCATACCTTCAGTTTCCTTTCCAACACTGTGGTTTGGGGGGCCTGTGAGGGTGGGAGACCTGGTGGCATACTGTGGGATTCTATAGCTCGGTGTTGGGTGGAGGCTGTGGGTATGGATTGTAGTGTGTGTTGGGATGGTGTGATAGGTTGTATGGTTCTGAGAGTAGTTGTGTGTGTGCTTGCCCTTGCTGTTCTGTTCTGCTCTGACTGACCTCTGCTGGTTCCCTCCTTGTCTCTTTTCCTAGCTCCTTTCGCTTTTTTGTCCTCTCCCTCAGCTGCTGTCGTTCTGATTTTGTTCTGTCTCTGTCTAGGAACACCCTCTTGTACTCTTCCGAGTATTTCAATCATGGTTTCTCTTGGAGGATCCTGTTCCGCACTGTTTCCGTCCTGAGAATC